>NW_027480636.1:0-323392 GCF_051401765.1 Calliopsis andreniformis | reverse complement strand
GCTATGGCTATGGCTATGGCTGCTATGGCTATGGCTAAGGCTGCTATGGCCATGGCTATGGCTGCTTTGGCTATGGCTATGGCTACGTCTATGTCTGCTCTGGCTATGGCTATGGCTGCTGTGGCTATGGCTATTGCTACTATGGCTATGGCTATGACTGCTCTCGCTGCTATGGCTATGGCTATTGTTGCTACGCCTATGGCTATGGCTATGGCTATGACTGCTATGCCTATGGCTATGGCTGCTATGGCTATGGCTATGGCTGCTATGACTATGGCTATGGCTATGGCAGCAATACCTTTGGCTGTGGCTACAATGGCTATGGCTATGGCTGCTATGGCTGCTATGCCCATGGCTATTACTGCTATGTCTATGGCTGCTATTGCTATGACTATGGCTGCATTAGCTTTGGCTATGGCTATGTCTGCTATGGCTATGGCTACGGCTATCGCTATTATGGCTATGGCTATAGCTGCTACGGCTATGGCTCCGGCTGCTATGGCTATGGCTATTGCTATGCCTAGGGTATGGGTATAGCTTCTATGGTTATGGCTCTGGCTGCTATGGCTATGGCTATGGCTATGGCTGCTATGGCTGTGGCTATGGCTATGGCTGGTACAGCTATAGCTATGGCTTTGGCTGCAATGGCTATGGCTATGCCGATGGCTGCTGTGGCTATGGCTATGGCTACTACGGCTATGGCTACGACTGCTCTGGCTGCTATGGCTATGGCTATTGTTGCTACGGCTATAGCTATGGCTATGGCTATGGCTGCTATGGCTGTGGCCATGGCGGCTATGGCTATGGCTACGGCTGCTATGGCTATCGCTATGACTGCTATGGCTATGGCTATGGCTGCTATGGCTATGGCTATGGCTGCAATAGCTTTGGCTATGGCTGCTTTGGGTATGGCTATAGCTGCTATGGCTATGGCTCTGGCTGCTATGGCAATGGCTATGGCTGCTATGGCTATGGCTGCTATGGCTATGGCTATGGCTACGGCTGCTATGGCTATGGCTATGGCTGCAATGTCCATGGCAATGGCTGCTATGTCTTTGGCTGGTATATCTATGCCTATGGCTGCTACGGCTATGGCTGTAACTGCTATGGCTATGGTATTGGCTGCTGTGGCTATGGCTATGGCTGTGTCTGCTCTGGCTATGGCTATGGCTATGGCTATGGCTGATATGGCTATGGCTGTGGCTGTTATGGCTATGGCCACGGTTGCTATTGCTGTCGCTATGCGTGTTATGGCTACGTCTATGGCTGCTATGGCTATGGCTATGGCTATGGCTGCTATGGATATAGCTATGGCTGCTATGGCTATGGCAATGGCTTCGGCTGCTATGGCTATCGCTGGGGCTGCTATGGCTATGGCTATGTCTGCTATGGCTATGGCTATGGCTGGTATGGCTATGACTATGGCTGCTAAAGCTGTGGCTATGGCTTTGGCTCCTATGGATATGGCTATGGCTGCTATGGCCGTGGCGATGGCTGCTGTGACTATGGCAATGGCTACGGCTGCTAAGGCTATCGCTGTGGCTGCTATGGCTATGGCTATGTCTGCTATGGCTATGGCTATGGCTGCTATGGCTATGGCTATGGCCGCTGTGTCTATGACTATGGCTGCTATGGCTATGGCTACGGCTGCTAGGGCTATGGCTACGGCTGCTATGGCAGTCGCTATGCGTGCTATATCTATGGCTATGGCTGCTATGGCTATAGCTATGGCTGCTATGGCTGCTATGGCTATTGCTATTGCTGCTATGGCTATGGCTATGGCTATGGCTATGCCTGCGATGGCTACGGCTATTCCTGCTATGGCTATGGCTATGGCAGCTATGGCTACGGCTGCTATGGCTATGGCTGCGGCTGCTATGGCTATCGCTATGCGTGCTATTGCTATGGCTATCGCTGCTATGGCTATGGCTATGGCTGCTATGGCTATGGCTATGGCTGCTTTGGATATGGCTGCTATAGCTATGGCTATGGCTGATATGGCTATGGCTATAGCTGCTATGGCTATGGGTATGGATGCTTTGGCTATGGCTATGGCTGATATGGCTATGGCTATGGCTGCTATGGCTATGGCTACGGCTGCTATAGCTATCGCTATGCTTGCTACTGCTATGGCTATGGCTCCTATGGCTATGGCTATGGCTGCTATGGCTATGGCTATGGCTGCTGTGACTATGGCGATGGCTATGGCAGCAATAGCTTTGGCTGTGGCTACAATGGGTATGGCTGTGGCTGCTATGTCTGCTATGGCTTTGGCTATGGCTATGCCTGATGTGGCTATGGCTATGGCTATGGCTGCTATGGCTATGGCTAGGCTTCTATGGCTATGGCTGCTATGGCTATGGCTAGGCTTCTATGCCTATCGCTATGCGTGCTATTGCTATGGCTATGGCTCCTATAGCTATGCCCACGGCTGCTATGGCTGTGGCTATTGCTGCTATGGATATAGCTATGGCTCCTATGGCTATGCCTATGGCTGCTACGTCTATGGCTGTTATAGCTATGCGTATGGCTGCTACGGCTATGGCTATAACTGCTATGGCTATGGCATTGGCTGCTGTGGCTATGGCTATGGCTATGGCCATGGCTGGTATGGCCATGGCCATGGCTACGGCTATGGCTGCTATAGCCGCTATGGCTATGGCTATTCCTGCTATCTCTGTCGCTAATGCTGCAATGGCAATGGCAATTGCTACGGCTATGGCTATGGCTGCTATGGCTATGGCTATGGCTGGTCTGGCTATGGCTATGGCCATGGCTGCTATGGCTATGGCTATGGCTGCTATGGCTCCTATGGCTATGGCTATGGCTGTGGCTACTATGGTTATGGCTACAGCTGCTATGGCTATGGCTCTGGCTGCTATGGCAATGGCTATGGCTGCTTTGGGTATGGCTATAGCGGCTATGGCTATTCGTATGGCTGCTATGACTATGGCTATGGCCATGGCTGCTAGGGCTATGGCTATGGCTGCTATGGCTATGGCTACGGCTGCTATGGCTATCGCTATGACTGCTATGGCTATGGCTACGGCTGCTATGGCTATGGCTATGGCTGCAATAGCTTTGGCTGTGGCTGCTTTGGGTATGGCTATAGCCGCTATGGCTATGGCTCTGGCTGCTATGGCTATGGCTCTGGCTGCTGTGGCTAATGCTATGGCTCCTATGGCTATGGCTATGGCTACAATGGCTATGACTATGGCTGCTATGGCTATGGCTATGTCTGCTATGGCTATGGGTATGGCTTCTATGAATATGGCTATTGCTGCCATGGCTATGGCTATGGCTGCTCTGGTTATGGTAATGGCTGCTATGGCTATCGCTATGCGTGCTACGGCTATGGCTATGGCTGCTATGGCTGCCATGGCTATGGCTATTGCTGCTAAGGTTATGGCTATGGCTATGGCTATGGCTATGGCGTCTATGGCTATGACTATGGCTGCTAAGGCTATGGCTATGGCTATGGCTCCTATGGCTATGGCCACGGTTGCTATGGCTGTCGCTATGCGTGCTATGGCTACGGCTATGGATGCTATGGCTATGGCTATGGCTGCTATGGCTGCTACGGCTATGGCTATATCTGCTAAGGCTATGGCATTGGCTGCTGTGGCTATGGCTATGGCTATGACAATGGCTGCAATGCCTACGGCTATGGCTGCTACGTCTATGGCTGTTATAGCTATGCGTACGGCTGCTACGGCTATGGCTATAACTGCTATGGCTATGGCATTGCCTCCTGTAGTTATGGCTATGGATATGGCAATGGCTGCTATGGCTATGGCTATGGCGGCTATGTCTATGGCTGGTATTGCAATGCCTATGGCTGCTACGGCTATGGCTATAAGTGCTATGGCTATGGCATTGGCTACTGTGGCTATGGCTATGTTTATGGCTGCTGTGGCTGTGGCTATGGTTATGGCTGCTATGGATATAGCTATGGCTGCTATGGCTGCTATGGCTATTGCTATTGCTGCTATGGCTATGGCTATGGCTATGGCTGATATTGTTATGGCTATGGCTGCTATGGCTATGGCTACGGCTGCTGTGGCTGTCGTTATGCGTGCTGTGGCTATGGCTATGACTGCAATGGCTATGGCTATGGCTGCTATGGCTATGGCTGTTGCGGCTATGGCTATGGCTACCGCTGCTGTGGCTATCGCTATGCGTGCTTTGGCTATGACTATGGCTGCTATGGCTATGGCTATGGCTGCTATGGCTGCTATGGCTATTGCTATTGCTGCTATGGCTATGGCTATGGCTATGGCTATGCCTGCGATGGCTACGGCTATGGCTGCTATGGCTATGGCTATGGCTGCTATGGCTATGGCTATGGCTGCTATGTCTATGGCTTTGGCTATGGTTGCAATGGCTACGGCTATGGCTGGTATGGCTATGGCTATAAATGCTATTTCTATGGTTATGTCTATGGCTGCTATAGCTATGGCGGCTAAGGCTATGGCTATGGCAATGGCTCCTATGGATATGGCTATGGCTGCTATGGCCATGGCTATGGCTGCTATGGCTATGGCTATGGTTGCTTTGGCTATGGCTACAGCTGCTATAGCTACGGTTCTGCCTGCTGTCGCTATGGCTGCTATGGCTGTGGCTATGGCTGCTATGGCTATGGCTGCTATAGCTGTGGCTATGGCTGCTATTGCTATGACTATGGCTTCTATGGCTATGGCTAAGGCTGTTATGGCTATGGCTATGACTATGGCAGCTATGGCTATGGCTATGGCAGCTATGTCTATGGCTGGTATAGCTATGGCTATGGCTGCTACGGCTATGGCTATAGCTGCTATGGCTATTGCATTGGCTGCTGTGGCTGTGGCTATGACTATGGCTGCTATGGCTATGGCTATGGCTATGGCTGCTATGGATATAGCTATGGCTGCTATGGCGATGGCAATGGCTACGGCTGCTATGGCTATCGCTATGGCTGCTATGGCTATGGCTATGGCTGCTATGGCTATGGCTATGGCTGCTATGGCTATGACTATGGCTGCTAAGGCTATGGCTATGGCTATGACTCCTATGGATATGGCTATGGCTGCTATGGCCGTGGTGATGGCTGGTGTGGCTATGGCTATGGCTGCTATGGCTGTGGCTGCTGTGGCTATAGCTATGGCTGCTATGGCTGCTATGGCTATTGCTATAGCTGCTATGGCTATGGCTATGGCTGATATGGCTATGGCTACGGCTGCTATGGCTACGGCTATGGCTACGGCTATGGCTGATATGGCTATGTCTATCGCTGCTATGGCTATGGCTATGGCTGCTTTGGCTATGGCTAGGCTGCTATGGCTATCGCTGTGCGTGCTATTGCTATGGCTATGGCTCCTATAGCTATGCCTATGGCTGCTCTGGCTGTGGCTATTGCTGCTATGGATATAGCTATGGCCCCTGTGGCTATGGCTATGGCTGCTTTGGGTATGGCTATAGCTGATATGGCTATGGCTCCGGCTGCTACGGCTCTCGCTATGGCAATGGCTGCTATGACTGTAGCTATGGCAGCTATGGCTATGAGTATGGCTGCAATAGCTTTGGCTGTGGCTACTATGGCTATGGCTATGGCTGCTATGGCTATGGCTACGGCTGCTGTGGCTATCGCTATGGCTGCTATGGCTGAGATGTCTATGGCTATGGCCATGGCTGCCATGGCCGCTATGGCTGTGGCTATGGCTACGGCTATGGCCGCTATAGCCGCTATGGCTATGGCTATGGCTGCTATGGCTATGGCTATGGCTGCTGTGGCTGTGGCTATGGCTGCGTGTGCTATGGCTATGGCTATGGCTGCTATGGCTGCTATGGCTATGGCTATTGCTGCTATGGCTATGGCTATGGCTATGGCAATGGCTATGGCTGCTATGGCTGCGTGTGCTATGGCTATGGCTATGGCTACTATGGCTATGACTATGGCTGCTACGGCTATGGCTATGTCTGCTATGGTTATTGCTATAGCTACTACGGCTATGGCTATGGCTGCTAAGACTATGGCTATGGCTACCGCTGCTGTGGCTATGGCTATGGATGCTATGGCTACGGCTATGGCTACGGCTATGGCTGATATGGCTATGTCTATCGCTGCTATGGCTATGGCTATGGCTGCTATGGCTATGGCTAGGCTGCTATGGCTATCGCTGTGCGTGCTATTGCTATGGCTATGGCTCCTATAGCTATGCCTATGGCTGCTCTGGCTGTGGCTATTGCTGCTATGGATATAGCTATGGCTCCTGTGGCTATGGCTATGGCTAGGCTGCTATGGCTATCGCTGTGCGTGCTATTGCTATGGCTATGGCTCCTATAGCTATGGCTATGCCTGCGATGGCTACGGCTATGTCTGCTATGGCTATGACTACGGCTGCTATGGCTATGGCTATGGCTGCTATGGCTATGGCTACGGCTGCTATGGCTATGGCTGCGCCTGCTATGGCTATCGCTATGCGTGCAATTGCTATGGCTATGGCTGCTATGGCTATGACTATGGCTGCTATGGCTGCTATGGCTATGGCTATTGCTGCTATGGGTACTGCTATGGCTATGGCTATGACTGCTATGGCTATGGCTATGGCTGCTAGGGCTGCTATGGCTATGACTATTGCTGCTATGGATATGGCTATGACTATGGCTGATATGGCTATGGATATGGCTGCTATGCCTATGGCTATGGCTATGGCTATTGCTGCAATGGCTGTGGCTATTGCTACTTTGGCTATGGCTATGGCTATGCCAGCGATGGCTATGTCTATGGTTGCTGTAGCTATTGCGTCTATCTGCTATGGCTATGGCTACGGCTGCTATGCCTGTCGCTATGCGTGCTATGGCTATGGCTATGGCTACTATGGCTATGGCTATGGCTGCTATGGATATATCTATGGCTGCTATGGCTATGGCTACGGCTGGTATGGCAATCGCTATGGCTGCTATGACTATGGCTATGGCTGCTGTGGCTATGGCTATGGCTGCTATGGCTGCTATGGCTATGGTTATTGCTGCTATGGCTACTGCTACGGGTATGGCTATGGCTGCTATGGCTATGACTATGGCTGCTAGGGCTGCTATGGCTATGCCTATTGCTGCTATGGCTATGGTTACGGCTATGACTAGGGCTGCTATGGCTATGTATATGGCTGCTATGGCTATGGCTGATATAGCTATGCCTATGGCCGCTACGGCTATGGCTATAACTGCTATGGCTATGGCTGATATAGCTATGCCTATGGCCGCTACGGCTATGGCTATAACTGCTCTGGCTATGGCATTGGCTGCTGTGGCTATGGCTATGGCTATGACAATGGCTGCTATGGCTATGCCTATGGCTGCTATGTCTATGGCTATGGCTGCTATGGCTATGGCTATGGCTATGGCTGATATGGCTATGGCTATGGCTGCTATGGCTGCTATGGCTATGGCTATTGCTGCTATGGCTACTGCTACGGGTATGGCTATGGCTGCTATGGCTATGGCTATGTCTATGTCTGCTATGGCTGCTATGGCTATGAATATCGCTGCTATAGCCTTGGCTGTGGCAACTATGGCTGTGGCTATTGCTGCTATGGCTATGGCCATGGCTGGTATGGCTATGGCCATGGCTGGTATGGCTTTGGCCATGGCTACGGCTATGGCTGATATGGCCGCTATGGCTATGGCTATGCCTGCTATTGCTATCGCTAATGCTGCAATGGCAATGGCTATGGCTACGGCTATGGCTATGACTGCTATGGCTATGGCTATGGATTCAATAGCTTTGGCTGTGGCTACAATGGCTATGGCTATGGCTATGGCTACTATGGTTATGGCTATTGCTATGGCTGCGATGGCTGTGGCTATTCCTACTATGGCTATGGCTACGGCTATGGCTGCTATGGCTATGGCTATGGCTGCTCTGGGTATGGCTAGGGCCATGGCTGCTATGGCTATGGCTATGGCTGCTTTGGGTATGGCTATAGCTGCTATGGCTATGTTTCTGGCTGCATTGGGTATAGCTATAGCTGCTATGGCTATGACTATGGCTGCTAAGGTTATGGCTATGGCTGCTATGGCTATGGCTATGGCCATGTCTGTGGGTGCTATGGCTGTGGCTAAGGCTGCTATGGCCATGGCGATGGCTGCTTTGGCTATGGCTATGGCTACGGCTATGGCTGCTCTGGCTATGTGTATGGTTGCTGTGGCTATGGCTATGACTACTATGGCTATGGCTATGACTGCTCTCGCTGCTATGGCGATGGCTATGGTGGCTACGGCTATGGCTATGGCTATGGCTATGGCTGCTATGGATATAGCTATGGCTGCTATGGCGATGGCAATGGCTACGGCTGCTATGGCTATCGCTATGGCTGCTATGGCTATGGCTATGGCTGCTATGGCTATGGCTATGGCGTCTATGGCTATGACTATGGCTGCTAAGGCTATGGCTATGGCTATGGCTCCTATGGCTATGGCCACGGTTGCTATGGCTGTCGCTATGCGTGCTATGGCTACGGCTATGGATGCTATGGCTATGGCTATGGCTGCTATGGCTGCTACGGCTATGGCTATATCTGCTAAGGCTATGGCATTGGCTGCTGTGGCTATGGCTATGGCTATGACAATGGCTGCAATGCCTACGGCTATGGCTGCTACGTCTATGGCTGTTATAGCTATGCGTACGGCTGCTACGGCTATGGCTATAACTGCTATGGCTATGGCATTGGCTGCTGTGGCTATGGCTATGGCTGCTATGTCTATGGCTGCTATGGCTATGAATATCGCTGCTATAGCTTTGGCTGTGGCTACTTTGGCTATGGCTATAGTTGCTATGGCTATGGCTATAACTTCTATGGCTATGGCATTGGCTGCTGTGGCTATGGCCTTGGCTATGTCTGCTCTGGCTATGGCTATGGCTGCTATGGCTATGGCTATGGCTGCTATGGCTATGGCTAAGGCTGCTATGGCCATGGCTATGGCTGCTTTGGCTATGGCTATGGCTACGTCTATGTCTGCTCTGGCTATGGCTATGGCTGCTGTGGCTATGGCTATTGCTACTATGGCTATGGCTATGACTGCTCTCGCTGCTATGGCTATGGCTATTGTTGCTACGCCTATGGCTATGGCTATGGCTATGACTGCTATGCCTATGGCTATGGCTGCTATGGCTATGGCTATGGCTGCTATGACTATGGCTATGGCTATGGCAGCAATACCTTTGGCTGTGGCTACAATGGCTATGGCTATGGCTGCTATGGCTGCTATGCCCATGGCTATTACTGCTATGTCTATGGCTGCTATTGCTATGACTATGGCTGCATTAGCTTTGGCTATGGCTATGTCTGCTATGGCTATGGCTACGGCTATCGCTATTATGGCTATGGCTATAGCTGCTACGGCTATGGCTCCGGCTGCTATGGCTATGGCTATTGCTATGCCTAGGGTATGGGTATAGCTTCTATGGTTATGGCTCTGGCTGCTATGGCTATGGCTATGGCTATGGCTGCTATGGCTGTGGCTATGGCTATGGCTGGTACAGCTATAGCTATGGCTTTGGCTGCAATGGCTATGGCTATGCCGATGGCTGCTGTGGCTATGGCTATGGCTACTACGGCTATGGCTACGACTGCTCTGGCTGCTATGGCTATGGCTATTGTTGCTACGGCTATAGCTATGGCTATGGCTATGGCTGCTATGGCTGTGGCCATGGCGGCTATGGCTATGGCTACGGCTGCTATGGCTATCGCTATGACTGCTATGGCTATGGCTATGGCTGCTATGGCTATGGCTATGGCTGCAATAGCTTTGGCTATGGCTGCTTTGGGTATGGCTATAGCTGCTATGGCTATGGCTCTGGCTGCTATGGCAATGGCTATGGCTGCTATGGCTATGGCTGCTATGGCTATGGCTATGGCTACGGCTGCTATGGCTATGGCTATGGCTGCAATGTCCATGGCAATGGCTGCTATGTCTTTGGCTGGTATATCTATGCCTATGGCTGCTACGGCTATGGCTGTAACTGCTATGGCTATGGTATTGGCTGCTGTGGCTATGGCTATGGCTGTGTCTGCTCTGGCTATGGCTATGGCTATGGCTATGGCTGATATGGCTATGGCTGTGGCTGTTATGGCTATGGCCACGGTTGCTATTGCTGTCGCTATGCGTGTTATGGCTACGTCTATGGCTGCTATGGCTATGGCTATGGCTATGGCTGCTATGGATATAGCTATGGCTGCTATGGCTATGGCAATGGCTTCGGCTGCTATGGCTATCGCTGGGGCTGCTATGGCTATGGCTATGTCTGCTATGGCTATGGCTATGGCTGGTATGGCTATGACTATGGCTGCTAAAGCTGTGGCTATGGCTTTGGCTCCTATGGATATGGCTATGGCTGCTATGGCCGTGGCGATGGCTGCTGTGACTATGGCAATGGCTACGGCTGCTAAGGCTATCGCTGTGGCTGCTATGGCTATGGCTATGTCTGCTATGGCTATGGCTATGGCTGCTATGGCTATGGCTATGGCCGCTGTGTCTATGACTATGGCTGCTATGGCTATGGCTACGGCTGCTAGGGCTATGGCTACGGCTGCTATGGCAGTCGCTATGCGTGCTATATCTATGGCTATGGCTGCTACGGCTATAGCTATGGCTGCTATGGCTGCTATGGCTATTGCTATTGCTGCTATGGCTATGGCTATGGCTATGGCTATGCCTGCGATGGCTACGGCTATTCCTGCTATGGCTATGGCTATGGCAGCTATGGCTACGGCTGCTATGGCTATGGCTGCGGCTGCTATGGCTATCGCTATGCGTGCTATTGCTATGGCTATCGCTGCTATGGCTATGGCTATGGCTGCCATGGCTATGGCTATGGCTGCTTTGGATATGGCTGCTATAGCTATGGCTATGGCTGATATGGCTATGGCTATAGCTGCTATGGCTATGGGTATGGATGCTTTGGCTATGGCTATGGCTGATATGGCTATGGCTATGGCTGCTATGGCTATGGCTACGGCTGCTATAGCTATCGCTATGCTTGCTACTGCTATGGCTATGGCTTCTATGGCTATGGCTATGGCTGCTATGGCTATGGCTATGGCTGCTGTGACTATGGCGATGGCTATGGCAGCAATAGCTTTGGCTGTGGCTACAATGGGTATGGCTGTGGCTGCTATGTCTGCTATGGCTTTGTCTATGGCTATGCCTGATGTGGCTATGGCTATGGCTATGGCTGCTATGGCTATGGCTAGGCTTCTATGGCTATGGCTGCTATGGCTATGGCTAGGCTTCTATGCCTATCGCTATGCGTGCTATTGCTATGGCTATGGCTCCTATAGCTACGCCCACGGCTGCTATGGCTGTGGCTATTGCTGCTATGGATATAGCTATGGCTCCTATGGCTATGCCTATGGCTGCTACGTCTATGGCTGTTATAGCTATGCGTATGGCTGCTACGGCTATGGCTATAACTGCTATGGCTATGGCATTGGCTGCTGTGGCTATGGCTATGGCTATGACAATGGCTGCTATGGCTATGGCTATGGCTGTAATGTCTATGGCTATGACTGCTATGGCTATGGCCATGGCTGGTATGGCTTTGGCCATGGCTACGGCTATGGCTGATATGGCCGCTATGGCTATGGCTATGCCTGCTATTGCTATCGCTAATGCTGCAATGGCAATGGCTATGGCTACGGCTATGGCTATGACTGCTATGGCTATGGCTATGGATTCAATAGCTTTGGCTGTGGCTACAATGGCTATGGCTATGGCTATGGCTACTATGGTTATGGCTATTGCTATGGCTGCTATGGATGTGGCTATTCCTACTATGGCTATGGCTACGGCTATGGCTGCTATGGCTATGGCTATGGCTGCTCTGGGTATGGCTAGGGCCATGGCTGCTATGGCTATGGCTATGGCTGCTTTGGGTATGGCTATAGCTGCTATGGCTATGTTTCTGGCTGCATTGGGTATGGCTATAGCTGCTATGGCTATGACTATGGCTGCTAAGGTTATGCCTATGGCTGCTATGGCTATGGCTATGGCCATGTCTGTGGGTGCTATGGCTGTGGCTAAGGCTGCTATGGCCATGGCGATGGCTGCTTTGGCTATGGCTATGGCTACGGCTATGGCTGCTCTGGCTATGTGTATGGCTGCTGTGGCTATGGCTATGACTACTATGGCTATGGCTATGACTGCTCTCGCTGCTATGGCGATGGCTATGGTGGCTACGGCTATGGCTATGGCTATGGCTATGGCTGCTATGGATATAGCTATGGCTGCTATGGCGATGGCAATGGCTACGGCTGCTATGGCTATCGCTATGGCTGCTATGGCTATGGCTATGGCTGCTATGGCTATGGCTATGGCGTCTATGGCTATGACTATGGCTGCTAAGGCTATGGCGATGGCTATGGCTCCTATGGCTATGGCCACGGTTGCTATGGCTGTCGCTATGCGTGCTATGGCTACGGCTATGGATGCTATGGCTATGGCTATGGCTGCTATGGCTGCTACGGCTATGGCTATATCTGCTAAGGCTATGGCATTGGCTGCTGTGGCTATGGCTATGGCTATGACAATGGCTGCAATGCCTACGGCTATGGCTGCTACGTCTATGGCTGTTATAGCTATGCGTACGGCTGCTACGGCTATGGCTATAACTGCTATGGCTATGGCATTGCCTCCTGTAGTTATGGCTATGGATATGGCAATGGCTGCTATGGCTATGGCTATGGCGGCTATGTCTATGGCTGGTATTGCTATGCCTATGGCTGCTACGGCTATGGGTATAAGTGCTATGGCTATGGCATTGGCTACTGTGGCTATGGCTATGTTTATGGCTGCTGTGGCTGTGGCTATGGCTATGACTGCAATGGCTATGGCTATGGCTGCTATGGCTATGGCTGTTGCGGCTATGGCTATGGCTACCGCTGCTGTGGCTATCGCTATGCGTGCTTTGGCTATGACTATGGCTGCTATGGCTATGGCTATGGCTGCTATGGCTGCTATGGCTATTGCTATTGCTGCTATGGCTATGGCTATGGCTATGGCTATGCCTGCGATGGCTACGGCTATGGCTGCTATGGCTATGGCTATGGCTGCTATGGCTATGGCTATGGCTGCTATGTCTATGGCTTTGGCTATGGTTGCAATGGCTACGGCTATGGCTGGTATGGCTATGGCTATAAATGCTATTTCTATGGTTATGTCTATGGCTGCTATAGCTATGGCGGCTAAGGCTATGGCTATGGCAATGGCTCCTATGGATATGGCTATGGCTGCTATGGCCATGGCTATGGCTGCTATGGCTATGGCTATGGTTGCTTTGGCTATGGCTACAGCTGCTATAGCTACGGTTCTGGCTGCTGTCGCTATGGCTGCTATGGCTGTGGCTATGGCTGCTATGGCTATGGCTGCTATAGCTGTGGCTATGGCTGCTATTGCTATGACTATGGCTTCTATGGCTATGGCTAAGGCTGTTATGGCTATGGCTATGACTATGGCAGCTATGGCTATGGCTATGGCTGCTATGTCTATGGCTGGTATAGCTATGGCTATGGCTGCTACGGCTATGGCTATAGCTGCTATGGCTATTGCATTGGCTGCTGTGGCTGTGGCTATGACTATGGCTGCTATGGCTATGGCTATGGCTATGGCTGCTATGGATATAGCTATGGCTGCTATGGCTATGGCTATTGCTGCTATGGCTACTGCTACGGGTATGGCTATGGCTGCTATGGCTATGACTGTGGCTGCTGGGGCTGCTATGGCTATGACTGTTGCTGCTACGGCTATGGTTATGGCCATGACTAGGGCTGCTATGGCTATGTATATGGCTGCTATGGCTATGGTTTTGGCCATGACTAGGGCTGCTATGGCTATGTATATGGCTGCTATGGCAATGGCTGATATAGCTATGCCTATGGCCGCTACGGCTATGGCTATAACTGCTATGGCTATGGCATCGGCTGCTGTGGCTATGGCTATGGCTATGACAATGGCTGCAGTGCCTACGGCTATGGCTGCATCGTCTATGGCTGGTATAGCTATGCGTATGTCTGCTACGGCTATGGCTATAACTGCTCTGGCTATGGCATTGGCTGCTGTGGCTATGGCTATGGCTATGATAATGTCTGCTATGGCTATGGCTATGGCTGCTATGTATATAGCTATGGCTGCTATGGCTATGGCTATGGCTATGTCTGCTATGGCTATGGCTATGGCTGCTATGGCTGTGGCTATGGCTGCTATGTCTACGGCTGGTATAGCTATGCCTATGGCTGCTACGGCTATGGCTATAACAGCTATGGCTATGGCATTGGCTACTGTGGCTATGGCTATGGCTGCTATGGCAATGGCTACGGCTGCTATGGCTATCGCTGTGGCTGCTATGGCTATGTCTATGGCTGCTATGGCTATGGCTACGGCTGCTATGGCTATGGCTACGGCTGCAAGGGCTGCTATGGCTATGACTATTGCTGCTATGGATATGGCTATGACTATGGCTGATATGGCTATGGCTATGGCTGCTATGGCTATTGCTATGGCTATGGCTATTGCTGCTATGGCTGTGGCTATGGCTACTTTGGCTATGGCTATGGCTATGCCAGCGATGGCTATGTCTATGGTTACTGTAGCTATTGCGTCTATCTGCTATGGCTATGGCTACGGCTGCTATGGCTGTCGCTATGCGTGCTATGGCTATTGCTATGGCTGCTATGGCTATGGCTATGGCTGCTATGGCTGCTATGGCTATTGCTATTGCTACTATGGCGATGGCTATGGCTATGGCTATGCCTGCGATGGCTACGAATATGGCTCCAATGGATACAGCTATGGCTGCTATGGTTATGTCTATGGCTGCTATGGCTATGGCTATGTCTGCGTTAGCTATGGCTACAGCTGCTATAGCTACGACTATGGCTGCTGTGGCTATGGATGCTGTTACTGCTGTGGCTATCGCTATGGCTGCAATGGCTATGGCTATGGCTGCGGCTGCTATGGCTATGGCTATGTCTGCTATGGCTGTGGCTATGGCCATGGCTGCTTTAGCTATGGCTATGGCTATGGCTGCTATGGCTATGGCTATGGCGGCTATGGCTATGGCTACGGCTGCTATGGCTATCGTTATGGCTGCAATGGCTAAGGCTATGGCTATGACTATGGCTGCTACGGCTATGGCTATGGCTGCTATGTATATGGCTGGTATAGCTATGCCTATGGCTGCTACGGCTATGGCTATAACTGCTATGGCTATGGCATTGGCTGCTCTGGCTATGGCTATGGCTATGACAATGGCTGCTATGCCTATGGCTATGGCTGCTATATCTACGGCTGGTATAGCTATGGCTATGGCTGCTAATGCTATGACTATGGCTGCTATGGCTATGGCTATGGCTCCTATGACTATGGCTATGGATGCTTTGGCTATGGCTAAAGCTGCTATGGCTATGACTATGGCTGTTATTGCTATGACTATGGCTGCTATGGCTATGGCGCTGTCCGCTATGGCTGTGGCAACGGCTATGGCTGCTATAGCTATGGCTATGGCTATGGCTGCTATGGCTATCGCTATGGCTGCTATGGCTATGGCTATGGCTGCTATGGCTATTGTATTGGCTGCTGTGGCTGTGGCTATGTCTATGGATGCTATGGCTATGGCTATGGCTGCTATGGCTATGACTATGGCTGCTAGGGCTGCTATGGCTATGCCTATTGCTGCTATGGCTATGGTTACGGCTATGACTATGGCTGCTATGGCTATGTATATGGCTGCTATGGCTATGGCTGATATAGCTATGCCTATGGCCGCTACGGCTATGGCTATAACTGCTATGGCTATGGCTGATATAGCTATGCCTATGGCCGCTACGGCTATGGCTATAACTGCTCTGGCTATGGCATTGGCTGCTGTGGCTATGGCTATGGCTATGACAATGGCTGCTATGGCTATGCCTATGGCTGCTATGTCTATGGCTATGGCTGCTATGGCTATGGCTATGGCTATGGCTGATATGGCTATGGCTATGGCTGCTATGGCTGCTATGGCTATGGCTATTGCTGCTATGGCTACTGCTACGGGTATGGCTATGGCTGCTATGGCTATGACTGTGGCTGCTGGGGCTGCTATGGCTATGACTGTTGCTGCTACGGCTATGGTTATGGCCATGACTAGGGCTGCTATGGCTATGTATATGGCTGCTATGGCTATGGTTATGGCCATGACTAGGGCTGCTATGGCTATGTATATGGCTGCTATGGCAATGGCTGATATAGCTATGCCTATGGCCGCTACGGCTATGGCTATAACTGCTATGGCTATGGCATCGGCTGCTGTGGCTATGGCTATGGCTATGACAATGGCTGCAGTGCCTACGGCTATGGCTGCATCGTCTATGGCTGGTATAGCTATGCGTATGTCTGCTACGGCTATGGCTATAACTGCTCTGGCTATGGCATTGGCTGCTGTGGCTATGGCTATGGCTATGATAATGTCTGCTATGGCTATGGCTATGGCTGCTATGGCTATGGCTACGTCTGCTATGGCTATGGCTGCGGTTGCTATGGCTATCGCTATGCGTGCTATTGCTATGGCTATGGCTGCTATGGCTATGACTATGACTGCTATAGCTGCTATGGCTATGCCTATTGCTGCTATGGGTACTGCTATGGCTGTGGCTATGACTGCTATGGCTATGGCTATGGCTGCTAGGGCTGCTATGGCTATGACTATGGCTGATATGGCTATGGCTATGGCTGCTGTGGATAAGGCTATGCCTGGTATGGTTGTGGCTATGGCTGATATGGCTATGGCTATGGCTGCTATGGCTGCTATGGCTATGGCTATTGCTGCTATGGCTACTGCTACGGGTATGGCTATGGCTGCTATGGCTATGACTGTGGCTGCTGGGGCTGCTATGGCTATGACTGTTGCTGCTACGGCTATGGTTATGGCCATGACTAGGGCTGCTATGGCTATGTATATGGCTGCTATGGCTATGGTTTTGGCCATGACTAGGGCTGCTATGGCTATGTATATGGCTGCTATGGCAATGGCTGATATAGCTATGCCTATGGCCGCTACGGCTATGGCTATAACTGCTATGGCTATGGCATCGGCTGCTGTGGCTATGGCTATGGCTATGACAATGGCTGCAGTGCCTACGGCTATGGCTGCATCGTCTATGGCTGGTATAGCTATGCGTATGTCTGCTACGGCTATGGCTATAACTGCTCTGGCTATGGCATTGGCTGCTGTGGCTATGGCTATGGCTATGATAATGTCTGCTATGGCTATGGCTATGGCTGCTATGTATATAGCTATGGCTGCTATGGCTATGGCTATGGCTATGTCTGCTATGGCTATGGCTATGGCTGCTATGGCTGTGGCTATGGCTGCTATGTCTACGGCTGGTATAGCTATGCCTATGGCTGCTACGGCTATGGCTATAACAGCTATGGCTATGGCATTGGCTACTGAGGCTATGGCTATGGCTGCTATGGCAATGGCTACGGCTGCTATGGCTATCGCTGTGGCTGCTATGGCTATGTCTATGGCTGCTATGGCTATGGCTACGGCTGCTATGGCTATGGCTACGGCTGCAAGGGCTGCTATGGCTATGACTATTGCTGCTATGGATATGGCTATGACTATGGCTGATATGGCTATGGCTATGGCTGCTATGGCTATTGCTATGGCTATGGCTATTGCTGCTATGGCTGTGGCTATGGCTACTTTGGCTATGGCTATGGCTATTCCAGCGATGGCTATGTCTATGGTTACTGTAGCTATTGCGTCTATCTGCTATGGCTATGGCTACGGCTGCTATGGCTGTCGCTATGCGTGCTATGGCTATGGCTATGGCTGCTATGGCTATGGCTATGGCGGCTATGGCTATGGCTACGGCTGCTATGGCTATCGTTATGGCTGCAATGGCTAAGGCTATGGCTATGACTATGGCTGCTATGAATATGGCTATGGCTGCTATGTATATGGCTGGTATAGCTATGCCTATGGCTGCTACGGCTATGGCTATAACTGCTATGGCTATGGCATTGGCTGCTCTGGCTATGGCTATGGCTATGACAATGGCTGCTATGCCTATGGCTATGGCTGCTATATCTACGGCTGGTATAGCTATGGCTATGGCTGCTAATGCTATGACTATGGCTGCTATGGCTATGGCTATGGCTCCTATGACTATGGCTATGGATGCTTTGGCTATGGCTAAAGCTGCTATGGCTATGACTATGGCTGTTATTGCTATGACTATGGCTGCTATGGCTATGGCGCTGTCCGCTATGGCTGTGGCAACGGCTATGGCTGCTATAGCTATGGCTATGGCTATGGCTGCTATGGCTATCGCTATGGCTGCTATGGCTATGGCTAAGGCTGCTATGGCTATTGTATTGGCTGCTGTGGCTGTGGCTATGTCTATGGATGCTATGGCTATGGCTTTGGCTGCTATGGCTATGGCTATGGCTGCTATGGCTATGACTATGGCAATGGCTGCTATGGCTATGGCTATGGCTGCTTTGGATATGGTTATAGCTGCTATGGCTGTGGATCTGGCTGCTATGGCTATGGCTAAGGCTGCTATGGCTACGGCAGCTTTGGCTATGGCTATAGCTGCTATGACTATGGCTCTGGCTGCTATGGCTATGGCTATGGCTGCTATGTCTATGGCTGGTACAGCTATGGCTATGGCTGCGACGGATATGGCTACAGCTGCTATGGCTATGGCATTGGCTGCTGTGGCTATGGCTATGTCTATGGCTGCTATGGCTATGGCTATGGCTGCTATGGATATATCTATGGCTGCTATGGCTATGGCTACGGCTGGTATGGCTATGGCTCCGGCTGCTATGGCTATGGCTATTGCTATGCCTTGGTATGGATATAGCTGCTATGGTTATGGCTCTGGCTGCTATGGCTATGGCTATGGCTATGGCTGCTATGGCTGTGGCTATGCCTGCTATTGCTATCGCTAATGCTGCAATGGCAATGGCTATGCCTACGGCTATGGCTATGGCTGCTATGGCTATGGCTATGGCTGCTCTGGCTATGGCTATTGCTGCTATGGCTATGGCTATGGCTATGGCTATGGCTATGGCTATGGCTGCTATGGCTGCTATGGCTATGGCTATTGCTGCTATGGCTATGGCTATGGCTATGGCTATGGCTATGGCTGCTATGGCTGCGTGTGCTATGGCTATGGCTATGGCTACTATGGCTATGACTATGGCTGCTACGGCTATGGCTATGTCTGCTATGGTTATTGCTATAGCTACTACGGCTATGGCTATGGCTGCTAAGACTATGGCTATGGCTACCGCTGCTGTGGCTATGGCTATGGATGCTATGGCTACGGCTATGGCTACGGCTATGGCTGATATGGCTATGTCTATCGCTGCTATGGCTATGGCTATGGCTGCTATGGCTATGGCTAGGCTGCTATGGCTATCGCTGTGCGTGCTATTGCTATGGCTATGGCTCCTATAGCTATGCCTATGGCTGCTCTGGCTGTGGCTATTGCTGCTATGGATATAGCTATGGCTCGTGTGGCTATGGCTATGGCTGCTTTGGGTATAGCTATAGCTGATATGGCTATGGCTCCGGCTGCTACGGCTCTCGCTATGGCAATGGCTATGTCTGCTATGGCTATGGCTATGGCTGCTATGGCTGTGGCTATGGCTGCTTTGGGTATGGCTATAGCTGCTATGGCTGTGGCTCTGGCTGCTATGGCTATGGCTATGGCTGCTATGGCTATGGCTATGGCCATGTCTATGGCCGCTATGGCTATGGCTAAGGCTGCTTTGGGTATGGCTATAGCTGCTATGGCTATGGCTATGGCTGCTATGGCTATGGCTATGGCCATGTCTATGGCAGCAATAGCTTTGGCTGTGGCTACAATGGCTATGGCTATGGCTGCTATGGCTGCTATGGCCATGGCTATTACTGCTATGTCTATGGCTGCTATGGCTATGACTATGGCTGCATTAGCTTTGGCTGTGGCTATGTCTGCTATGGCTATGGCTATGGCTATGGCTATTATGGCTATGGCTATAGCTGCTGTGGCTATGGCTCCGGCTGATGTGGCAATGGCTATGGCTATGGCTGCTATGGCTATGGCTATGGCTATGGCTATTATGGCTATGGCTATAGCAGCTGTGGCTATGGCTCCGGCTGATGTGGCAATGGCTATGGCTATGGCTGCTATGGCTATGGCTATGGGGGCTATGGCTATGGCTACCGCTGCTATGGCTATCGTTATGGCTGCAATGGCTACGGATATGGCTGCTATGGCTATGGCTGCAATGGCTACGGCTATTGCTGCTATGGCTATTGCAATGGCTATGGCTGCTATGGCTATGGCTGCTTTGGCTGTGGCTATGGCTGCCATAGCTATGTCTATGGCTGCTAAGGCTATGGTCGTGGCTATGTCTCCTATGGATATGGCTATGGCTGCTATGGCTATCCCTATGCGTGCTATTGCTGTGGCTATGGCTATGGCTATGGCAATGGCTGCTATGGCTATGGCTATAGCTGCTATGTCTATGGCTGGTATAGTTATGCCTATGGCTATGGCTGCTATGGCTATGGCTGCTATAGCTCTGGCTATGGCTGATATGGCTATGGCTATGGCTGCTATGGCCATGGCTATGGCGATGGCTGCTATGGCTATGGCTATGGATGCTATGGCAATGGCTATGGATGCTTCGGCTATGACTAAATCTGCTTTGGCTATGGCTATGGCTGCTATGGCTATGGCTACGGCTGCTATGGCTATGGTTGCGGCTGCTATGGCTATCGCTATGTGTGCTATTGCTATGGCTATGGCTGCTATGGCTATGACTATGGCTGCATTAGATTTGGCTGTGGCTATGTCTGCTATGGCTATGGCTATGGCTATGGCTACTATGGCTATGGCTCTGGCTGCTATGGCTATGGCTATGGCTGCTTTGGGTATGGCTATAGCTGCTATGGCTATGGATCTGGCTGCTATGACTATGGCTATGGCTAGGGCAGCAATAGCTTTGGCTGTGGCTACAATGGCTATGGCTATGGCTGCTATGGCTATCGCTATGGCTGCTTTGGCTATCGCTATGGCTGCTATGGCTATGGCTATGGCTGCTATGGCTATTGTATTGGCTGCTGTGGCTGTGGCTATGTCTATGGATGCTATGGCTATGGCTATGGCTGCTATGGCTATGGCTATGGCTGCTATGGCTATGACTATGGCTATGGCTGCTATGGCTATGGCTATGGCTGCTTTGGATATGGCTATAGCTGCTATGGCTGTGGATCTGACTGATATGGCTATGGCTAAGGCTGCTATGGCTACGGCAGCTTTGGCTATGGCTGTAGCTGCTATGGCTATGGCTCTGGCTGCTATGTCTATGGCTGGTACAGCTATGGCTATGGCTGCGACGGATATGGCTACAGCTGCTATGGCTATGGCATTGGCTGCTGTGGCTATGGCTATGTCTATGGCTGCTATGGCTATGGCTATGGCTGCTATGGATATATCTATGGCTGCTATGGCTATGGCTACGGCTGGTATGGCAATCGCTATGGCTGCTCTGGCTATGGCTATGGCTGCTGTGGCTATGGCTATGACTACGGCTATGGCTGCTACTGCCGCTATGTCTGTGGCTGGTATAGCTATGCCTATGGCTGCTACGGCTATGGCTACAACTGCTATGGCTATAGCATTGGCTGCTGTGGCTATGGCTATGTCTCTAGCTGCTATGGCTATGGCTATGGCTGCCATGGCTATGGCTATGGCTGCTATGGCTATGACTATGGCTGCTGTAGCTTTGGCTGTGGATGCTATGGCTATGGCTATGGCTGCTATGGCTATGGCTATGGTCATGTCTATGGCCGCTATGGCTATGGGTAAGGCTGCTTTGGGTATGGCTATAGCTGCTATGGCTATGGCTCTGGCTGCTATGGCTTTGGCTATGGCTGCTGTGGCTATGGCTATGGCTACTATGGCTATGGCTATAACTGCTCTCGCTGCTATGGCTATGGCTATTGTTGCTACGGCTATGGCTATGGCTATAGCTATGACTGCTATGGCTATGGCTATGGCTGCTATGGCTATGGCTATGGCTGCTATGGCTATGGCTATAGCTGCTATGGCTATGGCTCCGGCTGCTATGGCTATGGCTATTGCTATGCCTGGGTGTGGATATAGCTGCTATGGTTATGGCTCTGGCTGCTATGGCTATGGCTATGGCTATGGCTGCTATGGCTGTGGCTATGCCTGCTATTGCTATCGCTAATGCTGCAATGGCAATGGCTATGCCTACGGCTATGGCTATGGCTGCTATGGCTATGGCTATGACTGCTATGGCTGCTATGGCTATGCCTATTGCTGCTATGGGTACTGCTATGGCTGTGGCTATGACTGCTATGGCTATGGCTATGGCTGCTAGGGCTGCTATGGCTATGACTATTGCTGCTGTGGCTATGGCTATGACTATGGCTGCTATGGCTGCTATGTCTATGCCTATTGCTGCTATGGGTACTGCTATGGCTGTGGCTATGACTGCTATGGCTATGGCTATGGCTGCTAGGGCTGCTATGGCTATGACTATGGCTGCTATGGCTATGGCTATGGCTGCTGTGGATAAGGCTATGCCTGGTATGGTTGTGGCTATGGCTGCTATGTCTATGGTTGTGGCTATGGTTGCTATGGCTACGGCTATGGCTCCTATGGCTATGGCTATGGCTGTTATGGCTATGACTATGGCTGCTAATGCTATGGCTATGGCTATGGCTCCTACGGATATAGCTATGGCTGCTATTGCCGTGGCGATGGCTGCTGTGACTATGGCTATGGCTGCTATGGCTATGGCTGCTGTGGCTATAGCTATGGCTGCTATGGCTACGGCTATGGCTATGGATGCTCTGGCTATGGCTGCGGCTGCTATGGCTATCGCTATGCGTGCTATTGCTATGGCTATGGCTGCTATGGCTATGGCTATGGCTGCTATGGCTATGGCTATGGCTGTGTTTGGCTATGGCTGCTATAGCTATGGCTATGGCTGATATGGCTATGGCTATAGCTGCTATGGCTATGGGTATGGATGCTTTGGCTATGGCTATGGCTGATATGGCTATGGCTATGGCTGCTATGGCTATGGCTACGGCAGCTATGGCTGTCGCTATGCGTGCTATGGCTATGGCTATGGCTGCTATGGCTATGGCTATGGATTCTTTGGCTATGGCTAAAGCTGCTATGGCTATGACTATAGCTGCTATAGCTATGGCTATGGCTGCTATGGCTATGGCTGTTGTGGCGATAGCTATGGCTGCTATGGCTATGGCTATGGCTGCTATGGCTATGGCTCCGGCTGCTGTGGCTGTGGCTATGGCTGCTACGTCTATGGCTGGTATAGCTATGGCTATGGCTATGGCTATGGCTATGGCTATGGCTGCTATGGCTGCGTGTGCTATGGCTATGGCTATGGCTACTATGGCTATGACTATGGCTGCTACGGCTATGGCTATGTCTGGTATGGTTATTGCTATAGCTACTACGGCTATGGCTATGGCTGCTAAGACTATGGCTATGGCTACCGCTGCTGTGGCTATGGCTATGGATGCTATGGCTACGGCTATGGCTACGGCTATGGCTGATATGGCTATGTCTATCGCTGCTATGGCTATGGCTATGGCTGCTATGGCTATGGCTAGGCTGCTATGGCTATCGCTGTGCGTGCTATTGCTATGGCTATGGCTCCTATAGCTATGCCTATGGCTGCTCTGGCTGTGGCTATTGCTGCTATGGATATAGCTATGGCTCCTGTGGCTATGGCTATGGCTGCTTTGGGTATAGCTATAGCTGATATGGCTATGGCTCCGGCTGCTACGGCTCTCGCTATGGCAATGGCTATGTCTGCTATGGCTATGGCTATGGCTGCTATGGCTGTGGCTATGGCTGCTTTGGGTATGGCTATAGCTGCTATGGCTGTGGCTCTGGCTGCTATGGCTATGGCTATGGCTGCTATGGCTATGGCTATGGCCATGTCTATGGCCGCTATGGCTATGGCTAAGGCTGCTTTGGGTATGGCTATAGCTGCTATGGCTATGGCTCTGACTGCTATGGCTATGGCTATGGCTGCTATGGCTATGGCTATGGCCATGTCTATGGCAGCAATAGCTTTGGCTGTGGCTACAATGGCTATGGCTATGGCTGCTATGGCTGCTATGGCCATGGCTATTACTGCTATGTCTATGGCTGCTATGGCTATGTCTATGGCTGCATTAGCTTTGGCTGTGGCTATGTCTGCTATGGCTATGGCTATGGCTATGGCTATGGCTATTATGGCTATGGCTATAGCTGCTGTGGCTATGGCTCCGGCTGATGTGGCAATGGCTATGGCTATGGCTGCTATGGCTATGGCTATGGCTATGGCTATTATGGCTATGGCTATAGCTGCTGTGGCTATGGCTCCGGCTGATGTGGCAATGGCTATGGCTATGGCTGCTATGGCTATGGCTATGGCGGCTATGGCTATGGCTACCGCTGCTATGGCTATCGTTATGGCTGCAATGGCTACGGATATGGCTGCTATGGCTATGGCTGCAATGGCTACGGCTATTGCTGCTATGGCTATTGCAATGGCTATGGCTGCTATGGCTATAGCTGCTTTTGCTGTGGCTATGGCTGCCATAGCTATGTCTATGGCTGCTAAGGCTATGGTCGTGGCAATGTCTCCTATGGATATGGCTATGGCTGCTATGGCTATCCCTATGCGTGCTATTGCTGTGGCTATGGCTATGGCTATGGCAATGGCTGCTATGGCTATGGCTATAGCTGCTATGTCTATGGCTGGTATAGTTATGCCTATGGCTATGGCTGCTATGGCTATGGCTGCTATAGCTCTGGCTATGGCTGATATGGCTATGGCTATGGCTGCTACGGCCATGGCTATGGCGATGGCTGCTATGGCTATGGCTATGGATGCTATGGCAATGGCTATAGATTCTTCGGCTATGGCTAAAGCTGCTTTGGCTATGGCTATGGCTGCTATGGCTATGGCTACGGTTGCTATGGCTATGGTTGCGGCTGCTATGGCTATCGCTATGTGTGCTATTGCTATGGCTATGGCTGCTATGGCTATGACTATGGCTGCATTAGATTTGGCTGTGGCTATGTCTGCTATGGCTATGGCTATGGCTATGGCTATTATGGCTATGGCTCTGGCTGCTATGGCTATGGCTATGGCTGCTTTGGGCATGGCTACAGCTGCTATGGCTATGGATCTGGCTGCTATGACTATGGCTATGGCTAGGGCAGCAATAGCTTTGGCTGTGGCTACAATGGCTATGGCTATGGCTGCTATGGCTATCGCTATGGCTGCTATGGCTATCGCTATGGCTGCTATGGCTATGGCTATGGCTGATATGGCTATGGCTATGGCTGCTATGGCTGCTATGGCTATGGCTATTGCTGCTATGGCTACTGCTACGGGTATGGCTATGGCTGCTATGGCTATGACTGTGGCTGCTATGTCTACGGCTGGTATAGCTATGCCTATGGCTGCTACGGCTATGGCTATAGCAGCTATGGCTATGGCATTGGCTACTGTGGCTATGGCTATGGCTGCTATGGCAATGGCTACGGCTGCTATGGCTATCGCTGTGGCTGCTATGGCTATGTCTATGGCTGCTATGGCTATGGCTACGGCTGCTATGGCTATGGCAACGGCTGCTAGGGCTGCTATGGCTATGACTATTGCTGCTATGGATATGGCTATGACTATGGCTGATATGGCTATGGCTATGGCTGCTATGGCTATTGCTATGGCTATGGCTATTGCTGCTATGGCTGTGGCTATGGCTACTTTGGCTATGGCTATGGCTATGCCAGCGATGGCTATGTCTATGGTTACTGTAGCTATTGCGTCTATCTGCTATGGCTATGGCTACGGCTGCTATGGCTGTCGCTATGCGTGCTATGGCTATGGCTATGGCTGCTATGGCTATGGCTATGGCTGCTATGGCTGCTATGGCTATTGCTATTGCTACTATGGCGATGGCTATGGCTATGGCTATGCCTGCGATGGCTACGGATATGGCTCCAATGGATACAGCTATGGCTGCTATGGTTATGTCTATGGCTGCTATGGCTATGGCTATGTCTGCGTTAGCTATGGCTACAGCTGCTATAGCTACGACTATGGCTGCTGTGGCTATGGATGCTGTTACTGCTGTGGCTATCGCTATGGCTGCAATGGCTATGGCTATGGCTGCGGCTGCTATGGCTATGGCTATGTCTGCTATGGCTGTGGCTATGGCCATGGCTGCTTTAGCTATGGCTATGGCTATGGCTGCTATGGCTATGGCTATGGCGGCTATGGCTATGGCTACGGCTGCTATGGCTATCGTTATGGCTGCAATGGCTAAGGCTATGGCTGTGACTATGGCTGTTACGGCTATGACTATGGCTGCTATGTATATGGCTGGTATAGCTATGCCTATGGCTGCTACGGCTATGGCTATAACTGCTATGGCTATGGCATTGGCTGCTCTGGCTATGGCTATGGCTATGACAATGGCTGCTATGCCTATGGCTATGGCTGCTATATCTACGGCTGGTATAGCTATGGCTATGCCTGCTAATGCTATGACTATGGCTGCTATGGCTATGGCTATGGCTCCTATGACTATGGCTATGGATGCTTTGGCTATGGCTAAAGCTGCTATGGCTATGACTATGGCTGTTATTGCTATGACTATGGCTGCTATGGCTATGGCGCTGTCCGCTATGGCTGTGGCAACGGCTATGGCTGCTATAGATATGGCTATGGCTATGGCTGCTATGGCTATCGCTATGGCTGCTATGGCTATGGCTATGGCTGCTATGGCTATTGTATTGGCTGCTGTGGCTGTGGCTATGTCTATGGATGCTATGGCTATGGCTATGGCTGCTATGGCTATGGCTATGGCTGCTATGGCTATGACTATGGCTATGGCTGCTATGGCTATGGCTATGGCTGCTTTGGATATGGTTATAGCTGCTATGGCTGTGGATCTGGCTGCTATGGCTATGGCTAAGGCTGCTATGGCTACGGCAGCTTTGGCTATGGCTATAGCTGCTATGGCTATGGCTCTGGCTGCTATGGCTATGGCTATGGCTGCTATGTCTATGGCTGGTACAGCTATGGCTATGGCTGCGACGGATATGGCTACAGCTGCTATGGCTATGGCATTGGCTGCTGTGGCTATGGCTATGTCTATGGCTGCTATGGCTATGGCTATGGCTGCTATGGATATATCTATGGCTGCTATGGCTATGGCTACGGCTGGTATGGCAATCGCTATGGCTGCTCTGGCTATGGCTATGGCTGCTGTGGCTATGGCTATGACTACGTCTATGGCTGCTACTGCCGCTATGTCTGTGGCTGGTATAGCTATGCCTATGGCTGCTACAGCTATGGCTACAACTGCTATGGCTATAGCATTGGCTGCTGTGGCTATGGCTATGGCTCTAGCTGCTATGGCTATGGCTGCCATGGCTATGGCTATGGCTGCTATGGCTATGACTATGGCTGCTGTAGCTTTGGCTGTGGATGCTATGGCTATGGCTATGGCTGCTATGGCTATGGCTATGGTCATGTCTATGGCCGCTATGGCTATGGGTAAGGCTGCTGTGGGTATGGCTATAGCTGCTATGGCTATGGCTCTGGCTGCTATGGCTTTGGCTATGGCTGCTGTGGCTATGGCTATGGCTACTATGGCTATGGCTATAACTGCTCTCGCTGCTATGGCTATGGCTATTGTTGCTACGGCTATGGCTATGGCTATAGCTATGACTGCTATGGCTATGGCTATGGCTGCTATGGCTATGGCTATGGCTGCTATGGCTATGGCTATAGCTGCTATGGCTATGGCTCCGGCTGCTATGGCTATGGCTATTGCTATGCCTTGGTATGGATATAGCTGCTATGGTTATGGCTCTGGCTGCTATGGCTATGGCTATGGCTATGGCTGCTATGGCTGTGGCTATGCCTGCTATTGCTATCGCTAATGCTGCAATGGCAATGGCTATGCCTACGGCTATGGCTATGGCTGCTATGGCTATGGCTCTGGCTGCTGTGGCTATGGCTATGGCTGCTGTGGCTATCACTATTGCTGCTATGGCTATGGTTACGGCTATGACTAGGGCTGCTATGGCTATGTATATGGCTGCTATGGCTATGGCTGATATAGCTATGCCTATGGCCGCTACGGCTATGGCTATAACTGCTATGGCTATGGCTGATATAGCTATGCCTATGGCCGCTACGGCTATGGCTATAACTGCTCTGGCTATGGCATTGGCTGCTGTGGCTATGGATATGGCTATGACAATGGCTGCTATGGCTATGCCTATGGCTGCTATGTCTGTGGCTATGGCTGCTATGGCTATGGCTATGGCTATGGCTGATATGGCTATGGCTATGGCTGCTATGGCTATGGCTATGGCTGCTATGGCTATGGCTATAGCTGCTATGGCTATGGCTCCGGCTGCTATGGCTATGGCTATTGCTATGCCTTGGTATGGATATAGCTGCTATGGTTATGGCTCTGGCTGCTATGGCTATGGCTATGGCTATGGCTGCCATGACTGTGGCTATGCCTGCTATTGCTATCGCTAATGCTGCAATGGCAATGGCTATGCCTACGGCTATGGCTATGGCTGCAATGGCTATGGCTATGGTTGCTCTGGCTATGGCTCTGGCCATGGCTGCTATGGCCATGGCTATGGCTGCTATGGCTTTCGCTATGCGTGCTATGGCTATGGCTATGGCTGCTATGGCTATGTCTAAGGCTGCTTTGGGTATGGCTATAGCTGCTGTGTCTATGGCTCTGGGTGTTATGGCTATAGCTATGGCTGCTATGGCTATGGCTTTGGCCATGTCTATGGCTGCTATGGCTATGGCTCTGGCTGCTGTGGCTATGGCTATGGCTGCTGTGGCTATGGCTCTGGCTGCTATGGCTATGGCCATGGCTGCTATGGCTATGGCTGCTATGGCTATGGCTGAGTTGGCTATGGCCATGGCTACTGCTGCTATGGCTATGGCTATGGCTGCTATGGCTGTGGCTATGGCTATGGCTGCTGTGGCTAATGCTATGGCTGCTATGGCTATGGCTATGGCTACTATGGCTATGACTATGCCTGCTATGGCTATGCCTATGTCTGCTATGGCTATGGGTATGGCTGCTATGAATATGGCTATTGCTGCTATGGCTATGGCTATGGCTGCTCTGGATATGGTTATGGCTGCTATGGCTATAGCTATGCGTGCTACGGCTATGGCTATGTCTGCTATGGTTATTGCTATAGCTACTACGGCTATGGCTACGGCTGCTAAGACTATGGCTATGGCTACCGCTGCTGTGGCTATGGCTATGGATGCCATGGCTACGGCTATGGCTACGGCTATGGCTGATATGGCTATGTCTATCGCTGCTATGGCTATGGCTACGGCTGCTATGGCTATCGCTATGCGTGCTATGGCTATGGCTATGGCTGCAATGGCTATGGCTATGACTGCAATGGCTGCTATGGCTATGGCTATTGCTGCTAAGGCTATGGCTATGGCTATGGCTATGGCTTCTATGGCTATGGCTATATCTGCTGTGGCTATGGCTATGACTGCTATGACTATGGCTATGGCTATGGCTGCTATGGCTATGGCTATGGCTATGTCTGCTATGGCTGCTATGGCTATGGATATGGCTGCTATAGCTTTGGCTGTGACTACTTTGGCTATGGCTCTAGTTGCGATGGCTATGGCTATGGCTATGGCTGCTATGGCTGCTATGGCTACGACTATGGCTGCTATAGCTTTGGCTGTGGCTGCTATGGCTATGGCTATGGCTGCTATGGCTATGGCTACAGCTGCTATGGCTATGGCTGCGGTTGCTATGGCTATCGCTATGCGTGCTATTGCTATGGCTATGGCTGCTATGGCTATGACTATGACTGCTCTGGCTGCTATGGCTATGCCTATTGCTGCTATGGGTACTGCTATGGCTGTGGCTATGACTGCTATGGCTATGGCTATGGCTGCTAGGGCTGCTATGGCTATGACTATGGCTGATACGGCTATGGCTATGGCTGCTGTGGATAAGGCTATGCCTGGTATGGTTGTGGCAATGGCTGCTATGTCTATGGTTGTGGCTATGGTTGCTATGGCTATGGCTATGGCTGCTATGGCTATGGCTATGGCTGTTACGGCTATGACTATGGCTGCTAATGCTATGGCTATGGCTATGGCTCCTATGGATATAGCAATGGCTGCTATTGCCGTGGCGATGGCTGCTGTGACTATGGCTATGGCTGCTATGGCTATGGCTGCTGTGGCTAATGCTATGGCTGCTATGGCTATGGCTATGGCTACTATGGCTATGACTATGCCTGCTATGGCTATGGCTATGTCTGCTATGGCTATGGGTATGGCTGCTATGAATATGGCTATTGCTGCTATGGCTATGGCTATGGCTGCTCTGGATATGGTTATGGCTGCTATGGCTATAGCCATGCGTGCTACGGCTATGGCTATGTCTGCTATGGTTATTGCTATAGCTACTACGGCTATGGCTACGGCTGCTAAGACTATGGCTATGGCTACCGCTGCTGTGGCTATGGCTATGGATGCCATGGCTACGGCTATGGCTACGGCTATGGCTGATATGGCTATGTCTATCGCTGCTATGGCTATGGCTACGGCTGCTATGGCTATCGCTATGCGTGCTATGGCTATGGCTATGGCTGCAATGGCTATGGCTATGGCTGCAATGGCTGCTATGGCTATGGCTATCGCTGCTAAGGCTATGGCTATGGCTATGGCTATGGCTATGGCTATGTCTGCTATGGCTGCTATGGCTATGGATATGGCTGCTATAGCTTTGGCTGTGACTACTTTGGCTATGGCTATGGCTGCTATGGCTATGGCTACAGCTGCTATGGCTATGGCTGCGGTTGCTATGGCTATCGCTATGCGTGCTATTGCTATGGCTATGGCTGCTATGGCTATGACTATGACTGCTATGGCTGCTATGGCTATGCCTATTGCTGCTATGGGTACTGCTATGGCTGTGGCTATGACTGCTATGGCTATGGCTATGGCTGCTAGGGCTGCTATGGCTATGACTATGGCTGATACGGCTATGGCTATGGCTGCTGTGGATAAGGCTATGCCTGGTATGGTTGTGGCTATGGCTGCTATGTCTATGGTTGTGGCTATGGTTGCTATGGCTATGGCTATGGCTGCTATGGCTATGGCTATGGCTGTTACGGCTATGACTATGGCTGCTAATGCTATGGCTACGGCTATGGCTCCTATGGATATAGCTATGGCTGCTATTGCCGTGGCGATGGCTGCTGTGACTATGGCTATGGCTGCTATGGCTATGGCTGCTGTGGCTATAGCTATGGCTGCTATGACTACGGCTATGGCTATGGATGCTCTGGCTATGGCTGCGGCTGCTATGGCTGTCGCTATGCGTGCTATGGCTATGGCTATGGCTGCTATGGCTATGCCTATGGATTCTTTGGCTATGGCTAAAGCTGCTATGGCTATGGCTATAGCTGCTATAGCTATGGCTATGGCTGCTATGGCTATGACTGCTGTGGGGATAGCTATGGCTGCTATGGCTATGGCTATGGCTATGGCTGCTATGGCTATGGCTATGGCTGCTATGGCTATTGCTATGGCTGCTTTGGATTTGGCTATAGCTGCTATGGCTGTGTATCTGGCTGCTATGGCTATGTCTGCTTTGGCTATGGCTATAGCTGCTATGGCTATGGCTATGGCTGCTGTGGCTATGGCTATGGCTGCTATGGCTATGGCTATGGTCATGTCTATGGCCGCTATGGCTATGGGTAAGGCTGCTGTGGGTATGGCTATAGCTGCTATGGCTATGGCTCTGGCTGCTATGGCTTTGGCTATGGCTGCTGTGGCTATGGCTATGGCTACTATGGCTATGGCTATAACTGCTCTCGCTGCTATGGCTATGGCTATTGTTGCTACGGCTATGGCTATGGCTATAGCTATGACTGTTATGGCTATGGCTATGGCTGCTATGGCTATGGCTATGGCTGCTATGGCTATGGCTATAGCTGCTATGGCTATGGCTCCGGCTGCTATGGCTATGGCTATTGCTATGCCTTGGTATGGATATAGCTGCTATGGTTATGGCTCTGGCTGCTATGGCTATGGCTATGGCTATGGCTGCTATGGCTGTTGCTATGCCTGCTATTACTATCGCTAATGCTGCAATGGCAATGGCTATGCCTACGGCTATGGCTATGGCTGCCATGGCTATGGCTATGGCTGCTCTGGCTATGGTTATTGCTGCTATGGCTATGGCTATGGCTATGGCTATGGCTATGGCTGCTATGGCTGCTATGGCTATGGCTATTGCTGCTATGGCTATGGCTATGGCTATGGCTATGGCTATGGCTGCTATGGCTGCGTGTGCTATGGCTATGGCTATGGCTACTATGGCTATGACTATGGCAGCTACGGCTATGGCTATGTCTGCTATGGTTATTGCTATAGCTACTACGGCAATGGCTATGGCTGCTAAGACTATGGCTATGGCTACCGCTGCTGTGGCTATGGCTATGGATGCTATGGCTACGGCTATGGCTACGGCTATGGCTGATATGGCTATGTCTATCGCTGCTATGGCTATGGCTATGGCTGCTATGGCTATGGCTAAGCTGCTATGGCTATCGCTGTGCGTGCTATTGCTATGGCTATGGCTCCTATAGCTATGCCTATGGCTGCTCTGGCTGTGGCTATTGCTGCTATGGATATAGCTATGGCTCCTGTGGCTATGGCTATGGCTGCTTTGGGTATAGCTATAGCTGATATGGCTATGGCTCCGGCTGCTACGGCTCTCGCTATGGCAATGGCTATGTCTGCTATGGCTATGGCTATGGCTGCTATGGCTGTGGCTATGGCTGCTTTGGGTATGGCTATAGCTGCTATGGTTGTGGCTCTGGCTGCTATGGCTATGGCTATGGCTGCTATGGCTATGGCTATGGCCATGTCTATGGCCGCTATGGCTATGGCTAAGGCTGCTTTGGGTATGGCTATAGCTGCTATGGCTATGGCTCTGACTGCTATGGCTATGGCTATGTCTGCTATGGCTATGGCTATGGCCATGTCTATGGCAGCAATAGCTTTGGCTGTGGCTACAATGGCTATGGCTATGGCTGCTATGGCTGCTATGGCCATGGCTATTACTGCTATGTCTATGGCTGCTATGGCTATGACTATGGCTGCATTAGCTTTGGCTGTGGCTATGTCTGCTATGGCTATGGCTATGGCTATGGCTATTATGGCTATGGCTATAGCTGCTGTGGCTATGGCTCCGGCTGATGTGGCAATGGCTATGGCTATGGCTGCTATGGCTATGGCTATGGCTATGGCTATTATGGCTATGGCTATAGCTGCTGTGGCTATGGCTCCGGCTGATGTGGCAATGGCTATGGCTATGGCTGCTATGGCTATGGCTATGGCGGCTATGGCTATGGCTACCGCTGCTATGGCTATCGTTATGGCTGCAATGGCTACGGATATGGCTGCTATGGCTATGGCTGCAATGGCTACGGCTATTGCTGCTATGGCTATTGCAATGGCTATGGCTGCTATGGCTATGGCTGCTTTGGCTGTGGCTATGGCTGCCATAGCTATGGCTATGGCTGCTAAGGCTATGGTCGTGGCTATGTCTCCTATGGATATGGCTATGGCTGCTATGGCTATCCCTATGCGTGCTATTGCTGTGGCTATGGCTATGGCTATGGCAATGGCTGCTATGGCTATGGCTATAGCTGCTATGTCTATGGCTGGTATAGTTATGCCTATGGCTATGGCTGCTATGGCTATGGCTGCTATAGCTCTGGCTATGGCTGATATGGCTATGGCTATGGCTGCTATGGCCATGGCTATGGCGATGGCTGCTATGGCTATGGCTATGGATGCTATGGCAATGGCTATGGATGCTTCGGCTATGGCTAAAGCTGCTTTGGCTATGGCTATGGCTGCTATGGCTATGGCTACGGCTGCTATGGCTATGGTTGCGACTGCTATGGCTATCGCTATGTGTGCTATTGCTATGGCTATGGCTGCTATGGCTATGACTATGGCTGCATTAGATTTGGCTGTGGCTATGTCTGCTATGGCTATGGCTATGGCTATGGCTATTATGGCTATGGCTCTGGCTGCTATGGCTATGGCTATGGCTGCTTTGGGTATGGCTACAGCTGCTATGGCTATGGATCTGGCTGCAATGGCTGCTATGGCTATGGCTATTGCTGCTAAGGCTATGGCTATGGCTATGGCTATGGCTTCTATGGCTATGGCTATATCTGCTGTGGCTATGGCTAAGACTGCTATGACTATGGCTATGGCTATGGCTGCTATGGCTATGGCTATGGCTATGTCTGCTATGGCTGCTATGGCTATGGATATGGCACCTATAGCTTTGGCTGTGACTACTTTGGCTATGGCTCTAGTTTCTATGGCTATGGCTATGGCTATGGCTGCTATGGCTGCTATGGCTATGACTATGGCTGCTATAGCTTTGGCTGTGGCTGCTATGGCTATGGCTATGGCTGCTATGGCTATGGCTACGGCTGCTATGGCTATGGCTGCGGTTGCTATGGCTATCGCTATGCGTGCTATTGCTACGGCTATGGCTGCTATGGCTATGACTATGACTGCTATGGCTGCTATGGCTATGCCTATTGCTGCTATGGGTACTGCTATGGCTGTGGCTATGACTGCTATGGCTATGGCTATGGCTGCTAGGGCTGCTATGGCTATGACTATTGCTGCTGTGGCTATGGCTATGACTATGGCTGCTATGGCTGCTATGGCTATGCCTATTGCTGCTATGGGTACTGCTATGGCTGTGGCTATGACTGCTATGGCTATGGCTATGGCTGCTAGGGCTGCTATGGCTATGACTATTGCTGCTGTGGCTATGGCTATGGCTGTTATGGCTATGACTATGGCTGCTAATGCTATGGCTATGGCTATGGCTCCTATGGATATAGCTATGGCTGCTATTGCCGTGGCGATGGCTGCTGTGACTATGGCTATGGCTGCTATGGCTATGGCTGCTGTGGCTATAGCCATGGCTGCTATGGCTACGGCTATGGCTATGGATGCTCTGGCTATGGCTGCGGCTGCTATGGCTATCGCTATGCGTGCTATTGCTATGGCTATGGCTGCTATGGCCATGGCTATGGCTGCTATGGCTATGGCTATGGCTGTGTTTGGCTATGGCTGCTATAGCTATGGCTATGGCTGATATGGCTATGGCTATAGCTGCTATGGCTATGGGTATGGATGCTTTGGCTATGGCTATGGCTGATATGGCTATGGCTATGGCTGCTATGGCTATTTCTACGGCAGCTATGGCTGTCGCTATGCGTGCTATGGCTATGGCTATGGCTGCTATGGCTATGGCTATGGATTCTTTGGCTATGGCTAAAGCTGCTATGGCTATGACTATAGCTGCTATAGCTATGGCTATGGCTGCTATGGCTATGGCTGCTGTGGCGATAGCTATGGCTGCTATGGCTATGGCTATGGCTGCTATGGCTATTGCTATGGTTGCTTTGGATTTGGCTATAGCTGCTATGGCTGTGGATCTGGCTGCTATGGCTATGTCTGCTTTGGCTATGGCTATAGCTGCTATGGCTATGGCTCCGGCTGCTGTGGCTGTGGCTATGGCTGCTACGTCTATGGCTGGTATAGCTATGGCTATGGCTGTTACGGCTATGGCTACAGCTGCGATGGCTATGGCATTGGCTGTTGTGGCTATGACTATGGCTGCTAATGCTATGGCTGCTGTGGCTATAGCTATGGCTGCTATGGCTATGGCTATGGCTATGGATGCTCTGGCTATGTCTAAGGCTGCTATGGCTATCGCTATGCGTGCTATTGCTATGGCTATGGCTGCTATGGCTATGGCTATGGCTGCTATGGCTATGGCTATGGCTGTGTTTTGCTGTGGCTGCTATAGCTATGGCTATGGCTGATATGGCTATGGCTATAGCTGCTATGGCTATGGGTATGGATGCTTTGGCTATGGCTATGGCTGATATGGCTATGCCTATAGCTGTTATGGCTATGGCTACGGCAGCTATGGCTGTCGCTATGCGTGCTATGGCTATGGCTATGGCTGCTATGGCTATGCCTATGGATTCTTTGGCTATGGCTAAAGCTGCTATGGCTATGGCTATAGCTGCTATAGCTATGGCTATGGCTGCTATGGCTTTCGCTATGCGTGCTATGGCTATGGCTATGGCTGCTATGGCTATGTCTAAGGCTGCTTTGGGTATGGCTATAGCTGCTATGGCTATGGCTCTGGGTGTTATGGCTATAGCTATGGCTGCTATGGCTATGGCTTTGGCCATGTCTATGGCTGTTACGGCTATGGCTACAGCTGCGATGGCTATGGCATTGGCTGTTGTGGCTATGGCTATGTCTATAGCTGCTATGTCTGTGGCAATGTCTGCTATGGTTATATCCATGGCGGCTATGGCTATGGCTACGTCTGCTATGGCAATCGCTATGGGTACTGCTATGGCTGTGGCTATGACTGCTATGGCTATGGCTATGGCTGCTAGGGCTGCTATGGCTATGACTATTGCTGCTGTGGCTATGGCTATGACTATGGCTGATATGGCTATGGCTATGGCTGCTGTGGATAAGGCTATGCCTGGTATGGTTGTGGCTATGGCTGCTATGTCTATGGTTGTGGCTATGGTTGCTATGGCTATGGCTATGGCTGCTATGGCTATGGCTATGGCTGTTATGGCTATGACTATGGCTGCTAATGCTATGGCTGCTGTGGCTATAGCTATGGCTGCTATGGCTATGGCTATGGCTATGGATGCTCTGGCTATGTCTAAGGCTGCTATGGCTATCGCTATGCGTGCTATTGCTATGGCTATGGCTGCTATGGCTATGGCTATGGCTGCTATGGCTATGGCTATGGCTGTGTTTTGCTGTGGCTGCTATAGCTATGGCTATGGCTGGTATGGCTATGGCTATAGCTGCTATGGCTATGGGTATGGATGCTTTGGCTATGGCTATGGCTGATATGGCTATGCCTATAGCTGTTATGGCTATGGCTACGGCAGCTATGGCTGTCGCTATGCGTGCTATGGCTATGGCTATGGCTGCTATGGCTATGCCTATGGATTCTTTGGCTATGGCTAAAGCTGCTATGGCTATGGCTATAGCTGCTATAGCTATGGCTATGGCTGCTATGGCTTTCGCTATGCGTGCTATGGCTATGGCTATGGCTGCTATGGCTATGTCTAAGGCTGCTTTGAGTATGGCTATAGCTGCTATGGCTATGGCTCTGGGTGTTATGGCTATAGCTATGGCTGCTATGGCTATGGCTTTGGCCATGTCTATGGCTGCTATGGCTATGGCACTGGCTGCTGTGGCTATGGCTATGGCTGCTATGGCTTTCGCTATGCGTGCTATGGCTATGGCTATGGCTGCTATGGCTATGTCTAAGGCTGCTTTGAGTGTGGCTATAGCTGCTATGGCTATGGCTCTGGGTGTTATGGCTATAGCTATGGCTGCTATGGCTATGGCTTTGGCCATGTCTATGGCTGCCATGGCTATGGCTCTGGCTGCTGTGGCTATGGCTATGGCTGCTGTGGCTATGGCTCTGGCTGCTATGGCTATGGCCATGGCTGCTATGGCTATGGCTGCTATGGCTATGGCTGAGTTGGCTATGGCCATGGCTACTGCTGCTATGGATATGGCTATGGCTGCTATGGCTGTGGCTATGGCTATGGCTGCTGTGGCTAATGCTATGGCTGCTATGGCTATGGCTATGGCCATGTCTGCTATGGCTGCTATGGCTATGGATATGGCTGCTAGGGCTGCTATGGCTATGACTATTGCTGCTGTGGCTATGGCTATGACTATGGCTGCTATGGCTGCTATGGCTATGCCTATTGCTGCTATGGGTACTGCTATGGCTGTGGCTATGACTGCTATGGCTATGGCTATGGCTGCTAGGGCTGCTATGGCTATGACTATTGCTGCTGTGGCTATGGCTATAACTATGGCTGCTATGGCTATGGCTATGGCTGCTGTGGATAAGGCTATGCCTGGTATGGTTGTGGCTGTGGCTGCTATGTCTATGGTTGTGGCTATGGTTGCTATGGCTATGGCTATGGCTCCTATGGCTATGGCTATGGCTGTTATGGCTATGACTATGGCTGCTAATGCTATGGCTATGGCTATGGCTCCTATGGATATAGCTATGGCTGCTATTGCCGTGGCGATGGCTGCTGTGACTATGGCTATGGCTGCTATGGCTATGGCTGCTGTGGCTATAGCCATGGCTGCTATGGCTACGGCTATGGCTATGGATGCTCTGGCTATGGCTGCGGCTGCTATGGCTATCGCTATGCGTGCTATTGCTATGGCTATGGCTGCTATGGCCATGGCTATGGCTGCTATGGCTATGGCTATGGCTGTGTTTGGCTATGGCTGCTATAGCTATGGCTATGGCTGATATGGCTATGGCTATAGCTGCTATGGCTATGGGTATGGATGCTTTGGCTATGGCTATGGCTGATATGGCTATGGCTATGGCTGCTATGGCTATGGCTACGGCAGCTATGGCTGTCGCTATGCGTGCTATGGCTATGGCTATGGCTGCTATGGCTATGGCTATGGATTCTTTGGCTATGGCTAAAGCTGCTATGGCTATGACTATAGCTGCTATAGCTATGGCTATGGCTGCTATGGCTATGGCTGCTGTGGCGATAGCTATGGCTGCTATGGCTATGGCTATGGCTGCTATGGCTATTGCTATGGTTGCTTTGGATTTGGCTATAGCTGCTATGGCTGTGGATCTGGCTGCTATGGCTATGTCTGCTTTGGCTATGGCTATAGCTGCTATGGCTATGGCTCCGGCTGCTGTGGCTGTGGCTATGGCTGCTACGTCTATGGCTGGTATAGCTATGGCTATGGCTGTTACGGCTATGGCTACAGCTGCGATGGCTATGGCATTGGCTGTTGTGGCTATGACTATGGCTGCTAATGCTATGGCTGCTGTGGCTATAGCTATGGCTGCTATGGCTATGGCTATGGCTATGGATGCTCTGGCTATGTCTAAGGCTGCTATGGCTATCGCTATGCGTGCTATTGCTATGGCTATGGCTGCTATGGCTATGGCTATGGCTGCTATGGCTATGGCTATGGCTGTGTTTTGCTGTGGCTGCTATAGCTATGGCTATGGCTGGTATGGCTATGGCTATAGCTGCTATGGCTATGGGTATGGATGCTTTGGCTATGGCTATGGCTGATATGGCTATGCCTATAGCTGTTATGGCTATGGCTACGGCAGCTATGGCTGTCGCTATGCGTGCTATGGCTATGGCTATGGCTGCTATGGCTATGCCTATGGATTCTTTGGCTATGGCTAAAGCTGCTATGGCTATGGCTATAGCTGCTATAGCTATGGCTATGGCTGCTATGGCTTTCGCTATGCGTGCTATGGCTATGGCTATGGCTGCTATGGCTATGTCTAATGCTGCTTTGGGTATGGCTATAGCTGCTATGGCTATGGCTCTGGGTGTTATGGCTATAGCTATGGCTGCTATGGCTATGGCTTTGGCCATGTCTATGGCTGTTACGGCTATGGCTACAGCTGCGATGGCTATGGCATTGGCTGTTGTGGCTATGGCTATGTCTATAGCTGCTATGTCTGTGGCAATGTCTGCTATGGTTATATCCATGGCGGCTATGGCTATGGCTACGTCTGCTATGGCAATCGCTATGGGTACTGCTATGGCTGTGGCTATGACTGCTATGGCTATGGCTATGGCTGCTAGGGCTGCTATGGCTATGACTATTGCTGCTGTGGCTATGGCTATGACTATGGCTGATATGGCTATGGCTATGGCTGCTGTGGATAAGGCTATGCCTGGTATGGTTGTGGCTATGGCTGCTATGTCTATGGTTGTGGCTATGGTTGCTATGGCTATGGCTATGGCTGCTATGGCTATGGCTATGGCTGTTATGGCTATGACTATGGCTGCTAATGCTATGGCTGCTGTGGCTATAGCTATGGCTGCTATGGCTATGGCTATGGCTATGGATGCTCTGGCTATGTCTAAGGCTGCTATGGCTATCGCTATGCGTGCTATTGCTATGGCTATGGCTGCTATGGCTATGGCTATGGCTGCTATGGCTATGGCTATGGCTGTGTTTTGCTGTGGCTGCTATAGCTATGGCTATGGCTGGTATGGCTATGGCTATAGCTGCTATGGCTATGGGTATGGATGCTTTGGCTATGGCTATGGCTGATATGGCTATGCCTATAGCTGTTATGGCTATGGCTACGGCAGCTATGGCTGTCGCTATGCGTGCTATGGCTATGGCTATGGCTGCTATGGCTATGCCTATGGATTCTTTGGCTATGGCTAAAGCTGCTATGGCTATGGCTATAGCTGCTATAGCTATGGCTATGGCTGCTATGGCTTTCGCTATGCGTGCTATGGCTATGGCTATGGCTGCTATGGCTATGTCTAAGGCTGCTTTGGGTATGGCTATAGCTGCTATGGCTATGGCTCTGGGTGTTATGGCTATAGCTATGGCTGCTATGGCTATGGCTTTGGCCATGTCTATGGCTGCTATGGCTATGGCTCTGGCTGCTGTGGCTATGGCTATGGCTGCTATGGCTTTCGCTATGCGTGCTATGGCTATGGCTATGGCTGCTATGGCTATGTCTAAGGCTGCTTTGAGTGTGGCTATAGCTGCTATGGCTATGGCTCTGGGTGTTATGGCTATAGCTATGGCTGCTATGGCTATGGCTTTGGCCATGTCTATGGCTGCCATGGCTATGGCTCTGGCTGCTGTGGCTATGGCTATGGCTGCTGTGGCTATGGCTCTGGCTGCTATGGCTATGGCCATGGCTGCTATGGCTATGGCTGCTATGGCTATGGCTGAGTTGGCTATGGCCATGGCTACTGCTGCTATGGATATGGCTATGGCTGCTATGGCTGTGGCTATGGCTATGGCTGCTGTGGCTAATGCTATGGCTGCTATGGCTATGGCTATGGCCATGTCTGCTATGGCTGCTATGGCTATGGATATGGCTGCTATAGCTTTGGCTGTGACTACTTTGGCTATGGCTCTAGTTTCTATGGCTATGGCTATGGCTATGGCTGCTATGGCTGCTATGGCTATGACTATGGCTGCTATAGCTTTGGCTGTGGCTGCTATGGCTATGGCTATGGCTGCTATGGCTATGGCTACGGCTGCTATGGCTATGGCTGCGGTTGCTATGGCTATCGCTATGCGTGCTATTGCTATGGCTATGGCTGCTATGGCTATGACTATGACTGCTATGGCTGCTATGGCTATGCCTATTGCTGCTATGGGTACTGCTATGGCTGTGGCTATGACTGCTATGGCTATGGCTATGGCTGCTAGGGCTGCTACGGCTATGACTATTGCTGCTGTGGCTATGGCTATGACTATGGCTGCTATGGCTGCTATGGCTATGCCTATTGCTGCTATGGGTACTGCTATGGCTGTGGCTATGACTGCTATGGCTATGGCTATGGCTGCTAGGGCTGCTATTGCTATGACTATTGCTGCTGTGGCTATGGCTATGACTATGGCTGCTATGGCTATGGCTATGGCTGCTGTGGATAAGGCTATGCCTGGTATGGTTGTGGCTGTGGCTGCTATGTCTATGGTTGTGGCTATGGTTGCTATGGCTATGGCTATGGCTCCTATGGCTATGGCTCCTATGGCTATGGCTATGGCTGTTATGGCTATGACTATGGCTGCTAATGCTATGGCTATGGCTATGGCTCCTATGGATATAGCTATGGCTGCTATTGCCGTGGCGATGGCTGCTGTGACTATGGCTATGGCTGCTATGGCTATGGCTGCTGTGGCTATAGCCATGGCTGCTATGGCTACGGCTATGGCTATGGATGCTCTGGCTATGGCTGCGGCTGCTATGGCTATCGCTATGCGTGCTATTGCTATGGCTATGGCTGCTATGGCCATGGCTATGGCTGCTATGGCTATGGCTATGGCTGTGTTTGGCTATGGCTGCTATAGCTATGGCTATGGCTGATATGGCTATGGCTATAGCTGCTATGGCTATGGGTATGGATGCTTTGGCTATGGCTATGGCTGATATGGCTATGGCTATGGCTGCTATGGCTATGGCTACGGCAGCTATGGCTGTCGCTATGCGTGCTATGGCTATGGCTATGGCTGCTATGGCTATGGCTATGGATTCTTTGGCTATGGCTAAAGCTGCTATGGCTATGACTATAGCTGCTATAGCTATGGCTATGGCTGCTATGGCTATGGCTGCTGTGGCGATAGCTATGGCTGCTATGGCTATGGCTATGGCTGCTATGGCTATTGCTATGGTTGCTTTGGATTTGGCTATAGCTGCTATGGCTGTGGATCTGGCTGCTATGGCTATGTCTGCTTTGGCTATGGCTATAGCTGCTATGGCTATGGCTCCGGCTGCTGTGGCTGTGGCTATGGCTGCTACGTCTATGGCTGGTATAGCTATGGCTATGGCTGTTACGGCTATGGCTACAGCTGCGATGGCTATGGCATTGGCTGTTGTGGCTATGGCTATGTCTATAGCTGCTATGGCTGTGGCTATGGCTGCTATGGTTATATCTATGGCGGCTATGGCTATGGCTACGTCTGCTATGGCAATCGCTATGGGTACTGCTATGGCTGTGGCTATGACTGCTATGGCTATGGCTATGGCTGCTAGGGCTTCTATGGCTATGACTATTGCTGCTGTGGCTATGGCTATGACTATGGCTGATATGGCTATGGCTATGGCTGCTGTGGATAAGGCTATGCCTGGTATGGTTGTGGCTATGGCTGCTATGTCTATGGTTGTGGCTATGGTTGCTATGGCTATGGCTATGGCTGCTATGGCTATGGCTATGGCTGTTATGGCTATGACTATGGCTGCTAATGCTATGGCTGCTGTGGCTATAGCTATGGCTGCTATGGCTATGGCTATGGCTATGGATGCTCTGGCTATGTCTAAGGCTGCTATGGCTATCGCTATGCGTGCTATTGCTATGGCTATGGCTGCTATGGCTATGGCTATGGCTGCTATGGCTATGGCTATGGCTGTGTTTTGCTGTGGCTGCTATAGCTATGGCTATGGCTGGTATGGCTATGGCTATAGCTGCTATGGCTATGGGTATGGATGCTTTGGCTATGGCTATGGCTGATATGGCTATGCCTATAGCTGTTATGGCTATGGCTACGGCAGCTATGGCTGTCGCTATGCGTGCTATGGCTATGGCTATGGCTGCTATGGCTATGCCTATGGATTCTTTGGCTATGGCTAAAGCTGCTATGGCTATGGCTATAGCTGCTATAGCTATGGCTATGGCTGCTATGGCTTTCGCTATGCGTGCTATGGCTATGGCTATGGCTGCTATGGCTATGTCTAAGGCTGCTTTGGGTATGGCTATAGCTGCTATGGCTATGGCTCTGGGTGTTATGGCTATAGCTATGGCTGCTATGGCTATGGCTTTGGCCATGTCTATGGCTGCTATGGCTATGGCTCTGGCTGCTGTGGCTATGGCTATGGCTGCTATGGCTTTCGCTATGCGTGCTATGGCTATGGCTATGGCTGCTCTGGCTATGTCTAAGGCTGCTTTGGGTGTGGCTATAGCTGCTATGGCTATGGCTCTGGGTGTTATGGCTATAGCTATGGCTGCTATGGCTATGGCTTTGGCCATGCCTATGGCTGCTATGGCTATGGCTCTGGCTGCTGTGGCTATGGCTATGGCTGCTGTGGCTATGGCTCTGGCTGCTATGGCTATGGCCATGGCTGCTATGGCTATGGCTGCTATGGCTATGGCTGAGTTGGCTATGGCCATGGCTACTGCTGCTATGGATATGGCTATGGCTGCTATGGCTGTGGCTATGGCTATGGCTGCTGTGGCTAATGCTATGGCTGCTATGGCTATGGCTATGGCTACTATGGCTATGACTATGCCTGCTATGGCTATGGCTATGTCTGCTATGGCTATGGGTATGGCTGCTATGAATATGGCTATTGCTGCTATGGCTATGGCTATGGCTGCTCTGGATATGGTTATGGCTGCTATGGCTATTGCTATGGTTGCTTTGGATTTGGCTATAGCTGCTATGGCTGTGGATCTGGCTGCTATGGCTATGTCTGCTTTGGCTATGGCTATGACTACGGCTATGGCTGCTACTGCCGCTATGTCTGTGGCTGGTATAGCTATGCCTATGGCTGCTACGGCTATGGCTACAACTACTATGGCTATAGCATTGGCTGCTGTGGCTATGGCTATGGCTCTAGCTGCTATGGCTATGGGTATGGCTGCCATGGCTATGGCTATGGCTGCTATGGCTATGACTATGGCTGCTGTAGCTTTGGCTGTGGATGCTATGGCTATGGCTATGGCTGCTATGGCTATGGCTATGGTCATGTCTATGGCCGCTATGGCTATGGGTAAGGCTGCTGTGGGTATGGCTATAGCTGCTATGGCTATGGCTCTGGCTGCTATGGCTTTGGCTATGGCTGCTGTGGCTATGGCTATGGCTACTATGGCTATGGCTATAACTGCTCTCGCTGCTATGGCTATGGCTACTGTTGCTACGGCTATGGCTATGGCTATAGCTATGACTGCTATGGCTATGGCTATGGCTGCTATGGCTATGGCTATGGCTGCTATGGCTATGGCTATAGCTGCTATGGCTATGGCTCCGGCTGCTATGGCTATGGCTATTGCTATGCCTGCGTATGGATATAGCTGCTATGGTTATGGCTCTGGCTGCTATGGCGATGGCTATGGCTATGGCTGCTATGGCTGTGGCTATGCCTGCTATTGCTACCGCTAATGCTGCAATGGCAATGGCTATGCCTACGGCTATGGCTATGGCTGCTATGGCTATGGCTATGGCTGCTCTGGCTATGGCTCTGGCCATGGCTGCTATGGCTATGGCTATGGCTGCTATGGCTTTCGCTATGCGTGCTATGGCTATGGCTATGGCTGCTATGGCTATGGCTAAGGCTGCTTTGGGTATGGCTATAGCTGCTATGGCTATGGCTCTGGGTGTTATGGCTATAGCTATGGCTGCTATGGCTATGGCTTTGGCCATGTCTATGGCTGCTATGGCTATGGCTCTGGCTGCTGTGGCTATGGCTATGGCTGCTGTGGCTATGGCTCTGGCTGCTATGGCTATGGCCATGGCTGTTATGGCTATGGCTGCTATGGCTATGGCTGAGTTGGCTATGGCCATGGCTACTGCTGCTATGGCTATGGCTATGGCTGCTATGGCTGTGGCTATGGCTATGGCTGCTGTGGCTAATGCTATGGCTGCTATGGCTATAGCTATGCGTGCTACGGCTATGGCTATGTCTGCTATGGTTATTGCTATAGCTACTACGGCTATGGCTACGGCTGCTAAGACTATGGCTATGGCTACCGCTGCTGTGGCTATGGCTATGGATGCCATGGCTACGGCTATGGCTACGGCTATGGCTGATATGGCTATGTCTATCGCTGCTATGGCTATGGCTACGGCTGCTATGGCTATCGCTATGCGTGCTATGGCTATGGCTATGGCTGCAATGGCTATGGCTATGGCTGCAATGGCTGCTATGGCTATGGCTATTGCTGCTAAGGCTATGGCTATGGCTATGGCTATGGCTTCTATGGCTATGGCTATATCTGCTGTGGCTATGGCTAAGACTGCTATGACTATGGCTATGGCTATGGCTGCTATGGCTATGGCTATGGCTATGTCTGCTATGGCTGCTATGGCTATGGATATGGCTGCTATAGCTTTGGCTGTGACTACTTTGGCTATGGCTCTAGTTTCTATGGCTATGGCTATGGCTATGGCTGCTATGGCTGCTATGGCTATGACTATGGCTGCTATAGCTTTGGCTGTGGCTGCTATGGCTATGGCTATGGCTGCTATGGCTATGGCTACGGCTGCTATGGCTATGGCTGCGGTTGCTATGGCTATCGCTATGCGTGCTATTGCTACGGCTATGGCTGCTATGGCTATGACTATGACTGCTATGGCTGCTATGGCTATGCCTATTGCTGCTATGGGTACTGCTATGGCTGTGGCTATGACTGCTATGGCTATGGCTATGGCTGCTAGGGCTGCTATGGCTATGACTATTGCTGCTGTGGCTATGGCTATGACTATGGCTGCTATGGCTGCTATGGCTATGCCTATTGCTGCTATGGGTACTGCTATGGCTGTGGCTATGACTGCTATGGCTATGGCTATGGCTGCTAGGGCTGCTATGGCTATGACTATTGCTGCTGTGGCTATGGCTATGACTATGGCTGCTATGGCTATGGCTATGGCTGCTGTGGATAAGGCTATGCCTGGTATGGTTGTGGCTGTGGCTGCTATGTCTATGGTTGTGGCTATGGTTGCTATGGCTATGGCTATGGCTCCTATGGCTATGGCTATGGCTGTTATGGCTATGACTATGGCTGCTAATGCTATGGCTATGGCTATGGCTCCTATGGATATAGCTATGGCTGCTATTGCCGTGGCGATGGCTGCTGTGACTATGGCTATGGCTGCTATGGCTATGGCTGCTGTGGCTATAGCCATGGCTGCTATGGCTACGGCTATGGCTATGGATGCTCTGGCTATGGCTGCGGCTGCTATGGCTATCGCTATGCGTGCTATTGCTATGGCTATGGCTGCTATGGCCATGGCTATGGCTGCTATGGCTATGGCTATGGCTGTGTTTGGCTATGGCTGCTATAGCTATGGCTATGGCTGATATGGCTATGGCTATAGCTGCTATGGCTATGGGTATGGATGCTTTGGCTATGGCTATGGCTGATATGGCTATGGCTATGGCTGCTATGGCTATGGCTACGGCAGCTATGGCTGTCGCTATGCGTGCTATGGCTATGGCTATGGCTGCTATGGCTATGGCTATGGATTCTTTGGCTATGGCTAAAGCTGCTATGGCTATGACTATAGCTGCTATAGCTATGGCTATGGCTGCTATGGCTATGGCTGCTGTGGCGATAGCTATGGCTGCTATGGCTATGGCTATGGCTGCTATGGCTATTGCTATGGTTGCTTTGGATTTGGCTATAGCTGCTATGGCTGTGGATCTGGCTGCTATGGCTATGTCTGCTTTGGCTATGGCTATAGCTGCTATGGCTATGGCTCCGGCTGCTGTGGCTGTGGCTATGGCTGCTACGTCTATGGCTGGTATAGCTATGGCTATGGCTGTTACGGCTATGGCTACAGCTGCGATGGCTATGGCATTGGCTGTTGTGGCTATGACTATGGCTGCTAATGCTATGGCTGCTGTGGCTATAGCTATGGCTGCTATGGCTATGGCTATGGCTATGGATGCTCTGGCTATGTCTAAGGCTGCTATGGCTATCGCTATGCGTGCTATTGCTATGGCTATGGCTGCTATGGCTATGGCTATGGCTGCTATGGCTATGGCTATGGCTGTGTTTTGCTGTGGCTGCTATAGCTATGGCTATGGCTGATATGGCTATGGCTATAGCTGCTATGGCTATGGGTATGGATGCTTTGGCTATGGCTATGGCTGATATGGCTATGCCTATAGCTGTTATGGCTATGGCTACGGCAGCTATGGCTGTCGCTATGCGTGCTATGGCTATGGCTATGGCTGCTATGGCTATGCCTATGGATTCTTTGGCTATGGCTAAAGCTGCTATGGCTATGGCTATAGCTGCTATAGCTATGGCTATGGCTGCTATGGCTTTCGCTATGCGTGCTATGGCTATGGCTATGGCTGCTATGGCTATGTCTAAGGCTGCTTTGGGTATGGCTATAGCTGCTATGGCTATGGCTCTGGGTGTTATGGCTATAGCTATGGCTGCTATGGCTATGGCTTTGGCCATGTCTATGGCTGTTACGGCTATGGCTACAGCTGCGATGGCTATGGCATTGGCTGTTGTGGCTATGGCTATGTCTATAGCTGCTATGTCTGTGGCAATGTCTGCTATGGTTATATCCATGGCGGCTATGGCTATGGCTACGTCTGCTATGGCAATCGCTATGGGTACTGCTATGGCTGTGGCTATGACTGCTATGGCTATGGCTATGGCTGCTAGGGCTGCTATGGCTATGACTATTGCTGCTGTGGCTATGGCTATGACTATGGCTGATATGGCTATGGCTATGGCTGCTGTGGATAAGGCTATGCCTGGTATGGTTGTGGCTATGGCTGCTATGTCTATGGTTGTGGCTATGGTTGCTATGGCTATGGCTATGGCTGCTATGGCTATGGCTATGGCTGTTATGGCTATGACTATGGCTGCTAATGCTATGGCTGCTGTGGCTATAGCTATGGCTGCTATGGCTATGGCTATGGCTATGGATGCTCTGGCTATGTCTAAGGCTGCTATGGCTATCGCTATGCGTGCTATTGCTATGGCTATGGCTGCTATGGCTATGGCTATGGCTGCTATGGCTATGGCTATGGCTGTGTTTTGCTGTGGCTGCTATAGCTATGGCTATGGCTGGTATGGCTATGGCTATAGCTGCTATGGCTATGGGTATGGATGCTTTGGCTATGGCTATGGCTGATATGGCTATGCCTATAGCTGTTATGGCTATGGCTACGGCAGCTATGGCTGTCGCTATGCGTGCTATGGCTATGGCTATGGCTGCTATGGCTATGCCTATGGATTCTTTGGCTATGGCTAAAGCTGCTATGGCTATGGCTATAGCTGCTATAGCTATGGCTATGGCTGCTATGGCTTTCGCTATGCGTGCTATGGCTATGGCTATGGCTGCTATGGCTATGTCTAAGGCTGCTTTGGGTATGGCTATAGCTGCTATGGCTATGGCTCTGGGTGTTATGGCTATAGCTATGGCTGCTATGGCTATGGCTTTGGCCATGTCTATGGCTGCTATGGCTATGGCTCTGGCTGCTGTGGCTATGGCTATGGCTGCTATGGCTTTCGCTATGCGTGCTATGGCTATGGCTATGGCTGCTATGGCTATGTCTAAGGCTGCTTTGAGTGTGGCTATAGCTGCTATGGCTATGGCTCTGGGTGTTATGGCTATAGCTATGGCTGCTATGGCTATGGCTTTGGCCATGTCTATGGCTGCCATGGCTATGGCTCTGGCTGCTGTGGCTATGGCTATGGCTGCTGTGGCTATGGCTCTGGCTGCTATGGCTATGGCCATGGCTGCTATGGCTATGGCTGCTATGGCTATGGCTGAGTTGGCTATGGCCATGGCTACTGCTGCTATGGATATGGCTATGGCTGCTATGGCTGTGGCTATGGCTATGGCTGCTGTGGCTAATGCTATGGCTGCTATGGCTATGGCTATGGCCATGTCTGCTATGGCTGCTATGGCTATGGATATGGCTGCTAGGGCTGCTATGGCTATGACTATTGCTGCTGTGGCTATGGCTATGACTATGGCTGCTATGGCTGCTATGGCTATGCCTATTGCTGCTATGGGTACTGCTATGGCTGTGGCTATGACTGCTATGGCTATGGCTATGGCTGCTAGGGCTGCTATGGCTATGACTATTGCTGCTGTGGCTATGGCTATGACTATGGCTGCTATGGCTATGGCTATGGCTGCTGTGGATAAGGCTATGCCTGGTATGGTTGTGGCTGTGGCTGCTATGTCTATGGTTGTGGCTATGGTTGCTATGGCTATGGCTATGGCTCCTATGGCTATGGCTATGGCTGTTATGGCTATGACTATGGCTGCTAATGCTATGGCTATGGCTATGGCTCCTATGGATATAGCTATGGCTGCTATTGCCGTGGCGATGGCTGCTGTGACTATGTCTATGGCTGCTATGGCTATGGCTGCTGTGGCTATAGCCATGGCTGCTATGGCTACGGCTATGGCTATGGATGCTCTGGCTATGGCTGCGGCTGCTATGGCTATCGCTATGCGTGCTATTGCTATGGCTATGGCTGCTATGGCCATGGCTATGGCTGCTATGGCTATGGCTATGGCTGTGTTTGGCTATGGCTGCTATAGCTATGGCTATGGCTGATATGGCTATGGCTATAGCTGCTATGGCTATGGGTATGGATGCTTTGGCTATGGCTATGGCTGATATGGCTATGGCTATGGCTGCTATGGCTATGGCTACGGCAGCTATGGCTGTCGCTATGCGTGCTATGGCTATGGCTATGGCTGCTATGGCTATGGCTATGGATTCTTTGGCTATGGCTAAAGCTGCTATGGCTATGACTATAGCTGCTATAGCTATGGCTATGGCTGCTATGGCTATGGCTGCTGTGGCGATAGCTATGGCTGCTATGGCTATGGCTATGGCTGCTATGGCTATTGCTATGGTTGCTTTGGATTTGGCTATAGCTGCTATGGCTGTGGATCTGGCTGCTATGGCTATGTCTGCTTTGGCTATGGCTATAGCTGCTATGGCTATGGCTCCGGCTGCTGTGGCTGTGGCTATGGCTGCTACGTCTATGGCTGGTATAGCTATGGCTATGGCTGTTACGGCTATGGCTACAGCTGCGATGGCTATGGCATTGGCTGTTGTGGCTATGACTATGGCTGCTAATGCTATGGCTGCTGTGGCTATAGCTATGGCTGCTATGGCTATGGCTATGGCTATGGATGCTCTGGCTATGTCTAAGGCTGCTATGGCTATCGCTATGCGTGCTATTGCTATGGCTATGGCTGCTATGGCTATGGCTATGGCTGCTATGGCTATGGCTATGGCTGTGTTTTGCTGTGGCTGCTATAGCTATGGCTATGGCTGGTATGGCTATGGCTATAGCTGCTATGGCTATGGGTATGGATGCTTTGGCTATGGCTATGGCTGATATGGCTATGCCTATAGCTGTTATGGCTATGGCTACGGCAGCTATGGCTGTCGCTATGCGTGCTATGGCTATGGCTATGGCTGCTATGGCTATGCCTATGGATTCTTTGGCTATGGCTAAAGCTGCTATGGCTATGGCTATAGCTGCTATAGCTATGGCTATGGCTGCTATGGCTTTCGCTATGCGTGCTATGGCTATGGCTATGGCTGCTATGACTATGTCTAAGGCTGCTTTGGGTATGGCTATAGCTGCTATGGCTATGGCTCTGGGTGTTATGGCTATAGCTATGGCTGCTATGGCTATGGCTTTGGCCATGTCTATGGCTGTTACGGCTATGGCTACAGCTGCGATGGCTATGGCATTGGCTGTTGTGGCTATGGCTATGTCTATAGCTGCTATGTCTGTGGCAATGTCTGCTATGGTTATATCCATGGCGGCTATGGCTATGGCTACGTCTGCTATGGCAATCGCTATGGGTACTGCTATGGCTGTGGCTATGACTGCTATGGCTATGGCTATGGCTGCTAGGGCTGCTATGGCTATGACTATTGCTGCTGTGGCTATGGCTATGACTATGGCTGATATGGCTATGGCTATGGCTGCTGTGGATAAGGCTATGCCTGGTATGGTTGTGGCTATGGCTGCTATGTCTATGGTTGTGGCTATGGTTGCTATGGCTATGGCTATGGCTGCTATGGCTATGGCTATGGCTGTTATGGCTATGACTATGGCTGCTAATGCTATGGCTGCTGTGGCTATAGCTATGGCTGCTATGGCTATGGCTATGGCTATGGATGCTCTGGCTATGTCTAAGGCTGCTATGGCTATCGCTATGCGTGCTATTGCTATGGCTATGGCTGCTATGGCTATGGCTATGGCTGCTATGGCTATGGCTATGGCTGTGTTTTGCTGTGGCTGCTATAGCTATGGCTATGGCTGGTATGGCTATGGCTATAGCTGCTATGGCTATGGGTATGGATGCTTTGGCTATGGCTATGGCTGATATGGCTATGCCTATAGCTGTTATGGCTATGGCTACGGCAGCTATGGCTGTCGCTATGCGTGCTATGGCTATGGCTATGGCTGCTATGGCTATGCCTATGGATTCTTTGGCTATGGCTAAAGCTGCTATGGCTATGGCTATAGCTGCTATAGCTATGCCTATGGCTGCTATGGCTTTCGCTATGCGTGCTATGGCTATGGCTATGGCTGCTATGGCTATGTCTAAGGCTGCTTTGGGTATGGCTATAGCTGCTATGGCTATGGCTCTGGGTGTTATGGCTATAGCTATGGCTGCTATGGCTATGGCTTTGGCCATGTCTATGGCTGCTATGGCTATGGCTCTGGCTGCTGTGGCTATGGCTATGGCTGCTATGGCTTTCGCTATGCGTGCTATGGCTATGGCTATGGCTGCTATGGCTATGTCTAAGGCTGCTTTGAGTGTGGCTATAGCTGCTATGGCTATGGCTCTGGGTGTTATGGCTATAGCTATGGCTGCTATGGCTATGGCTTTGGCCATGTCTATGGCTGCCATGGCTATGGCTCTGGCTGCTGTGGCTATGGCTATGGCTGCTGTGGCTATGGCTCTGGCTGCTATGGCTATGGCCATGGCTGCTATGGCTCTGGCTGCTATGGCTATGGCTGAGTTGGCTATGGCCATGGCTACTGCTGCTATGGATATGGCTATGGCTGCTATGGCTGTGGCTATGGCTATGGCTGCTGTGGCTAATGCTATGGCTGCTATGGCTATGGCTATGGCCATGTCTGCTATGGCTGCTATGGCTATGGATATGGCTGCTATAGCTTTGGCTGTGACTACTTTGGCTATGGCTCTAGTTTCTATGGCTATGGCTATGGCTATGGCTGCTATGGCTGCTATGGCTATGACTATGGCTGCTATAGCTTTGGCTGTGGCTGCTATGGCTATGGCTATGGCTGCTATGGCTATGGCTACGGCTGCTATGGCTATGGCTGCGGTTGCTATGGCTATCGCTATGCGTGCTATTGCTATGGCTATGGCTGCTATGGCTACGACTATGACTGCTATGGCTGCTATGGCTATGCCTATTGCTGCTATGGGTACTGCTATGGCTGTGGCTATGACTGCTATGGCTATGGCTATGGCTGCTAGGGCTGCTACGGCTATGACTATTGCTGCTGTGGCTATGGCTATGACTATGGCTGCTATGGCTGCTATGGCTATGCCTATTGCTGCTATGGGTACTGCTATGGCTGTGGCTATGACTGCTATGGCTATGGCTATGGCTGCTAGGGCTGCTATTGCTATGACTATTGCTGCTGTGGCTATGGCTATGACTATGGCTGCTATGGCTATGGCTATGGCTGCTGTGGATAAGGCTATGCCTGGTATGGTTGTGGCTGTGGCTGCTATGTCTATGGTTGTGGCTATGGTTGCTATGGCTATGGCTATGGCTCCTATGGCTATGGCTCCTATGGCTATGGCTATGGCTGTTATGGCTATGACTATGGCTGCTAATGCTATGGCTATGGCTATGGCTCCTATGGATATAGCTATGGCTGCTATTGCCGTGGCGATGGCTGCTGTGACTATGGCTATGGCTGCTATGGCTATGGCTGCTGTGGCTATAGCCATGGCTGCTATGGCTACGGCTATGGCTATGGATGCTCTGGCTATGGCTGCGGCTGCTATGGCTATCGCTATGCGTGCTATTGCTATGGCTATGGCTGCTATGGCCATGGCTATGGCTGCTATGGCTATGGCTATGGCTGTGTTTGGCTATGGCTGCTATAGCTATGGCTATGGCTGATATGGCTATGGCTATAGCTGCTATGGCTATGGGTATGGATGCTTTGGCTATGGCTATGGCTGATATGGCTATGGCTATGGCTGCTATGGCTATGGCTACGGCAGCTATGGCTGTCGCTATGCGTGCTATGGCTATGGCTATGGCTGCTATGGCTATGGCTATGGATTCTTTGGCTATGGCTAAAGCTGCTATGGCTATGACTATAGCTGCTATAGCTATGGCTATGGCTGCTATGGCTATGGCTGCTGTGGCGATAGCTATGGCTGCTATGGCTATGGCTATGGCTGCTATGGCTATTGCTATGGTTGCTTTGGATTTGGCTATAGCTGCTATGGCTGTGGATCTGGCTGCTATGGCTATGTCTGCTTTGGCTATGGCTATAGCTGCTATGGCTATGGCTCCGGCTGCTGTGGCTGTGGCTATGGCTGCTACGTCTATGGCTGGTATAGCTATGGCTATGGCTGTTACGGCTATGGCTACAGCTGCGATGGCTATGGCATTGGCTGTTGTGGCTATGGCTATGTCTATAGCTGCTATGGCTGTGGCTATGGCTGCTATGGTTATATCTATGGCGGCTATGGCTATGGCTACGTCTGCTATGGCAATCGCTATGGGTACTGCTATGGCTGTGGCTATGACTGCTATGGCTATGGCTATGGCTGCTAGGGCTGCTATGGCTATGACTATTGCTGCTGTGGCTATGGCTATGACTATGGCTGATATGGCTATGGCTATGGCTGCTGTGGATAAGGCTATGCCTGGTATGGTTGTGGCTATGGCTGCTATGTCTATGGTTGTGGCTATGGTTGCTATGGCTATGGCTATGGCTGCTATGGCTATGGCTATGGCTGTTATGGCTATGACTATGGCTGCTAATGCTATGGCTGCTGTGGCTATAGCTATGGCTGCTATGGCTATGGCTATGGCTATGGATGCTCTGGTTATGTCTAAGGCTGCTATGGCTATCGCTATGCGTGCTATTGCTATGGCTATGGCTGCTATGGCTATGGCTATGGCTGCTATGGCTATGGCTATGGCTGTGTTTTGCTGTGGCTGCTATAGCTATGGCTATGGCTGATATGGCTATGGCTATAGCTGCTATGGCTATGGGTATGGATGCTTTGGCTATGGCTATGGCTGATATGGCTATGCCTATAGCTGTTATGGCTATGGCTACGGCAGCTATGGCTGTCGCTATGCGTGCTATGGCTATGGCTATGGCTGCTATGGCTATGCCTATGGATTCTTTGGCTATGGCTAAAGCTGCTATGGCTATGGCTATAGCTGCTATAGCTATGGCTATGGCTGCTATGGCTTTCGCTATGCGTGCTATGGCTATGGCTATGGCTGCTATGGCTATGTCTAAGGCTGCTTTGGGTATGGCTATAGCTGCTATGGCTATGGCTCTGGGTGTTATGGCTATAGCTATGGCTGCTATGGCTATGGCTTTGGCCATGTCTATGGCTGTTACGGCTATGGCTACAGCTGCGATGGCTATGGCATTGGCTGTTGTGGCTATGGCTATGTCTATAGCTGCTATGGCTGTGGCAATGGCTGCTATGGTTATATCTATGGCGGCTATGGCTATGGCTACGTCTGCTATGGCAATCGCTATGGGTACTGCTATGGCTGTGGCTATGACTGCTATGGCTATGGCTATGGCTGCTAGGGCTGCTATGGCTATGACTATGGCTGATATGGCTATGGCTATGGCTGCTGTGGATAAGGCTATGCCTGGTATGGTTGTGGCTATGGCTCCTATGTCTATGGTTGTGGCTATGGTTGCTATGGCTATGGCTATGGCTGCTATGGCTATGGCTATGGCTGTTATGGCTATGACTATGGCTGCTAATGCTATGGCTGCTGTGGCTATAGCTATGGCTGCTATGGCTATGGCTATGGCTATGGATGCTCTGGCTATGTCTAAGGCTGCTATGGCTATCGCTATGCGTGCTATTGCTATGGCTATGGCTGCTATGGCTATGGCTATGGCTGCTATGGCTATGGCTATGGCTGTGTTTTGCTGTGGCTGCTATAGCTATGGCTATGGCTGATATGGCTATGGCTATAGCTGCTATGGCTATGGGTATGGATGCTTTGGCTATGGCTATGGCTGATATGGCTATGCCTATAGCTGTTATGGCTATGGCTACGGCAGCTATGGCTGTCGCTATGCGTGCTATGGCTATGGCTATGGCTGCTATGGCTATGGCTATGGATTCTTTGGCTATGGCTAAAGCTGCTATGGCTATGGCTATAGCTGCTATAGCTATGGCTATGGCTGCTATGGCTTTCGCTATGCGTGCTATGGCTATGGCTATGGCTGCTATGGCTATGTCTAAGGCTGCTTTGGGTATGGCTATAGCTGCTATGGCTATGGCTCTGGGTGTTATGGCTATAGCTATGGCTGCTATGGCTATGGCTTTGGCCATGTCTATGGCTGCTATGGCTATGGCTCTGGCTGCTGTGGCTATGGCTATGGCTGCTATGGCTTTCGCTATGCGTGCTATGGCTATGGCTATGGCTGCTATGGCTATGTCTAAGGCTGCTTTGGGTGTGGCTATAGCTGCTATGGCTATGGCTCTGGGTGTTATGGCTATACCTATGGCTGCTATGGCTATGGCTTTGGCCATGTCTATGGCTGCTATGGCTATGGCTCTGGCTGCTGTGGCTATGGCTATGGCTGCTGTGGCTATGGCTCTGGCTGCTATGGCTATGGCCATGGCTGCTATGGCTATGGCTGCTATGGCTATGGCTGAGTTGGCTATGGCCATGGCTACTGCTGCTATGGATATGGCTATGGCTGCTATGGCTGTGGCTATGGCTATGGCTGCTGTGGCTAATGCTATGGCTGCTATGGCTATGGCTATGGCTACTATGGCTATGACTATGCCTGCTATGGCTATGGCTATGTCTGCTATGGCTATGGGTATGGCTGCTATGAATATGGCTATTGCTGCTATGGCTATGGCTATGGCTGCTCTGGATATGGTTATGGCTGCTATGGCTATTGCTATGGTTGCTTTGGATTTGGCTATAGCTGCTATGGCTGTGGATCTGGCTGCTATGGCTATGTCTGCTTTGGCTATGGCTATAGCTGCTATGGCTATGGCTCCGGCTGCTGTAGCTGTGGCTATGGCTGCTACGTCTATGGCTGGTATAGCTATGGCTATGGCTGTTACGGCTATGGCTACAGCTGCGATGGCTATGGCATTGGCTGTTGTGGCTATGGCTATGTCTATAGCTGCTATGGCTGTGGCTATGGCTGCTATGGTTATATCTACGGCGGCTATGGCTATGGCTACGTCTGCTATGGCAATCGCTATGGGTACTGCTATGGCTGTGGCTATGACTGCTATTGCTATGGCTATGGCTGCTAGGGCTGCTATGGCTATGACTATTGCTGCTGTGGCTATGGCTATGACTATGGCTGATATGGCTATGGCTATGGCTGCTGTGGATAAGGCTATGCCTGGTATGGTTGTGGCTATGGCTGCTATGTCTATGGTTGTGGCAATGGTTGCTATGGCTATGGCTATGGCTGCTATGGCTATGGCTATGGCTGTTATGGCTATGACTATGGCTGCTAATGCTATGGCTGCTGTGGCTATAGCTATGGCTGCTATGGCTATGGCTATGGCTATGGATGCTCTGGCTATGTCTAAGGCTGCTATGGCTATCGCTATGCGTGCTATTGCTATGGCTATGGCTGCTATGGCTATGGCTATGGCTGCTATGGCTATGGCTATGGCTGTGTTTTGCTGTGGCTGCTATAGCTATGGCTATGGCTGATATGGCTATGGCTATAGCTGCTATGGCTATGGGTATGGATGCTTTGGCTATGGCTATGGCTGATATGGCTACGCCTATAGCTGTTATGGCTATGGCTACGGCAGCTATGGCTGTCGCTATGCGTGCTATGGCTATGGCTATGGCTGCTATGGCTATGCCTATGGATTCTTTGGCTATGGCTAAAGCTGCTATGGCTATGGCTATAGCTGCTATAGCTATGGCTATGGCTGCTATGGCTTTCGCTATGCGTGCTATGGCAATGGCTATGGCTGCTATGGCTATGTCTAAGGCTGCTTTGGGTATGGCTATAGCTGCTATGGCTATGGCTCTGGGTGTTATGGCTATAGCTATGGCTGCTATGGCTATGGCTTTGGCCATGTCTATGGCTGTTACGGCTATGGCTACAGCTGCGATGGCTATGGCATTGGCTGTTGTGGCTATGGCTATGTCTATAGCTGCTATGGCTGTGGCTATGGCTGCTATGGTTATATCTATGGCGGCTATGGCTATGGCTACGTCTGCTATGGCAATCGCTATGGGTACTGCTATGGCTGTGGCTATGACTGCTATGGCTATGGCTATGGCTGCTAGGGCTGCTATGGCTATGACTATTGCTGCTGTGGCTATGGCTATGACTATGGCTGATATGGCTATGGCTATGGCTGCTGTGGATAAGGCTATGCCTGGTATGGTTGTGGCTATGGCTGCTATGTCTATGGTTGTGGCTATGGTTGCTATGGCTATGGCTATGGCTGCTATGGCTATGGCTATGGCTGTTATGGCTATGACTATGGCTGCTAATGCTATGGCTGCTGTGGCTATAGCTATGGCTGCTATGGCTATGGCTATGGCTATGGATGCTCTGGCTATGTCTAAGGCTGCTATGGCTATCGCTATGCGTGCTATTGCTATGGCTATGGCTGCTATGGCTATGGCTATGGCTGCTATGGCTATGGCTATGGCTGTGTTTTGCTGTGGCTGCTATAGCTATGGCTATGGCTGATATGGCTATGGCTATAGCTGCTATGGCTATGGGTATGGATGCTTTGGCTATGGCTATGGCTGATATGGCTATGCCTATAGCTGTTATGGCTATGGCTACGGCAGCTATGGCTGTCGCTATGCGTGCTATGGCTATGGCTATGGCTGCTATGGCTATGCCTATGGATTCTTTGGCTATGGCTAAAGCTGCTATGGCTATGGCTATAGCTGCTATAGCTATGGCTATGGCTGCTATGGCTTTCGCTATGCGTGCTATGGCTATGGCTATGGCTGCTATGGCTATGTCTAAGGCTGCTTTGGGTATGGCTATAGCTGCTATGGCTATGGCTCTGGGTGTTATGGCTATAGCTATGGCTGCTATGGCTATGGCTTTGGCCATGTCTATGGCTGCTATGGCTATGGCTCTGGCTGCTGTGGCTATGGCTATGGCTGCTATGGCTTTCGCTATGCGTGCTATGGCTATGGCTATGGCTGCTATGGCTATGTCTAAGGCTGCTTTGGGTGTGGCTATAGCTGCTATGGCTATGGCTCTGGGTGTTATGGCTATAGCTATGGCTGCTATGGCTATGGCTTTGGCCATGTCTATGGCTGCTATGGCTATGGCTCTGGCTGCTGTGGCTATGGCTATGGCTGCTGTGGCTATGGCTCTGGCTGCTATGGCTATGGCCATGGCTGCTATGGCTATGGCTGCTATGGCTATGGCTGAGTTGGCTATGGCCATGGCTACTGCTGCTATGGATATGGCTATGGCTGCTATGGCTGTGGGTATGGCTATGGCTGCTGTGGCTAATGCTATGGCTGCTATGGCTATGGCTATGGCTACTATGGCTATGACTATGCCTGCTATGGCTATGGCTATGTCTGCTATGGCTATGGGTATGGCTGCTATGAATATGGCTATTGCTGCTATGGCTATGGCTATGGCTGCTCTGGATATGGTTATGGCTGCTATGGCTATTGCTATGGTTGCTTTGGATTTGGCTATAGCTGCTATGGCTGTGGATCTGGCTGCTATGGCTATGTCTGCTTTGGCTATGGCTATAGCTGCTATGGCTATGGCTCCGGCTGCTGTAGCTGTGGCTATGGCTGCTACGTCTATGGCTGGTATAGCTATGGCTATGGCTGTTACGGCTATGGCTACAGCTGCGATGGCTATGGCATTGGCTGTTGTGGCTATGGCTATGTCTATAGCTGCTATGGCTGTGGCTATGGCTGCTATGGTTATATCTATGGCGGCTATGGCTATGGCTACGTCTGCTATGGCAATCGCTATGGGTACTGCTATGGCTGTGGCTATGACTGCTATGGCTATGGCTATGGCTGCTAGGGCTGCTATGGCTATGACTATTGCTGCTGTGGCTATGGCTATGACTATGGCTGATATGGCTATGGCTATGGCTGCTGTGGATAAGGCTATGCCTGGTATGGTTGTGGCTATGGCTGCTATGTCTATGGTTGTGGCTATGGTTGCTATGGCTATGGCTATGGCTGCTATGGCTATGGCTATGGCTGTTATGGCTATGACTATGGCTGCTAATGCTATGGCTGCTGTGGCTATAGCTATGGCTGCTATGGCTATGGCTATGGCTATGGATGCTCTGGCTATGTCTAAGGCTGCTATGGCTATCGCTATGCGTGCTATTGCTATGGCTATGGCTGCTATGGCTATGGCTATGGCTGTGTTTTGCTGTGGCTGCTATAGCTATGGCTATGGCTGATATGGCTATGGCTATAGCTGCTATGGCTATGGGTATGGATGCTTTGGCTATGGCTATGGCTGATATGGCTATGCCTATAGCTGTTATGGCTATGGCTACGGCAGCTATGGCTGTCGCTATGCGTGCTATGGCTATGGCTATGGCTGCTATGGCTATGCCTATGGATTCTTTGGCTATGGCTAAACCTGCTATGGCTATGGCTATAGCTGCTATAGCTATGGCTATGGCTGCTATGGCTTTCGCTATGCGTGCTATGGCTATGGCTATGGCTGCTATGGCTATGTCTAAGGCTGCTTTGGGTATGGCTATAGCTGCTATGGCTATGGATCTGGGTGTTATGGCTATAGCTATGGCTGCTATGGCTATGGCTTTGGCCATGTCTATGGCTGCTATGGCTATGGCTCTGGCTGCTGTGGCTATGGCTATGGCTGCTATGGCTTTCGCTATGCGTGCTATGGCTATGGCTATGGCTGCTATGGCTATGTCTAAGGCTGCTTTGGGTATGGCTATAGCTGCTATGGCTATGGCTCTGGGTGTTATGGCTATAGCTATGGCTGCTATGGCTATGGCTTTGGCCATGTCTATGGCTGCTATGGCTATGGCTCTGGCTGCTGTGGCTATGGCTATGGCTGCTGTGGCTATGGCTCTGGCTGCTATGGCTATGGCCATGGCTGCTATGGCTATGGCTGCTATGGCTATGGCTGAGTTGGCTATGGCCATGGCTACTGCTGCTATGGATATGGCTATGGCTGCTATGGCTGTGGCTATGGCTATGGCTGCTGTGGCTAATGCTATGGCTGCTATGGCTCTGGCTATGGCTACTATGGCTATGACTATGCCTGCTATGGCTATGGCTATGTCTGCTATGGCTATTTGTATGGCTGCTATGAATATGGCTATTGCTGCTATGGCTATGGCTATGGCTGCTCTGGATATGGTTATGGCTGCTATGGCTATAGCTATGCGTGCTACGGCTATGGCTATGTCTGCTATGGTTATTGCTATAGCTACTACGGCTATGGCTACGGCTGCTAAGACTATGGCTATGGCTACCGCTGCTGTGGCTATGGCTATGGATGCCATGGCTACGGCTATGGCTACGGCTATGGCTGATATGGCTATGTCTATCGCTGCTATGGCTATGGCTACGGCTGCTATGGCTATCGCTATGCGTGCTATGGCTATGGCTATGGCTGCTGTGGCTATAGCTATGGGTGCTATGGCTACGGCTATGGCTATGGATGCTCTGGCTATGGCTGCGGCTGCTATGGCTGTCGCTATGCGTGCTATCGCTATGGCTATGGCTGCTATGGCTATGCCTATGGATTCTTTGGCTATGGCTAAAGCTGCTATGGCTATGGCTATAGCTGCTATAGCTATGGCTATGGCTGCTATGGCTATGACTGCTGTGGCGATAGCTATGGCTGCTATGGCTATGGCTATGGCTATGGCTGCTATGGCTATGGCTATGGCTGCTATGGCTATTGCTATGGCTGCTGTGGCTATGGCTACGGCTCTAGCTGCTACGGCTATGGCTATGGCTGCCATGGGTATGGCTATGGCTGCTATGGCTATGACTATGGCTGCTGTAGCTTTGGCTGTGGATGCTATGGCTATGGCTATGGCTGCTATGGCTATGGCTATGGTCATGTCTATGGCCGCTATGGCTATGGGTAAGGCTGCTGTGGGTATGGCTATAGCTGCTATGGCTATGGCTCTGGCTGCTATGGCTTTGGCTATGGCTGCTTTGGATATGGCTATAGCTGCTATGGCTGTGGATCTGACTGCTATGGCTATGGCTAAGGCTGCTATGGCTACGGCAGCTTTGGCTATGGCTATAGCTGCTATGGCTATGGCTCTGGCTGCTATGTCTATGGCTGGTACAGCTATGGCTATGGCTGCGACGGATATGGCTACAGCTGCTATGGCTATGGCATTGGCTGCTGTGGCTATGGCTATGTCTATGGCTGCTATGGCTATGGCTATGGCTGCTATGTATATATCTATGGCTGCTATGGCTATGGCTACGGCTGGTATGGCAATCGCTATGGCTGCTCTGGCTATGGCTATGGCTGCTGTGGCTATGGCTATGACTACGGCTATGGCTGCTACTGCCGCTATGTCTGTGGCTGGTATAGCTATGCCTATGGCTGCTACGGCTATGGCTACAACTGCTATGGCTATAGCATTGGCTGCTGTGGCTATGGCTATGGCTCTAGGTGCTATGGCTATGGCTATGGCTGCCATGGCTATGGCTATGGCTATGGCTGCTATGGCTATGACTATGGCTGCTGTAGCTTTGGCTGTGGATGCTATGGCTATGGCTATGGCTGCTATGGCTATGGCTATGGTCATGTCTATGGCCGCTATGGCTATGGGTAAGGCTGCTGTGGGTATGGCTATAGCTGCTATGGCTATGGCTCTGGCTGCTATGGCTTTGGCTATGGCTGCTGTGGCTATGGCTATGGCTACTATGGCTATGGCTATAACTGCTCTCGCTGCTATGGCTATGGCTACTGTTGCTACGGCTATGGCTATGGCTCTGGCCATGGCTGCTATGGCTATGGCTATGGCTGCTATGGCTTTCGCTATGCGTGCTATGGCTATGGCTATGGCTGCTATGGCTATGGCTAAGGCTGCTTTGGGTATGGCTATAGCTGCTATGGCTATGGCTCTGGGTGTTATGGCTATAGCTATGGCTGCTATGGCTATGGCTTTGGCCATGTCTATGGCTGCTATGGCTATGGCTCTGGCTGCTGTGGCTATAGCTATGGCTGCTGTGGCTATGGATCTGGCTGCTATGGCTATGGCCATGGCTGTTATGGCTATGGCTGCTATGGCTATGGCTGAGTTGGCTATGGCCATGGCTACTGCTGCTATGGCTATGGCTATGGCTGCTATGGCTGTGGCTATGGCTATGGCTGCTGTGGCTAATGCTATGGCTGCTATGGCTATAGCTATGCGTGCTACGGCTATGGCTATGTCTGCTATGGTTATTGCTATAGCTGCTACGGCTATGGCTACGGCTGCTAAGACTATGGCTATGGCTACCGCTGCTGTGGCTATGGCTATGGATGCCATGGCTACGGCTATGGCTACGGCTATGGCTGATATGGCTATGTCTATCGCTGCTATGGCTATGGCTACGGCTGCTATGGCTATCGCTATGCGTGCTATGGCTATGGCTATGGCTGCAATGGCTATGGCTATGGCTGCAATGGCTGCTATGGCTATGGCTATTGCTGCTAAGGCTATGGCTATGGCTATGGCTATGGCTTCTATGGCTATGGCTATATCTGCTGTGGCTATGGCTATGACTGCTATGACTATGGCTATGGCTATGGCTGCTATGGCTATGGCTATGGCTATGTCTGCTATGGCTGCTATGGCTATGGATATGGCTGCTATAGCTTTGGCTGTGACTACTTTGGCTATGGCTCTAGTTGCTATGGCTATGGCTATGGCTATGGCTGCTATGGCTGCTATGGCTATGACTATGGCTGCTATAGCTTTGGCTGTGGCTGCTATGGCTATGGCTATGGCTGCTATGGCTATGGCTACGGCTGCTATGGCTATGGCTGCGGTTGCTATGGCTATCGCTATGCGTGCTATTGCTATGGCTATGGCTGCTATGGCTATGACTATGACTGCTATGGCTGCTATGGCTATGCCTATTGCTGTTATGGGTACTGCTATGGCTGTGGCTATGACTGCTATGGCTATGGCTATGGCTGCTAGGGCTGCTATGGCTATGACTATTGCTGCTGTGGCTATGGCTATGACTATGGCTGCTATGGCTGCTATGGCTATGCCTATTGCTGCTATGGGTACTGCTATGGCTGTGGCTATGACTGCTATGGCTATGGCTATGGCTGCTAGGGCTGCTATGGCTATGACTATTGCTGCTGTGGCTATGGCTATGACTATGGCTGCTATGGCTATGGCTATGGCTGCTGTGGATAGGGCTATGCCTGGTATGGTTGTGGCTGTGGCTGCTATGTCTATGGTTGTGGCTATGGTTGCTATGGCTATGGCTATGGCTCCTATGGCTATGGCTATGGCTGTTATGGCTATGACTATGGCTGCTAATGCTATGGCTATGGCTATGGCTCCTATGGATATAGCTATGGCTGCTATTGCCGTGGCGATGGCTGCTGTGACTATGGCTATGGCTGCTATGGCTATGGCTGCTGTGGCTATAGCTATGGCTGCTATGGCTACGGCTATGTCTATGGATGCTCTGGCTATGGCTGCGGCTGCTATGGCTATCGCTATGCGTGCTATTGCTATGGCTATGGCTGCTATGGCCATGGCTATGGCTGCTATGGCTATGGCTACGGCAGCTATGGCTGTCGCTATGCGTGCTATGGCTATGGCTATGGCTGCTATGGCTATGGCTATGGTCATGTCTATGGCCGCTATGGCTATGGGTAAGGCTGCTGTGGGTATGGCTATAGCTGCTATGGCTATGGCTCTGGCTGCTATGGCTTTGGCTATGGCTGCTGTGGCTATGGCTATGGCTACTATGGCTATGGCTATAACTGCTCTCGCTGCTATGGCTATGGCTATTGTTGCTACGGCTATGGCTATGGCTATAGCTATGACTGTTATGGCTATGGCTATGGCTGCTATGGCTATGGCTATGGCTGCTCTCGCTGCTATGGCTATGGCTATTGTTGCTACGGCTATGGCTATGGCTATAGCTATGACTGCTATGGCTATGGCTATGGCTGCTATGGCTATGGCTATGGCTGCAATGGCTATGACTATGGCTGCTGTGGCTATGGCTATGGCTACTATGGCTATGGCTATAACTGCTCTCGCTGCTATGGCTATGGCTATTGTTGCTACGGCTATGGCTATGGCTATAGCTATGACTGCTATGGCTATGGCTATGGCTGCTATGGCTATGGCTATGGCTGCTATGGCTATGGCTATAGCTGCTATGGCTATGGCTCCGGCTGCTATGGCTATGGCTATTGCTATGCCTGGGTATGGATATAGCTGCTATGGTTATGGCTCTGGCTGCTATGGCTATGGCTATGGCTATGGCTGCTATGGCTGTGGCTATGCCTGCTATTGCTATCGCTAATGCTGCAATGGCAATGGCTGTGGCTGCTATGGCTATGGCTAAGGCTGCTTTGGGTATGGCTATAGCTGCTATGGCTATGGCTCTGGGTGTTATGGCTATAGCTATGGCTGCTATGGCTATGGCTTTGGCCATGTCTATGGCTGCTACGGCTATGGCTCTGGCTGCTATGGCTATGGCCATGGCTGTTATGGCTATGGCTGCTATGGCTATGGCTGAGTTGGCTATGGCCATGGCTACTGCTGCTATGGCTATGGCTATGGCTGCTATGGCTGCGGCTATGGCTATGGCTGCTGTGGCTAATGCTATGGCTGCTATGGCTATAGCTATGCGTGCTACGGCTATGGCTATGTCTGCTATGGTTATTGCTATAGCTACTACGGCTATGGCTACGGCTGCTAAGACTATGGCTACGGCTACCGCTGCTGTGGCTATGGCTATGGATGCCATGGCTACGGCTATGGCTACGGCTATGGCTGATATGGCTATGTCTATCGCTGCTATGGCTATGGCTACGGCTGCTATGGCTACCGCTATGCGTGCTATGGCTATGGCTATGGCTGCAATGGCTATGGCTATGGCTGCAATGGCTGCTATGGCTATGGCTATTGCTGCTAAGGCTATGGCTATGGCTATGGCTATGCCTTCTATGGCTATGGCTATATCTGCTGTGGCTATGGCTATGACTGCTATGACTATGGCTATGGCTATGGCTGCTATGGCTATGGCTATGGCTATGTCTGCTATGGCTGCTATGGCTATGGATATGGCTGCTATAGCTTTGGCTGTGACTACTTTGGCTATGGCTCTAGTTGCGATGGCTATGGCTATGCCTATGGCTGCTATGGCTGCTATGGCTATGACTACGGCTGCTATAGCTTTGGCTGTGGCTGCTATGGCTATGGCTATGGCTGCTATGGCTATGGCTACGGCTGCTATGGCTATGGTTGCGGTTGCTATGGCTATCGCTATGCGTGCTATTGCTATGGATGCTATGGCTGTGGCTATGGCTGATATGACTATGGCTATGGCTGCTACGGCTATCGCTATGGCTGCTAGGGCTGCTATGGCTATGACTATTGCTGCTATGGCTATGGCTATGGCTATGACTATGGCTGCTATGGCTATGGCTATGGCTGCTAGGTCTGCTATGGCTATGACTATTGCTCCTATGGCTATGGCTATGGCTATGACTATGGCTGCTATGGCTATGGCTATGGCTGCTATGTCTGTGGCTGGTATAGCTATGGCTATGATTGCTACGGCTATAGCTATAACTGCTATGGCTATGGCATTGGCTGCTGTGGCTATGGCTATATCTATGGCTGCTATGGCTATGGCTATGGCTATGTCTGCTATGGATATAGCTGTGGCTGCTATGGCTATGGCTATGGCTACGGCTGCTATGGCTATGGCTATGGCTGCAATGTCCATTGCAATGGCTGCTATGTCTATGGCTGGTATAGCTATGCCTATGGCTGCTACGGCTATGGCTAAAGCTGCTATGGCTATGGCATTAACTGCTGTGGCAATGGCTATGGCTATGTCTACTCTGGCTATGGCTATGGCTGCTATGGCTATGTCTATGGCTATGGCTGCTACGTCTATGGCTGGTATAGCTACGCGTATGGCTGCTAAGGCCATGGCTATAACTGCTATGGCAATGGCATTGGCTGCTCTGGCTATGGCTATGGCTATGACAATGGCTGCTATGGCTATGTCTATGGCTGCTATGTCTATGGCTGGTACAGCTATGCCTATGGCTGCTACGGCTATGGCTATAACTGCTATTTCTATGCTATTGGCTCCTGTGGCTATGGCTATGGCTACGGCTGCTATGGCTATGGCTGTGACTGCTATGGCTATGGCTATGGCTGCTACGGCTGCTATGGCTATGGCTATGGCTGCTATGGCTATGGCTATGGCTGCTCTGGCTATGGCTGTGGCCATGGCTGCTAGGGCTATGGCTATGGCTGCTATGGCTATGGCTACGGCTGCTATGGCTGTCGCTATGACGGCTGTGGCTATGGCTACGGCTGCTATGGCTATGGCTATGGCTACGGCTGCTATGGCTATGGCTATGGCTGCTATGGCTCTGGCTATGGCTACTATGGCTATGGCTATGGCTATGGCTGCTATGGCTATGGCTATGGCTGCTATGGCTATGGCAATGTCTGCCATGGCTCTGGCTTTGGCTATGGCTGGTACAGCTATAGCTATGGCTATGGCTGCTATGGCTATGGCTATGCCCATGGCTGCTGTGGCTATGGCTATGGCTGCAACAGCTTTGGCTGTGGCTACTATCGCTATGGCTATGGCTATGGCTACTATGGTTATGGCTATTGCTATGGCTGCTATGGCTGTGGCTATGGCTACTATGGCTATGGCTATGGCTATGGATGCTATGGCTATGGCTATGGCTACTATGGCTATGGCCATGACTGCTCTGGCTGCTATGGCTATGGCTATTGTTGCTACGGCTATGGCTATGGCTATGGCTATGGCTATGGCTGCTATGGCTATGGCTATGGCTGATGTGGCTATGGCTATGGCTGCTATGGCTATGGCTATGGCTGCTCTGGCTATGGCTGTGGCCATGGCTGCTAGGGCTACGGCTATGGCTGCTATGGCTATGGCTACGGCTGCTATGGCTATCGCTATGACGGCTATGGCTATGGCTACGGCTGCTATGGCTATGGCTATGGCTGCAATAGCTTTGGCTGTGGCTACTATGGCTATGGCAATGGCTATGGCTACTCTGGTTATGGCTATTGCTATGCCTGCTATGGCTGTGGCTATGGCTGCTATGGCTGTGGCTATGGCTACTATGGCTATGGCTATGGCTATGGCTGCTATGGCTATGGCTATGGCTGCAATGTCCATGGCAATGGCTGCTATGTCTACGGCTGGTATATCGATGCCTATGGCTGCTACGGCTATGGCTGTAACTGCTATGGCTATGGCATTGGCTGCTGTGGCTATGGCTATGGCTGTGTCTGCTCTGGCTATGGCTATGGCTCCTATAGCTATGCCTATGTCTGCTATGGCTGTGGCTATTGCTGCTATGGATATAGCTATGGCTCCTATGGCTATGGCTATGGCTGCTACGTCCATGGCAGGTATAGCTATGCGTATGGCTGCTACGCCTATGGCTATAACTGCTATGGCTATGGCATTGGCTTGTGTGGCTATGGCTATGGCTATGTCTGCTCTGGCTATGGCTATGTCTGCCCTGGCTATGGCTATGGCTGTTGTGGCTATGGCTATGGCGGCAATAGCTTTGTCAATGGCATCTATGGCTATGGCTATAGCTATGTCTGCTATGGCTGCTATGGCTATGAATATCGCTGCTACAGCTTTGGCTGTGGCTACTATGACTATGGCTATAGTTGCTATGGCTATGGCTATGGCCATGGCTGCTATGGCTGCTATGGCTGTGACTATGGCTGCTATAAGTTTGGCTGCGGCTGCTATGGCTATGGCTATGTCTGCCCTGGCTATGGCTATGGCTGCTGTGGCTATGCCTATGGCTATGGCAATGGCTGCTATGGCTATGGCTATGGCTGCTGTGGATATGGCTATGTCTATGACAATGGCTGCTATGGCTATGGCTACGGCTGCTATGGCTATCGCTATGACTGCTGTGGCTATGGCTATGGCTGCTATGGCTATGTCTATGGCTGCTATGTCTGCTATGGCTACGGCTATGGCTATGGCTGCTATGTCTGCTATGTCTATGGCTATGGCTATGGCTACTATGGTTAAAGCTATAGCTGCTATTGCTATGGCTCTGGCTGCTATGGCAATGGCTATGGCTGCTTTGGGTATGGCTATAGCTGCTATGGCTATGGCTATGACTGCTCTGGATATGGCTATGACTGCTCTGCTGCTATGGCTACGGCTATTGTTGCTACGGCTATGGCTATGGCTATGGCTATGGCTGCTATGGCTATCGCTATGCGTGCTATGGCTATGGCTATGGCTACTATGGCTATGGCTATGGCTATGGCTGCTATGGCTATGGCTATGGCTGCTATGGCTATGGCAATGTCTGCTATGGCTGTGGCTTTGGCTGTGGCTGGTACAGCTATAGCTATGGCTATGTCTGCTATGGCTATGGCTATGCCCATGACTGCTGTGCCTATGGCTATGGCTACTATGGCTATGGCTATGACTGCTCTGGCTGCTATGGCTATGGCTATTGCTGCTACGGCTATGGCTATGGCTATGGCTATGGCTGCTATGGCTATGTTTATGGCTGCTATGGCTATGGCTATGGCTGCTGTGACTATGGCGATGGCTATGGCAGCAATAGCTTTGGCTGTGGCTACAATGGGTATGGCTGTGGCTGCTATGTCTGCTATGGCTATGGCTATGGCTATGGCTGATGTGGCTATGGCTATGGCTATGGCTGCTATGGCTATGGCTAGGCTGCTATGGCTATCGCTATGCGTGCTATTGCTATGGCTATGGCTCCTATAGCTATGCCCACGGCTGCTATGGCTGTGGCTATTGCTGCTATGGATATAGCTATGGCTCCTATGGCTATGCCTATGGCTGCTACGTCTATGGCTGTTATAGCTATGCGTATGGCTGCTACGGCTATGGCTATAACTGCTATGGCTATGGCATTGGCTGCTCTGGCTATGGCTATGGCTATGACAATGGCTGCTATGGCTATGGCTATGGCTGTTATGTCTATGGCTATGACTGCTATGGCTATGGCCATGCCTGGTATGGCCATGGCCATGGCTACGGCTATGGCAGCTATAGCCGCTATGGCTATGGCTATGCCTGCTATTTCTGTCGCTAATGCTGCAATGGCAATGGCAATGGCTACGGCTATGGCTATGGCTGCTATGGCTATGGCTATGGCTGGTCTGGCTATGGCTATTTCCATGGCTGCTATGGCTATGGCTATGGCTGCTATGGCTCCAATGGCTATGGCTATGGCTGTGGCTACTATGGTCATGGCTACAGCTGCTATGGCTATGGCTCTGGCTGCTATGGCAATGGCTATGGCTGTTTTGGGTATGGCTATAGCGGCTATGGCTATTCCTATGGCTGCTATGACTATGGCTATGGCCATGGCTGCTAGGGCTATGGCTATGGCTGCTATGCCTATGGCTACGGCTGCTATGGCTATCGCTATGACTGCTATGGCTATGGCTATGGCTGCTATGGCTATGGCTATGGCTGCAATAGCTTTGGCTGTGGCTGCTTTGGGTATGGCTATAGCCGCTATGGCTATGGCTCTGGCTGCTATGGCTACGGCTCTGGCTGCTGTGGCTAATGCTATGGCTGCTATGGCTATGGCTGTGGCTACAATGGCTATGACTATGGCTGATATGGCTATGGCTATGGCTACTATGGCTATGGCTAGGCTGCTATGGCTATCGCTATGGCTGATGTGGCTATGGCTATGGCTGCTATGGCTATGGCTATGGCTGCTCTGGCTATGGCTGTGGCCATGGCTGCTAGGGCTACGGCTATGGCTGCTATGGCTATGGCTACGGCTGCTATGGCTATCGCTATGACGGCTATGGCTATGGCTACGGCTGCTATGGCTATGGCTATGGCTGCAATAGCTTTGGCTGTGGCTACTATGGCTATGGCTATGGCTATGGCACCTCTGGTTATGGCTATTGCTATGCCTGCTATGGCTGTGGCTATGGCTGCTATGGCTGTGGCTATGGCTACTATGGCTATGGCTATGGCTATGGCTGCTATGGCTATGGCTATGGCTGCTATGCCTATGGCAATGTCTTATATGGCTGTGGCTTTGGCTATGGCTGGTAAAGCTATAGCTATGGCTTTGGCTGCAATGGCTATGGCTATGCCGATGGCTGCTGTGGCTATGGCTATGGCTACTATGGCTATGGCTACGACTGCTCTGGCTGCTATGGCTATGGCTATTGTTGCTACGGCTATAGCTATGGCTATGGCTATGGCTGCTATGGCTGTGGCCATGGCGGCTATGGCTATGGCTACGGCTGCTATGGCTATCGCTATGTCTGCTATGGCTATGGCTATGGCTGTTATGTCTATGGCTATGACTGCTATGGCTATGGCCATGCCTGGTATGGCCATGGCCATGGCTACGGCTATGGCAGCTATAGCCGCTATGGCTATGGCTATGCCTGCTATTTCTGTCGCTAATGCTGCAATGGCAATGGCAATGGCTACGGCTATGGCTATGGCTGCTATGGCTATGGCTATGGCTGGTCTGGCTATGGCTATGGCCATGGCTGCTATGGCTATGGCTATGGCTGCTATGGCTCCTATGGCTATGGCTATGGCTGTGGCTACTATGGTCATGGCTACAGCTGCTATGGCTATGGCTCTGGCTGCTATGGCAATGGCTATGGCTGCTTTGGGTATGGCTATAATGGCTATGGCTATTCCTATGGCTGCTATGACTATGGCTATGGCCATGGCTGCTAGGGCTATGGCTATGGCTGCTATGCCTATGGCTACGGCTGCTATGGCTATCGCTATGACTGCTATGGCTATGGCTATGGCTGCTATGGCTATGGCTATGGCTGCAATAGCTTTGGCTGTGGCTGCTTTGAGTATGGCTATAGCCGCTATGGCTATGGCTCTGGCTGCTATGGCTACGGCTCTGGCTGCTGTGGTTAATGCTATGGCTGCTATGGCTATGGCTATGGCTACAATGGCTATGACTATGGCTGATATGGCTATGGCTATGGCTACTATGGCTATGGCTAGGCTGCTATGGCTATCGCTATGCGTGCTATTGCTATGGCTATGGCTCCTATAGCCTTGCCTATGGCTGCTATGGCTGTGGCTATTGCTGTTATGGATATAGCTATGGCTCCAGTGGCTATGGCTAAGGCTGCTACGTCTATGGCTATGCCTGCTATGGCCATGGCTACGGCTATGGCTGCTATAGCCGCTATGGCTATGGCGATGCATGCTATTGCTATCGCTAATGCAGCAATGGCAATGGCTATGGCTACGGCTATGGCTATGACTGCTATGGCTATGGCTATGGCTGCTCTGGCTATGGCTATGGCCATTGCTGCTATGACTATGGATAGGGCTGCTATGGCTATCGCTATGCGTGCTATGGCTATGGCTATGGCTGCTATGGCTATGGCTATGGCTGCAATAGCTTTGGCTATGGCTGCTTTGGGTATGGCTACAGCTGCTATGGCTATGGCTCTGGCTGCTATGGCAATGGCTATGGCTGCTATGGCTATGGCTATGGCTCCTATGGATATGGCTATGGCTGCTATGGCCATGGCTATGGCTGCTATGGCTATGGCTATGGCTGCTATGGCTATGGCAATGTCTGCTATGGCTGTGGCTTTGGCTATGGCTGGTACAGCTATAGCTATGGCTTTGGCTGCAATGGCTATGGCTATGCCGATGGCTGCTGTGGCTATGGCTATGGCTACTATGGCTATGGCTACGACTGCTCTGGCTGCTATGGCTATGGCTATTGTTGCTACGGCTATCGCTATGGCTATGGCTATGGCTGCTATGGCTGTGGCCATGGCGGCTATGGCTATGGCTACGGCTGCTATGGCTATCGCTATGACTGCTATGGCTATGGCTATGGCTGCTATGGCTATGGCTATGGCTGCAATAGCTTTGGCTATGGCTGCTTTGGGTATGGCTATAGCTGCTATGGCTATGGCTCTGGCTGCTATGGCAATGGCTATGGCTGCTATGGCTATGGCTGCTATGGCTATGGCTATGGCTACGGCTGCTATGGCTATGGCTATGGCTGCAATGTCCATGGCAATGGCTGCTATGTCTTTGGCTGGTATATCTATGCCTATGGCTGCTACGGCTATGGCTGTAACTGCTATGGCTATGGCATTGGCTGCTGTGGCTGTGGCTATGGCTGTGTCTGCTCTGGCTATGGCTATGGCTCCTATAGCTATGCCTATGACTGCTATGGCTGTGGCTATTGCTGCTATGGATATAGCTATGGCTCCTATGGCTATGGCTATGGCTGCTACGTCTATGGCAGGTATAGCTATGCGTATGGCTGCTACGCCTATGGCTATAACTGCTATGGCTATGGCATTGGCTGGTGTGGCTATGGCTATGGCTATGTCTGCTCTGGCTATGGCTATGTCTGCCCTGGCTATGGCTATGGCTGCTGTGGCTATGGCTATGGCTGCAATAGCTTTGGCAATGGCATTATTGGCTATGGCTATGGCTATGTCTGCTATGGCTGCTATGGCTATGAATATCGCTGCTACAGCTTTGGCTGTGGCTACGATGGCTATGGCTATAGTTGCTATGGCTATGGCTATGGCCATGGCTGCTATGGCTGCTATGGCTGTGACTATGGCTGCTATAAGTTTGGCTGCGGCTGCTATGGCTATGGCTATGTCTGCCCTGGCTATGGCTATGGCTGCTGTGGCTATGCCTATGGCTATGGCAATGGCTGCTATGGCTATGGCTATGGCTGCTGCGGATATGGCTATGTCTATGACTGCTATGGCTATGGCTATGGCTGCTATGGCTATGGCTATGGCTGCAATAGCTTTGGCTATGGCTGCTTTGGGTATGGCTATAGCTGCTATGGCTGTGGCTCTGGCTGCTATGGCAATGGCTATGGCTGCTATGGCTATGGCTATAGCTGCTGCGGCTATGGCTCCGCCTGCTATGGCTATGGCTATTGCTATGCCTAGGGTATGGGTATAGCTGCTATGGTTATGGCTCTGGCTGCTATGGCTATGGCTATGGCTATGGCTGCTATGGCTGTGGCTATGGCTGCTATGGCTATCGCTATGGATGCTATGGCAATGGCTATGGATGCTTTGGCTGTGGCTATGGCTGATATGACTATGGCTATGGCTGCTATGGCTATGGCTATGGCTGCTAGGCCTGCTATGGCTATGACTATTGCTCCTATGGCTATGGCTATGGCTATGGCTATGGCTGCAATGTCCATTGCAATGGCTGCTATGTCTATGGCTGGTATAGCTATGCCTATGGCTGCTACGGCTATGGCTAAAGCTGCTATGGCTGTGGCATTAACTGCTGTGGCAATGGCTATGACTACGTCTGCTCTGGCTATGGCTATGGCTGCTATGGCTATGTCTATGGCTATGGCTGCTACGTCTATGGCTGGTATAGCTTCGCGTATGGCTGCTACGGCTATGGCTATAACTGCTATGGCTATGGCATTGGCTCCTGTGGCTATGGCTATGGCTACGGCTGCTATGGCTATGGCTGTGACTGCTATGGCTATGGCTATGGCTGCTACGGCAGCTATGGCTATGGCTATGGCTATGGCTACTATGGTTATGGCTATAGCTGCTATGGCTATGGCTATGGCTGCTATGGCTATGGCTATGGCTGCAATAGCTCTTGCTGTGGCTACTATGGCTATGGCTATGGCTATGGCTACTATGGTTATGGCTATTGCTGCCATGGCTATGGCTATAACTGCTATGGCTATGGCATTGGCTGCTGTGGCTATGGCTATGGCTGCTATGTCTATGGCTGCTATGGCTATGAATATCGCTGCTATAGCTTTGGCTGTGGCTACTTTGGCTATGGCTATAGTTGCTATGGCTATGGCTATGGCTATGGCTGCTATGGCTGCTATGGCTATGACTATGGCTGCTATAGCTTTGGCTGTGGCTGCTATGGCTATGGCTATGGCTGCTATGGCTATGGCCATGGCTGGTATGGCTATGGCCATGGCTACGGCTATGGCTGCTATGGCCGCTATGGCTATGGCTATGCCTGCTATGGCTATCGCTAATGCTGCAATGGCAATGGCTATGACTACTGCTATGGCTATGGCTGCTATGGCTATGGCTATAACTGCTATGGCTATGGCATTGGCTGCTGTGGCTATGGCCTTGGCTATGGCTGCTATGGCTATGGCTAAGGCTGCTATGGCCATGGCTATGGCTGCTTTGGCTATGGCTATGGCTACGTCTATGTCTGCTCTGGCTATGGCTATGGCTGCTGTGGCTATGGCTATTGCTACTATGGCTATGGCTATGACTGCTCTCGCTGCTATGGCTATGGCTATTGTTGCTACGCCTATGGCTATGGCTATGGCTATGACTGCTATGGCTATGGCTATGGCTGCTATGGCTATGGCTATGTCTGCTATGGCTATGGCTACGGCTATCGCTATTATGGCTATGGCTATAGCTGCTACGGCTATGGCTCCGGCTGCTATGGCTATGGCTATTGCTATGCCTAGGGTATGGGTATAGCTTCTATGGTTATGGCTCTGGCTGCTATGGCTATGGCTATGGCTATGGCTGCTATGGCTGTGGCTATGGCTATGGCTGGTACAGCTATAGCTATGGCTTTGGCTGCAATGGCTATGGCTATGCCGATGGCTGCTGTGGCTATGGCTATGGCTATTACGGCTATGGCTACGACTGCTCTGTCTGCTATGGCTATGGCTATTGTTGCTACGGCTATAGCTATGGCTATGGCTATGGCTGCTATGGCTGTGGCCATGGCGGCTATGGCTATGGCTACGGCTGCTATGGCTATCGCTATGACTGCTATGGCTATGGCTATGGCTGCTATGGCTATGGCTATGGCTGCAATAGCTTTGGCTATGGCTGCTTTGGGTATGGCTATAGCTGCTATGGCTATGGCTCTGGCTGCTATGGCAATGGCTATGGCTGCTATGGCTATGGCTATGGCTATGGCTGCTATGGATATAGCTATGGCTGCTATGGCTATGGCAATGGCTACGGCTGCTATGGCTATCGCTGGGGCTGCTATGGCTATGGCTATGTCTGCTATGGCTATGGCTATGGCTGGTATGGCTATGACTATGGCTGCTAAAGCTGTGGCTATGGCTTTGGCTCCTATGGATATGGCTATGGCTGCTATGGCCGTGGCGATGGCTGCTGTGACTGTGGCAATGGCTACGGCTGCTAAGGCTATCGCTGTGGCTGCTATGGCTATGGCTATGTCTGCTATGGCTAGGGCCATGGCTGCTATGGCTATGGCTATGGCTGCTTTGGGTATGGCTATAGCTGCTATGGCTATGTTTCTGGCTGCATTGGGTATGGCTATAGCTGCTATGGCTATGACTATGGCTGCTAAGGTTATGGCTATGGCTATGGCTCCTATGGCTATGGCCACGGTTGCTATGGCTGTCGCTATGCGTGCTATGGCTACGGCTGTGGCTGCTATGGCTATGGCTATGGCTGCTATGGGTGCTACGGCTATGGCTATATCTGCTAAGGCTATGGCATTGGCTGCTGTGGCTATGGCTATGGCTATGACAATGGCTGCAATGCCTACGGCTATGGCTGCTACGTCTATGGCTGGTATTGCTATGCCAATGGCTGCTACGGCTATGGCTATAACTGCTATGGCTATGGCATTGGCTACTGTGGCTATGGCTATGTTTATGGCTGCTATGGCTATGGCTAAGGCTGCTATGGCCATGGCTATGGATGCTTTGGCTATGGCTATGATTACGGCTATGGCTGCTCTGGCTATGGCTATGGCTGCTGTGGCTATGACTATGGCTACTATTTCTATGGCTATGACTGCTCTCGCTGCTATGACTATGGCTATTGTTGGTACGGCTATGGCTATGGCTATGGCTATGACTGCTATGGCTATGGTTATGGCTGCTATGGCTATGGCTATGGCTGCTATGACTATGGCTATTGCTATGGCAGCAATAGCATTGGCTGTGGCTACAATGGCTATGGCTATGGCTGCTATGGCTGCTATGGCCATGGCTATTACTGCTATGTCTATGGCTGCTATGGCTATGACTATGGCTGCTTTGGGTATGGCTATAGCTGCTATGGCTATGGCTTTGGCCATGTCTATGGCTGCTATGGCCATGGCTATGGCTGCTTTGGCTATGGCTATGGCTGTGGCCATGGCTGCTCTGGCTACGGCTATGGCTGCTGTGGCTATGGCTATGACTACGGCTATGGCTGCTACTGTCGCTATGTCTGTGGCCGGTATAGCTATGCCTACGGCTGCTACGACTATGGCTATAACTACTATGGCTATGGCATTGGCTGCTGTGGCTATGGCTATGGCTCTGGCTGCTATGGCTATGGCTATGGCTATGGCTATGGCTGCTATGGCTGCTATGGCTATGACTATGGCTGCTATAGCTTTGGCTGTGGCTGCTATGGCTATGGCTATGGCTGCGATGGCTATGGTTATGGTCATGTCTATGGCCGCTATGGCTATGACTAAGGCTGCTTTGTGTATGGCTATAGCTGCTCTGGCTATGGCTCTGGCTGCAATGGCTATGGCTATGGCTGCTATGGCTATGGCTTTGGCCATGTCTATGGCTGCTATGGCCATGGATATGGCTGCTTTGGCTATGGCTATGGCTGTGGCTATGGCTGCTCTGGCTATGGCTATGGCTGCTGTGGCTATGGCTATGACAACGGCTATGGCTGCTACTGCCGCTATGTCTGTGGCTGGTATAGCTATGCCAATGGCTGCTACGGCTATGGCTATAACTGCTATGGCTACGGCATTTGCTGCTGTGGCTATGGCTATGGCTATGTCTGCTCTGGCTATGGCTATGGCTGCTATGGCTATGTCTATGGCTATGGCTGCTACGTCTATGGCTGGTATAGCTATGCGTATGGCTGCTACGGTTATGGCTATAACTTCTATGGCTATGGCATTGGCTGCTCCGGCTATGGCTATGGCTGTGCCTGCTCTGGCTATGTCTGCGTCTGCTATGGCTATGGCTATGGCTATGGCTGCTATGGCTGCTATGGCTATGACTATCGCTGCTATAGCTTTTGCTGTGGCTGCTATGGCTATGGCTATTGCTGCTATGGCTGTGGCTGTGGCTGCAATGGCTGTGGCTATGGCTATGGCTGCGATGGCTATGGCTATGGCTGCTGTGACTGTGGCTATGGCTGCGTCTGCTATGGCTATGGCTATTGCTATGGCTGCTATGGCTGCTATGGCTATGGCTATTGCTGCTATGGCTATGGCTATGGCTACGGCTGCTATGGCTATGGCTATGGCTGCAATGTCCATGGCAATGGCTGCTATGTCTTTGGCTGGTATATCTATGCCTATGGCTGCTACGGCTATGGCTGTAACTGCTATGGCTATGGCATTGGCTGCTGTGGCTATGGCTATGGCTGTGTCTGCTCTGGCTATGGCTATGGCTCCTATAGCTATGCCTATGACTGCTATGGCTGTGGCTATTGCTGCTATGGATATAGCTATGGCTCCTATGGCTATGGCTATGGCTGCTACGTCTATGGCAGGTATAGCTATGCGTATGGCTGCTACGCCTATGGCTATAACTGCTATGGCTATGGCATTGGCTGGTGTGGCTATGGCTATGGCTATGTCTGCTCTGGCTATGGCTATGTCTGCCCTGGCTATGGCTATGGCTGCTGTGGCTATGGCTATGGCTGCAATAGCTTTGGCAATGGCATTATTGGCTATGGCTATGGCTATGTCTGCTATGGCTGCTATGGCTATGAATATCGCTGCTACAGCTTTGGCTGTGGCTACTATGGCTATGGCTATAGTTGCTATGGCTATGGCTATGGCCATGGCTGCTATGGCTGCTATGGCTGTGACTATGGCTGCTATAAGTTTGGCTGCGGCTGCTATGGCTATGGCTATGTCTGCCCTGGCTATGGCTATGGCTGCTGTGGCTATGCCTATGGCTATGGCAATGGCTGCTATGGCTATGGCTATGGCTGCTGCGGATATGGCTATGTCTATGACTGCTATGGCTATGGCTATGGCTGCTATGGCTATGACTATGGCTATGGCTGATGTGGCTATGGCTATGGCTATGGCTGCTATGGCTATGGCTAGGCTGCTATGGCTATCGCTATGCGTGCTATTGCTATGGCTATGGCTCCTATAGCTATGCCCACGGCTGCTATGGCTGTGGCTATTGCTGCTATGGATATAGCTATGGCTCCTATGGCTATGCCTCTGGCTGCTACGTCTATGGCTGTTATAGCTATGCGTATGGCTGCTACGGCTATGGCTATAACTGCTATGGCTATGGCATTGGCTGCTCTGGCTATGGCTATGGCTATGGCTATGACAATGGCTGCTATGGCTATGGCTATGGCTGTTATGTCTATGGCTATGACTGCTATGGCTATGGCCATGCCTGGTATGGCCATGGCCATGGCTACGGCTATGGCAGCTATAGCCGCTATGGCTATGGCTATGCCTGCTATTTCTGTCGCTAATGCTGCAATGGCAATGGCAATGGCTACGGCTATGGCTATGGCTGCTATGGCTATGGCTATGGCTGGTCTGGCTATGGCTATGGCCATGGCTGCTATGGCTATGGCTCTGGCTGCTGTGGTTAATGCTATGGCTGCTATGGCTATGGCTATGGCTACAATGGCTATGACTATGGCTGATATGGCTATGGCTATGGCTACTATGGCTATGGCTAGGCTGCTATGGCTATCGCTATGCGTGCTATTGCTATGGCTATGGCTCCTATAGCCTTGCCTATGGCTGCTATGGCTGTGGCTATTGCTGTTATGGATATAGCTATGGCTCCAGTGGCTATGGCTAAGGCTGCTACGTCTATGGCTATGCCTGCTATGGCCATGGCTACGGCTATGGCTGCTATAGCCGCTATGGCTATGGCGATGCATGCTATTGCTATCGCTAATGCAGCAATGGCAATGGCTATGGCTACGGCTATGGCTATGACTGCTATGGCTATGGCTATGGCTGCTCTGGCTATGGCTATGGCCATTGCTGCTATGACTATGGATAGGGCTGCTATGGCTATCGCTATGCGTGCTATGGCTATGGCTATGGCTGCTATGGCTATGGCTATGGCTGCAATAGCTTTGGCTATGGCTGCTTTGGGTATGGCTACAGCTGCTATGGCTATGGCTCTGGCTGCTATGGCAATGGCTATGGCTGCTATGGCTATGGCTATGGCTCCTATGGATATGGCTATGGCTGCTATGGCCATGGCTATGGCTGCTATGGCTATGGCTATGGCTGCTATGGCTATGGCAATGTCTGCTATGGCTGTGGCTTTGGCTATGGCTGGTACAGCTATAGCTATGGCTTTGGCTGCAATGGCTATGGCTATGCCGATGGCTGCTGTGGCTATGGCTATGGCTACTATGGCTATGGCTACGACTGCTCTGGCTGCTATGGCTATGGCTATTGTTGCTACGGCTATCGCTATGGCTATGGCTATGGCTGCTATGGCTGTGGCCATGGCGGCTATGGCTATGGCTATGGCTGCAATAGCTTTGGCTATGGCTGCTTTGGGTATGGCTATAGCTGCTATGGCTATGGCTCTGGCTGCTATGGCAATGGCTATGGCTGCTATGGCGATGGCTGCTATGGCTATGGCTATGGCTACGGCTGCTATGGCTATGGCTATGGCTGCAATGTCCATGGCAATGGCTGCTATGTCTTTGGCTGGTATATCTATGCCTATGGCTGCTACGGCTATGGCTGTAACTGCTATGGCTATGGCATTGGCTGCTGTGGCTATGGCTATGGCTGTGTCTGCTCTGGCTATGGCTATGGCTCCTATAGCTATGCCTATGACTGCTATGGCTGTGGCTATTGCTGCTATGGATATAGCTATGGCTCCTATGGCTATGGCTATGGCTGCTACGTCTATGGCAGGTATAGCTATGCGTATGGCTGCTACGCCTATGGCTATAACTGCTATGGCTATGGCATTGGCTGGTGTGGCTATGGCTATGGCTATGTCTGCTCTGGCTATGGCTATGTCTGCCCTGGCTATGGCTATGGCTGCTGTGGCTATGGCTATGGCTGCAATAGCTTTGGCAATGGCATTATTGGCTATGGCTATGGCTATGTCTGCTATGGCTGCTATGGCTATGAATATCGCTGCTACAGCTTTGGCTGTGGCTACTATGGCTATGGCTATAGTTGCCATGGCTATGGCTATGGCCATGGCTGCTATGGCTGCTATGGCTGTGACTATGGCTGCTATAAGTTTGGCTGCGGCTGCTATGGCTATGGCTATGTCTGCCCTGGCTATGGCTATGGCTGCTGTGGCTATGCCTATGGCTATGGCAATGGCTGCTATGGCTATGGCTATGGCTGCTGCGGATATGGCTATGTCTATGACTGCTATGGCTATGGCTATGGCTGCTATGGCTATGGCTATGGCTGCAATAGCTTTGGCTATGGCTGCTTTGGGTATGGCTATAGCTGCTATGGCTGTGGCTCTGGCTGCTATGGCAATGGCTATGGCTGCTATGGCTATGGCTATAGCTGCTACGGTTATGGCTCCGGCTGCTATGGCTATGGCTATTGCTATGCCTAGGGTATGGGTATAGCTGCTATGGTTATGGCTCTGGCTGCTAGGCCTGCTATGGCTATGACTATTGCTCCTATGGCTATGGCTATGGCTATGGCTATGGCTGCAATGTCCATTGCAATGGCTGCTATGTCTATGGCTGGTATAGCTATGCCTATGGCTGCTACGGCTATGGCTAAAGCTTCTATGGCTGTGGCATTAACTGCTGTGGCAATGGCTATGACTACGTCTGCTCTGGCTATGGCTATGGCTGCTATGGCTATGTCTATGGCTATGGCTGCTACGTCTATGGCTGGTATAGCTTCGCGCATGGCTGCTACGGCTATGGCTATAACTGCTATGGCTATGGCATTGGCTCCTGTGGCTATGGCTATGGCTACGGCTGCTATGGCTATGGCTGTGACTGCTATGGCTATAGCTATGGCTGCTACGGCTGCTATGGCTATGGCTATGGCTATGGCTACTATGGTTATGGCTATAGCTGCTATGGCTATGGCTATGGCTGCTATGGCTATGGCTATGGCTGCAATAGCTCTTGCTGTGGCTACTATGGCTATGGCTATGGCTATGGCTACTATGGTTATGGCTATTGCTGCCATGGCTATGGCTATAACTGCTATGGCTATGGCATTGGCTGCTGTGGCTATGGCTGTGGCTGCTATGTCTATGGCTGCTATGGCTATGAATATCGCTGCTATAGCTTTGGCTGTGGCTACTTTGGCTATGGCTATAGTTGCTATGGCTATGGCTATGGCTATGGCTGCTATGGCTGCTATGGCTATGACTATGGCTGCTATAGCTTTGGCTGTGGCTGCTATGGCTATGGCTATGGCTGCGATGGCTATGGTTATGGTCATGTCTATGGCCGCTATGGCTATGACTAAGGCTGCTTTGTGTATGGCTATAGCTGCTCTGGCTATGGCTCTGGCTGCAATGGCTATGGCTATGGCTGCTATGGCTATGGCTTTGGCCATGTCTATGGCTGCTATGGCCATGGATATGGCTGCTTTGGCTATGGCTATGGCTGTGGCTATGGCTGCTCTGGCTATGGCTATGGCTGCTGTGGCTATGGCTATGACAACGGCTATGGCTGCTACTGCCGCTATGTCTGTGGCTGGTATAGCTATGCCAATGGCTGCTACGGCTATGGCTATAACTGCTATGGCTACGGCATTTGCTGCTGTGGCTATGGCTATGGCTATGTCTGCTCTGGCTATGGCTATGGCTGCTATGGCTATGTCTATGGCTATGGCTGCTACGTCTATGGCTGGTATAGCTATGCGTATGGCTGCTACGGTTATGGCTATAACTTCTATGGCTATGGCATTGGCTGCTCCGGCTATGGCTATGGCTGTGCCTGCTCTGGCTATGTCTGCGTCTGCTATGGCTATGGCTATGGCTATGGCTGCTATGGCTGCTATGGCTATGACTATCGCTGCTATAGCTTTTGCTGTGGCTGCTATGGCTATGGCTATTGCTGCTATGGCTGTGGCTGTGGCTGCAATGGCTGTGGCTATGGCTATGGCTGCGATGGCTATGGCTATGGCTGCTGTGACTGTGGCTATGGCTGCGTCTGCTATGGCTATGGCTATTGCTATGGCTGCTATGGCTGCTATGGCTATGGCTATTGCTGCTATGGCTATGGCTATGGCTACGGCTGCTATGGCTATGGCTATGGCTGCAATGTCCATGGCAATGGCTGCTATGTCTTTGGCTGGTATATCTATGCCTATGGCTGCTACGGCTATGGCTGTAACTGCTATGGCTATGGCATTGGCTGCTGTGGCTATGGCTATGGCTGTGTCTGCTCTGGCTATGGCTATGGCTCCTATAGCTATGCCTATGACTGCTATGGCTGTGGCTATTGCTGCTATGGATATAGCTATGGCTCCTATGGCTATGGCTATGGCTGCTACGTCTATGGCAGGTATAGCTATGCGTATGGCTGCTACGCCTATGGCTATAACTGCTATGGCTATGGCATTGGCTGGTGTGGCTATGGCTATGGCTATGTCTGCTCTGGCTATGGCTATGTCTGCCCTGGCTATGGCTATGGCTGCTGTGGCTATGGCTATGGCTGCAATAGCTTTGGCAATGGCATTATTGGCTATGGCTATGGCTATGTCTGCTATGGCTGCTATGGCTATGAATATCGCTGCTACAGCTTTGGCTGTGGCTACTATGGCTATGGCTATAGTTGCTATGGCTATGGCTATGGCCATGGCTGCTATGGCTGCTATGGCTGTGACTATGGCTGCTATAAGTTTGGCTGCGGCTGCTATGGCTATGGCTATGTCTGCCCTGGCTATGGCTATGGCTGCTGTGGCTATGCCTATGGCTATGGCAATGGCTGCTATGGCTATGGCTATGGCTGCTGCGGATATGGCTATGTCTATGACTGCTATGGCTATGGCTATGGCTGCTATGGCTATGACTATGGCTATGGCTGATGTGGCTATGGCTATGGCTATGGCTGTTATGGCTATGGCTAGGCTGCTATGGCTATCGCTATGCGTGCTATTGCTATGGCTATGGCTCCTATAGCTATGCCCACGGCTGCTATGGCTGTGGCTATTGCTGCTATGGATATAGCTATGGCTCCTATGGCTATGCCTCTGGCTGCTACGTCTATGGCTGTTATAGCTATGCGTATGGCTGCTACGGCTATGGCTATAACTGCTATGGCTATGGCATTGGCTGCTCTGGCTATGGCTATGGCTATGGCTATGACAATGGCTGCTATGGCTATGGCTATGGCTGTTATGTCTATGGCTATGACTGCTATGGCTATGGCCATGCCTGGTATGGCCATGGCCATGGCTACGGCTATGGCAGCTATAGCCGCTATGGCTATGGCTATGCCTGCTATTTCTGTCGCTAATGCTGCAATGGCAATGGCAATGGCTACGGCTATGGCTATGGCTGCTATGGCTATGGCTATGGCTGGTCTGGCTATGGCTATGGCCATGGCTGCTATGGCTATGGCTATGGCTGCTATGGCTCCTATGGCTATGGCTATGGCTGTGGCTACTATGGTCATGGCTACAGCTGCTATGGCTATGGCTCTGGCTGCTATGGCAATGGCTATGGCTGCTTTGGGTATGGCTATAGCGGCTATGGCTATTCCTATGGCTGCTATGACTATGGCTATGGCCATGGCTGCTAGGGCTATGGCTATGGCTGCTATGCCTATGGCTACGGCTGCTATGGCTATCGCTATGACTGCTATGGCTATGGCTATGGCTGCTATGGCTATGGCTATGGCTGCAATAGCTTTGGCTGTGGCTGCTTTGGGTATGGCTATAGCCGCTATGGCTATGGCTCTGGCTGCTATGGCTACGGCTCTGGCTGCTGTGGTTAATGCTATGGCTGCTATGGCTATGGCTATGGCTACAATGGCTATGACTATGGCTGATATGGCTATGGCTATGGCTACTATGGCTATGGCTAGGCTGCTATGGCTATCGCTATGCGTGCTATTGCTATGGCTATGGCTCCTATAGCCTTGCCTATGGCTGCTATGGCTGTGGCTATTGCTGTTATGGATATAGCTATGGCTCCTATGGATATGGCTATGGCTGCTATGGCCATGGCTATGGCTGCTATGGCTATGGCTATGGCTGCTATGGCTATGGCAATGTCTGCTATGGCTGTGGCTTTGGCTATGGCTGGTACAGCTATAGCTATGGCTTTGGCTGCAATGGCTATGGCTATGCCGATGGCTGCTGTGGCTATGGCTATGGCTACTATGGCTATGGCTACGACTGCTCTGGCTGCTATGGCTATGGCTATTGTTGCTACGGCTATCGCTATGGCTATGGCTATGGCTGCTATGGCTGTGGCCATGGCGGCTATGGCTATGGCTATGGCTGCAATAGCTTTGGCTATGGCTGCTTTGGGTATGGCTATAGCTGCTATGGCTATGGCTCTGGCTGCTATGGCAATGGCTATGGCTGCTATGGCTATGGCTGCTATGGCTATGGCTATGGCTACGGCTGCTATGGCTATGGCTATGGCTGCAATGTCCATGGCAATGGCTGCTATGTCTTTGGCTGGTATATCTATGCCTATGGCTGCTACGGCTATGGCTGTAACTGCTATGGCTATGGCATTGGCTGCTGTGGCTATGGCTATGGCTGTGTCTGCTCTGGCTATGGCTATGTCTGCCCTGGCTATGGCTATGGCTGCTGTGGCTATGGCTATGGCTGCAATAGCTTTGGCAATGGCATTATTGGCTATGGCTATGGCTATGTCTGCTATGGCTGCTATGGCTATGAATATCGCTGCTACAGCTTTGGCTGTGGCTACTATGGCTGCTATGGCTGTGACTATGGCTGCTATAAGTTTGGCTGCGGCTGCTATGGCTATGGCTATGTCTGCCCTGGCTATGGCTATGGCTGCTGTGGCTATGCCTATGGCTATGGCAATGGCTGCTATGGCTATGGCTATGGCTGCTGCGGATATGGCTATGTCTATGACTGCTATGGCTATGGCTATGGCTGCTATGGCTATGGCTATGGCTGCAATAGCTTTGGCTGTGGCTGCTTTGGGTATGGCTATAGCTGCTATGGCTGTGGCTCTGGCTGCTATGGCAATGGCTATGGCTGCTATGGCTATGGCTATAGCTGCTACGGTTATGGCTCCGGCTGCTATGGCTATGGCTATTGCTATGCCTAGGGTATGGGTATAGCTGCTATGGTTATGGCTCTGGCTGCTAGGCCTGCTATGGCTATGACTATTGCTCCTATGGCTATGGCTATGGCTATGGCTATGGCTGCAATGTCCATTGCAATGGCTGCTATGTCTATGGCTGGTATAGCTATGCCTATGGCTGCTACGGCTATGGCTAAAGCTGCTATGGCTGTGGCATTAACTGCTGTGGCAATGGCTATGACTACGTCTGCTCTGGCTATGGCTATGGCTGCTATGGCTATGTCTATGGCTATGGCTGCTACGTCTATGGCTGGTATAGCTTCGCGCATGGCTGCTACGGCTATGGCTATAACTGCTATGGCTATGGCATTGGCTCCTGTGGCTATGGCTATGGCTACGGCTGCTATGGCTATGGCTGTGACTGCTATGGCTATAGCTATGGCTGCTACGGCTGCTATGGCTATGGCTATGGCTATGGCTACTATGGTTATGGCTATAGCTGCTATGGCTATGGCTATGGCTGCTATGGCTATGGCTATGGCTGCAATAGCTCTTGCTGTGGCTACTATGGCTATGGCTATGGTTATGGCTACTATGGTTATGGCTATTGCTGCCATGGCTATGGCTATAACTGCTATGGCTATGGCATTGGCTGCTGTGGCTATGGCTATGGCTGCTATGTCTATGGCTGCTATGGCTATGAATATCGCTGCTATAGCTTTGGCTGTGGCTACTTTGGCTATGGCTATAGTTGCTATGGCTATGGCTATGGCTATGGCTGCTATGGCTGCTATGGCTATGACTATGGCTGCTATAGCTTTGGCTGTGGCTGCTATGGCTATGGCTATGGCTGCTATGGCTATGGCCATGGCTGGTATGGCTATGGCTATGGCTACGGCTATGGCTGCTATGGCCGCTATGGCTATGGCTATGCCTGCTATGGCTATCGCTAATGCTGCAATGGCAATGGCTATGACTACTGCTATGGCTATGGCTGCTATGGCTATGGCTATAACTGCTATGGCTATGGCATTGGCTGCTGTGGCTATGGCCTTGGCTATGTCTGCTCTGGCTATGGCTATGGCTGCTATGGCTATGGCTATGGCTGCTATGGCTATGGCTAAGGCTGCTATGGCCATGGCTATGGCTGCTTTGGCTATGGCTATGGCTACGTCTATGTCTGCTCTTTCTATGGCTATGGCTGCTGTGGCTATGTCTATTGCTACTATGGCTATGGCTATGACTGCTCTCGCTGCTATGGCTATGGCTATTGTTGCTACGCCTATGGCTATGGCTATGGCTATGACTGCTATGGCTATGGCTATGGCTGCTATGGCTATGGCTATGGCTGCTATGACTATGGCTATGGCTATGGCAGCAATACCTTTGGCTGTGGCTACAATGGCTATGGCTATGGCTGCTATGGCTGCTATGGCCATGGCTATTACAGCTATGTCTATGGCTGCTATTGCTACGACTATGGCTGCATTAGCTTTGGCTATGGCTATGTCTGCTATGGCTATGGCTACGGCTATCGCTATTATGGCTATGGCTATAGCTGCTACGGCTATGGCTCCGGCTGCTATGGCTATGGCTATTGCTATGCCTAGGGTATGGGTATAGCTTCTATGGTTATGGCTCTGGCTGCTATGGCTATGGCTATGGCTATGGCTGCTATGGCTGTGGCTATGGCTATGGCTGGTACAGCTATAGCTATGGCTTTGGCTGCAATGGCTATGGCTATGCCGATGGCTGCTGTGGCTATGGCTATGGCTATTACGGCTATGGCTACGACTGCTCTGGCTGCTATGGCTATGGCTATTGTTGCTACGGCTATAGCTATGGCTATGGCTATGGCTGCTATGGCTGTGGCCATGGCGGCTATGGCTATGGCTACGGCTGCTATGGCTATCGCTATGACTGCTATGGCTATGGCTATGGCTGCTGTGGCTATGGCTATGGCTGCAATAGCTTTGGCTATGGCTGCTTTGGGTATGGCTATAGCTGCTATGGCTATGGCTCTGGCTGCTATGGCAATGGCTATGGCTGCTATGGCTATGGCTATGGCTATGGCTGCTATGGATATAGCTATGGCTGCTATGGCTATGGCAATGGCTACGGCTGCTATGGCTATCGCTGGGGCTGCTATGGCTATGGCTATGTCTGCTATGGCTATGGCTATGGCTGGTATGGCTATGACTATGGCTGCTAAAGCTGTGGCTATGGCTTTGGCTCCTATGGATATGGCTATGGCTGCTATGGCCGTGGCGATGGCTGCTGTGACTATGGCAATGGCTACGGCTGCTAAGGCTATCGCTGTGGCTGCTATGGCTATGGCTATGTCTGCTATGGCTATGGCTATGGCTGCTATGGCTATGGCTATGGCCGCTGTGTCTATGACTATGGCTGCTATGGCTATGGCTACGGCTGCTAGGGCTATGGCTACGGCTGCTATGGCAGTCGCTATGCGTGCTATATCTATGGCTATGGCTGCTATGGCTATAGCTATGGCTGCTATGGCTGCTATGGCTATTGCTATTGCTGCTATGGCTATGGCTATGGCTATGGCTATGCCTGCGATGGCTACGCCTATTCCTGCTATGGCTATGGCTATGGCAGCTATGGCTACGGTTGCTATGGCTATGGCTGCGGCTGCTATGGCTATCGCTATGCGTGCTATTGCTATGGCTATCGCTGCTATGGCTATGGCTATGGCTGCTATGGCTATGGCTATGGCTGCTTTGGATATGGCTGCTATAGCTATGGCTATGGCTGATATGGCTATGGCTATAGCTGCTATGGCTATGGGTATGGATGCTTTGGCTATGGCTATGGCTGATATGGCTATGGCTATGGCTGCTATGGCTATGGCTACGGCTGCTATAGCTATCGCTATGCTTGCTACTGCTATGGCTATGGCTGCTATGGCTATGGCTATGGCTGCTATGGCTATGGCTATGGCTGCTGTGACTATGGCGATGGCTATGGCAGCAATAGCTTTGGCTGTGGCTACAATGGGTATGGCTGTGGCTGCTATGTCTGCTATGGCTTTGGCTATGGCTATGCCTGATGTGGCTATGGCTATGGCTATGGCTGCTATGGCTATGGCTAGGCTTCTATGGCTATGGCTGCTATGGCTATGGCTAGGCTTCTATGCCTATCGCTATGCGTGCTATTGCTATGGCTATGGCTCCTATAGCTATGCCCACGGCTGCTATGGCTGTGGCTATTGCTGCTATGGATATAGCTATGGCTCCTATGGCTATGCCTATGGCTGCTACGTCTATGGCTGTTATAGCTATGCGTATGGCTGCTACGGCTATGGCTATAACTGCTATGGCTATGGCATTGGCTGCTGTGGCTATGGCTATGGCTATGACAATGGCTGCTATGGCTATGGCTATGGCTGTAATGTCTATGGCTATGACTGCTATGGCTATGGCCATGGCTGGTATGGCCATGGCCATGGCTACGGCTATGGCTGCTATAGCCGCTATGGCTATGGCTATGCCTGCTATCTCTGTCGCTAATGCTGCAATGGCAATGGCTATGGCTACGGCTATGGCTATGACTGCTATGGCTATGGCTATGGATTCAATAGCTTTGGCTGTGGCTACAATGGCTACGGCTATGGCTATGGCTACTATGGTTATGGCTATTGCTATGGCTGCTATGGCTGTGGCTATTCCTGCTATGGCTATGGCTACGGCTATGGCTGCTATGGCTATGGCTATGGCTGCTCTGGGTATGGCTAGGGCCATGGCTGCTATGGCTATGGCTATGGCTGCTTTGGGTATGGCTATAGCTGCTATGGCTATGTTTCTGGCTGCATTGGGTATGGCTATAGCTGCTATGGCTATGACTATGGCTGCTAAGGTTATGGCTATGGCTATGGCTCCTATGGCTATGGCCACGGTTGCTATGGCTGTCGCTATGCGTGCTATGGCTACGGCTGTGGCTGCTATGGCTATGGCTATGGCTGCTATGGGTGCTACGGCTATGGCTATATCTGCTAAGGCTATGGCATTGGCTGCTATGGCTATGGCTATGGCTATGACAATGGCTGCAATGCCTACGGCTATGGCTGCTACGTCTATGGCTGGTAAAGCTATGCGTATGGCTGCTGCGGCTATGGCTATAACTGCTATGGCTATGGCATTGCCTGCTGTGGCTATGGCTATGGCTATGGCAATGGCTGCTATGGCTATGGCTATGGCTGCTATGTCTATGGCTGGTATTGCTATGCGAATGGCTGCTACGGCTATGGCTATAACTGCTATGGCTATGGCATTGGCTACTGTGGCTATGGCTATGTTTATGGCTGCTATGGCTATGGCTAAGGCTGCTATGGCCATGGCTATGGATGCTTTGGCTATGGCTATGATTACGGCTATGGCTGCTCTGGCTATGGCTATGGCTGCTGTGGCTATGACTATGGCTACTATTTCTATGGCTATGACTGCTCTCGCTGCTATGACTATGGCTATTGTTGGTACGGCTATGGCTATGGCTATGGCTATGACTGCTATGGCTATGGTTATGGCTGCTATGGCTATGGCTATGGCTGCTATGACTATGGCTATTGCTATGGCAGCAATAGCATTGGCTGTGGCTACAATGGCTATGCCTATGGCTGCTATGGCTGCTATGGCCATGGCTATTACTGCTATGTCTATGACTGCTATGGCTATGGCTATGGCTGCTATGGCTATGGCTATGACGGCTATGGCTATGGCTATGGCTGCTATGGCTATTGCTATGGCTGCTATGTCTGTGGCTGGTATAGCTATGGCTATGGCTGCTCTGGCTATGGCTATGGCTGGTATGGCTATGGCCATGGCTGCTATGACTATGGCTATGTCTGCTATGCCTATGGATTTGGCCATGTCTATGGCTGCTATGACTATGGCTATGGCTATGACAGCAATAGCTTTGGCTGTGGCTACAATGGCTATGGCCATGGCTGCTATGGCTGCTATGGCCATGGCTATTACTGCTATGTCTATGGCTGCTATGGCTATGACTATGGCTGCTTTGGGTATGGCTATAGCTGCTATGGCTATGGCTTTGGCCATGTCTATGGCTGCTATGGCCATGGCTATGGCTGCTTTGGCTATGGCTATGGCTGTGGCCATGGCTGCTCTGGCTACGGCTATGGCTGCTGTGGCTATGGCTATGACTACGGCTATGGCTGCTACTGTCGCTATGTCTGTGGCCGGTATAGCTATGCCTACGGCTGCTACGACTATGGCTATAACTACTATGGCTATGGCATTGGCTGCTGTGGCTATGGCTATGGCTCTGGCTGCTATGGCTATGGCTATGGCCGCTATGGCTATGACTAAGGCTGCTTTGGGTATGGCTATAGCTGCTATGGCTATGGCTCTGGCTGCAATGGCTATGGCTATGGCTGCTATGGCTATGGCTTTGGCCATGTCTATGGCTGCTATGGCCATGGATATGGCTGCTTTGGCTATGGCTATGGCTGTGGCTATGGCTGCTCTGGCTATGGCTATGGCTGCTGTGGCTATGGCTATGACAACGGCTATGGCTGCTACTGCCGCTATGTCTGTGGCTGGTATAGCTATGCCAATGGCTGCTACGGCTATGGCTATAACTGCTATGGCTACGGCATTTGCTGCTGTGGCTATGGCTATGGCTATGTCTGCTCTGGCTATGGCTATGGCTGCTATGGCTATGTCTATGGCTATGGCTGCTACGTCTATGGCTGGTATAGCTATGCGTATGGCTGCTACGGTTATGGCTATAACTTCTATGGCTATGGCATTGGCTGCTCCGGCTATGGCTATGGCTGTGCCTGCTCTGGCTATGTCTGCGTCTGCTATGGCTATGGCTATGGCTATGGCTGCTATGGCTGCTATGGCTATGACTATCGCTGCTATAGCTTTTGCTGTGGCTGCTATGGCTATGGCTATTGCTGCTATGGCTGTGGCTGTGGCTGCAATGGCTGTGGCTATGGCTATGGCTGCGATGGCTATGGCTATGGCTGCTGTGACTGTGGCTATGGCTGCGTCTGCTATGGCTATGGCTATTGCTATGGCTGCTATGGCTGCTATGGCTATGGCTATTGCTGCTATGGCTATGGCTATGGCTACGGCTGCTATGGCTATGGCTATGGCTGCAATGTCCATGGCAATGGCTGCTATGTCTTTGGCTGGTATATCTATGTCTATGGCTGCTACGGCTATGGCTGTAACTGCTATGGCTATGGCATTGCCTGCTGTGGCTATGGCTATGGCTGTGTCTGCTCTGGCTATGGCTATGGCTCCTATAGCTATGCCTATGACTGCTATGGCTGTGGCTATTGCTGCTATGGATATAGCTATGGCTCCTATGGCTATGGCTATGGCTGCTACGTCTATGGCAGGTATAGCTATGCGTATGGCTGCTACGCCTATGGCTATAACTGCTATGGCTATGGCATTGGCTGGTGTGGCTATGGCTATGGCTATGTCTGCTCTGGCTATGGCTATGTCTGCCCTGGCTATGGCTATGGCTGCTGTGGCTATGGCTATGGCTGCTATGGCTATGGCTATGGCTGCAATAGCTTTGGCTATGGCTGCTTTGGGTATGGCTATAGCTGCTATGGCTGTGGCTCTGGCTGCTATGGCAATGGCTATGGCTGCTATGGCTATGGCTATAGCTGCTACGGCTATGGCTCCGGCTGCTATAGCTATGGCTATTGCTATGCCTAGGGTATGGGTATAGCTGCTATGGTTATGGCTCTGGCTGCTATGGCTATGGCTATGGCTATGGCTGCTATGGCTGTGGCTATGGCTGCTATGGCTATCGCTATGGATGCTATGGCAATGGCTATGGATGCTTTGGCTGTGGCTATGGCTGATATGACTATGGCTATGGCTGCTATGGCTATGGCTATGGCTGCTAGGCCTGCTATGGCTATGACTATTGCCCCTATGGCTATGGCTATGGCTATGGCTATGGCTGCAATGTCCATTGCAATGGCTGCTATGTCTATGGCTGGTATAGCTATGCCTATGGCTGCTACGGCTATGGCTAAAGCTGCTATGGCTGTGGCATTAACTGCTGTGGCAATGGCTATGACTACGTCTGCTCTGGCTATGGCTATGGCTGCTATGGCTATGTCTATGGCTATGGCTGCTACGTCTATGGCTGGTATAGCTTCGCGTATGGCTGCTACGGCTATGGCTATAACTGCTATGGCTATGGCATTGGCTCCTGTGGCTATGGCTATGGCTACGGCTGCTATGGCTATGGCTGTGACTGCTATGGCTATGGCTATGGCTGCTACGGCTGCTATGGCTATGGCTATGGCTATGGCTACTATGGTTATGGCTATAGCTGCTATGGCTATGGCTATGGCTGCTATGGCTATGGCTATGGCTGCAATAGCTCTTGCTGTGGCTACTATGGCTATGGCTATGGCTATGGCTACTATGGTTATGGCTATTGCTGCCATGGCTATGGCTATAACTGCTATGGCTATGGCATTGGCTGCTGTGGCTATGGCTATGGCTGCTATGTCTATGGCTGCTATGGCTATGAATATCGCTGCTATAGCTTTGGCTGTGGCTACTTTGGCTATGGCTATAGTTGCTATGGCTATGGCTATGGCTATGGCTGCTATGGCTGCTATGGCTATGACTATGGCTGCTATAGCTTTGGCTGTGGCTGCTATGGCTATGGCTATGGCTGCTATGGCTATGGCCATGGCTGGTATGGCTATGGCCATGGCTACGGCTATGGCTGCTATGGCCGCTATGGCTATGGCTATGCCTGCTATGGCTATCGCTAATGCTGCAATGGCAATGGCTATGACTACTGCTATGGCTATGGCTGCTATGGCTATGGCTATAACTGCTATGGCTATGGCATTGGCTGCTGTGGCTATGGCCTTGGCTATGTCTGCTCTGGCTATGGCTATGGCTGCTATGGCTATGGCTATGGCTGCTATGGCTATGGCTAAGGCTGCTATGGCCATGGCTATGGCTGCTTTGGCTATGGCTATGGCTACGTCTATGTCTGCTCTGGCTATGGCTATGGCTGCTGTGGCTATGGCTATTGCTACTATGGCTATGGCTATGACTGCTCTCGCTGCTATGGCTATGGCTATTGTTGCTACGCCTATGGCTATGGCTATGGCTATGACTGCTATGGCTATGGCTATGGCTGCTATGGCTATGGCTATGGCTGCTATGGCTATGGCTATGGCTGGTATGGCTATGACTATGGCTGCTAAAGCTGTGGCTATGGCTTTGGCTCCTATGGATATGGCTATGGCTGCTATGGCCGTGGCGATGGCTGCTGTGACTATGGCAATGGCTACGGCTGCTAAGGCTATCGCTGTGGCTGCTATGGCTATGGCTATGTCTGCTATGGCTATGGCTATGGCTGCTATGGCTATGGCTATGGCCGCTGTGTCTATGACTATGACTGCTATGGCTATGGCTACGGCTGCTAGGGCTATGGCTACGGCTGCTATGGCAGTCGCTATGCGTGCTATATCTATGGCTATGGCTGCTATGGCTATAGCTATGGCTGCTATGGCTGCTATGGCTATTGCTATTGCTGCTATGGCTATGGCTATGGCTATGGCTATGCCTGCGATGGCTACGGCTATTCCTGCTATGGCTATGGCTATGGCAGCTATGGCTACGGTTGCTATGGCTATGGCTGCGGCTGCTATGGCTATCGCTATGCGTGCTATTGCTATGGCTATCGCTGCTATGGCTATGGCTATGGCTGCTATGGCTATGGCTATGGCTGCTTTGGATATGGCTGCTATAGCTATGGCTATGGCTGATATGGCTATGGCTATAGCTGCTATGGCTATGGGTATGGATGCTTTGGCTATGGCTATGGCTGATATGGCTATGGCTATGGCTGCTATGGCTATGGCTACGGCTGCTATAGCTATCGCTATGCTTGCTACTGCTATGGCTATGGCTGCTATGGCTATGGCTATGGCTGCTATGGCTATGGCTATGGCTGCTGTGACTATGGCGATGGCTATGGCAGCAATAGCTTTGGCTGTGGCTACAATGGGTATGGCTGTGGCTGCTATGTCTGCTATGGCTTTGGCTATGGCTATGCCTGATGTGGCTATGGCTATGGCTATGGCTGCTATGGCTATGGCTAGGCTTCTATGGCTATGGCTGCTATGGCTATGGCTAGGCTTCTATGCCTATCGCTATGCGTGCTATTGCTATGGCTATGGCTCCTATAGCTATGCCCACGGCTGCTATGGCTGTGGCTATTGCTGCTATGGATATAGCTATGGCTCCTATGGCTATGCCTATGGCTGCTACGTCTATGGCTATTATAGCTATGTGTATGGCTGCTACGGCTATGGCTATAACTGCTATGGCTATGGCATTGGCTGCTGTGGCTATGGCTATGGCTATGACAATGGCTGCTATGGCTATGGCTATGGCTGTAATGTCTATGGCTATGACTGCTATGGCTATGGCCATGGCTGGTATGGCCATCGCCATGGCTACGGCTATGGCTGCTATAGCCGCTATGGCTATGGCTATGCCTGCTATCTCTGTCGCTAATGCTGCAATGGCAATGGCAATTGCTACGGCTATGGCTATGGCTGCTATGGCTATGGCTATGGCTGGTCTGGCTATGGCTATGGCCATGGCTGCTATGGCTATGGCTATGGCTGCTATGGCTCCTATGGCTATGGCTATGGCTGTGGCTACTATGGTTATGGCTACAGCTGCTATGGCTATGGCTCTGGCTGCTATGGCAATGGCTATGGCTGCTTTGGGTATGGCTATAGCGGCTATGGCTATTCGTATGGCTGCTATGACTATGGCTATGGCCATGGCTGCTAGGGCTATGGCTATGGCTGCTATGGCTATGGCTACGGCCGCTATGGCTATGGCTCTGGCTGCTATGGCTATGGCTCTGGCTGCTGTGGCTAATGCTATGGCTCCTATGGCTATGGCTATGGCTACAATGGCTATGACTATGGCTGCTATGGCTATGGCTATGTCTGCTATGGCTATGGGTATGGCTTCTATGAATATGGCTATTGCTGCCATGGCTATGGCTATGGCTGCTCTGGTTATGGTAATGGCTGCTATGGCTATCGCTATGCGTGCTACGGCTATGGCTATGGCTGCTATGGCTGCCATGGCTATGGCTATTGCTGCTAAGGTTATGGCTATGGCTATGGCTATGGCTATGGCTATGGCTGCTATGGCTATGGCTATGACTGCTATGACTATGGCTATGGCTATGGCTGCTATGGCTATGGCTATGTCTATGTCTGCTATGGCTGCTATGGCTATGAATATCGCTGCTATAGCCTTGGCTGTGGCAACTATGGCTGCGGCTATTGCTGCTATGGCTATGGCCATGGCTGGTATGGCTATGGCCATGGCTGGTATGGCTTTGGCCATGGCTACGGCTATGGCGGATATGGCCGCTATGGCTATGGCTATGCCTGCTATTGCTATCGCTAATGCTGCAATGGCAATGGCTATGGCTACGGCTATGGCTATGACTGCTATGGCTATGGCTATGGATTCAATAGCTTTGGCTGTGGCTACAATGGCTACGGCTATGGCTATGGCTACTATGGTTATGGCTATTGCTATGGCTGCTATGGCTGTGGCTATTCCTGCTATGGCTATGGCTACGGCTATGGCTGCTATGGCTATGGCTATGGCTGCTCTGGGTATGGCTAGGGCCATGGCTGCTATGGCTATGGCTATGGCTGCTTTGGGTATGGCTATAGCTGCTATGGCTATGTTTCTGGCTGCATTGGGTATGGCTATTGCTGCTATGGCTATGACTATGGCTGCTAAGGTTATGGCTATGGCTATGGCTCCTATGGCTATGGCCACGGTTGCTATGGCTGTCGCTATGCGTGCTATGGCTACGGCTGTGGCTGCTATGGCTATGGCTATGGCTACTATGGTTATGGCTATTGCTATGGCTGCTATGGCTGTGGCTATTCCTGCTATGGCTATGGCTACGGCTATGGCTGCTATGGCTATGGCTATGGCTGCTCTGGGTATGGCTAGGGCCATGGCTGCTATGGCTATGGCTATGGCTGCTTTGGGTATGGCTATAGCTGCTATGGCTATGTTTCTGGCTGCATTGGGTATGGCTATTGCTGCTATGGCTATGACTATGGCTGCTAAGGTTATGGCTATGGCTATGGCTCCTATGGCTATGGCCACGGTTGCTATGGCTGTCGCTATGCGTGCTATGGCTACGGCTGTGGCTGCTATGGCTATGGCTATGGCTGCTATGGGTGCTACGGCTATGGCTATATCTGCTAAGGCTATGGCATTGGCTGCTGTGGCTATGGCTATGGCTATGACAATGGCTGCAATGCCTACGGCTATGGCTGCTACGTCTATGGCTGGTAAAGCTATGCGTATGGCTGCTGCGGCTATGGCTATAACTGCTATGGCCATGGCTATGGATGCTTTGGCTATGGCTATGATTACGGCTATGGCTGCTCTGGCTATGGCTATGGCTGCTGTGGCTATGACTATGGCTACTATTTCTATGGCTATGACTGCTCTCGCTGCTATGACTATGGCTATTGTTGGTACGGCTATGGCTATGGCTATGGCTATGACTGCTATGGCTATGGTTATGGCTGCTATGGCTATGGCTATGGCTGCTATGACTATGGCTATTGCTATGGCAGCAATAGCATTGGCTGTGGCTACAATGGCTATGGCTATGGCTGCTATGGCTGCTATGGCCATGGCTATTACTGCTATGTCTATGACTGCTATGGCTATGGCTATGGCTGCTATGGCTATGGCTATGACGGCTATGGCTATGGCTATGGCTGCTATGGCTATTGCTATGGCTGCTATGTCTGTGGCTGGGATAGCTATGGCTATGGCTGCTCTGGCTATGGCTATGGCTGGTATGGCTATGGCCATGGCTGCTATGACTATGGCTATGGCTGCTATGCCTATGGATTTGGCCATGTCTATGGCTGCTATGACTATGGCTATGGCTATGACAGCAATAGCTTTGGCTGTGGCTACAATGGCTATGGCCATGGCTGCTATGGCTGCTATGGCCATGGCTATTACTGCTATGTCTATGGCTGCTATGGCTATGACTATGGCTGCTTTGGGTATGGCTATAGCTGCTATGGCTATGGCTTTGGCCATGTCTATGGCTGCTATGGCCATGGCTATGGCTGCTTTGGCTATGGCTATGGCTGTGGCCATGGCTGCTCTGGCTACGGCTCTGGCTGCTGTGGCTATGTCTATGACTACGGCTATGGCTGCTACTGTCGCTATGTCTGTGGCCGGTATAGCTATGCCTACGGCTGCTACGACTATGGCTATAACTACTATGGCTATGGCATTGGCTGCTGTGGCTATGGCTATGGCTCTGGCTGCTATGGCTATGGCTATGGCTGCTATGGCTATGGCTATGGCTGCTTTGGGTATGGCTATAGCTGTTGTGGCTATGGGTCTGGCTGCTATGGCTATGGCTATGGCTGCGATGGCTATGGTTATGGTCATGTCTATGGCCGCTATGGCTATGACTAAGGCTGCTTTGGGTATGGCTATAGCTGCTATGGCTATGGCTCTGGCTGCAATGGCTATGGCTATGGCTGCTATGGCTATGGCTTTGGCCATGTCTATGGCTGCTATGGCCATGGATATGGCTACAATGGCTATGGCCATGGCTGCTATGGCTGCTATGGCCATGGCTATTACTGCTATGTCTATGGCTGCTATGGCTATGACTATGGCTGCTCCGGCTATGGCTATGGCTGTGCCTGCTCTGGCTATGTCTGCGTCTGCTATGGCTATGGCTATGGCTATGGCTGCTATGGCTGCTATGGCTATGACTATCGCTGCTATAGCTTTTGCTGTGGCTGCTATGGCTATGGCTATTGCTGCTATGGCTGTGGCTGTGGCTGCAATGGCTGTGGCTATGGCTATGGCTGCGATGGCTATGGCTATGGCTGCTGTGACTGTGGCTATGGCTGCGTCTGCTATGGCTATGGCTATTGCTATGGCTGCTATGGCTGCTATGGCTATGGCTATTGCTGCGATGGCTATGGCTATGGTTGTGGCTATGGCTGCTATGGCTGCTATGGCTATGACTAACGCTGCTATAGCTTTGGCTGTGGCTACTATGACTATGGCTATTGCAGCTATGGCTGTGTCTGTGGCTGCAATGGCTGTGGCTATGGCTATGGCTGCTGTGGCGAATGCTATGGCTGCTATGGCTATTGCTATGGCTACTATGGCTATGACTATGGCTGCTATGGCTGTGGCTATGCCTGCTATGGCTATGGCTATGGCTGCTATGAATATGGCTACTGCTGCTATGGCTATGGCTATGGCTGCACTGGCTATGGCTATGGCTCGTATGGCTATGGCCATGGCTACGGCTATGGCTGCTATGGCCGCTATTGCTATGGCTATGCCTGCTATGGCTGCTATGGCTATGAATATCGCTGCTATAGCTTTGGCTGTGGCTACTTTGGCTATGGCTATAGTTGCTATGGCTATGGCTATGGCTATGGCTGCTATGGCTGCTATGGCTATGACTATGGCTGCTATAGCTCTTGCTGTGGCTACTATGGCTATGGCTATGGCTATGGCTACTATGGTTATGGCTACTGCTGCTATGGCTATGGCTATAACTGCTATGGCTATGGCATTGGCTGCTGTGGCTATGGCTATGGCTGCTATGTCTATGGCTGCTATGGCTATGAATATCGCTGCTATAGCTTTGGCTGTGGCTACTTTGGCTATGGCTATAGTTGCTATGGCTATGGCTATGGCTATGGCTGCTATGGCTGCTATGGCTATGACTATGGCTGCTATAGCTTTGGCTGTGGCTGCTATGGCTATGGCTATGGCTGCTATGGCTATGGCCATGGCTGGTATGGCTATGGCCATGGCTACGGCTATGGCTGCTATGGTCGCTATGGCTATGGCTATGCCTGCTATGGCTATCGCTAATGCTGCAATGGCAATGGCTATGACTACTGCTATGGCTATGGCTGCTATGGCTATGGCTACAACTGCTATGGCTATGGCATTGGCTGCTGTGGCTATGGCCTTGGCTATGTCTGCTCTGGCTATGGCTATGGCTGCTATGGCTATGGCTATGGCTGCTATGGCTGTGGCTAAGGCTGCTGTGGCCATGGCTATGGCTGCTTTGGCTATGGCTATGGCTACGGCTATGTCTGCTCTGGCTATGGCTATGGCTGCTGTGGCTATGGCTATTGCTACTATGGCTATGGCTATGACTGCTCTCGCTGCTATGGCTATGGCTATTGTTGCTACGCCTATGGCTATGGCTATGGCTATGACTGCTATGCCTATGGCTATGGCTGCTATGGCTATGGCTATGGCTGCTATGACAATGGCTATGGCTGCTATGACTATGGCTATGGCTATGGCAGCAATACCTTTGGCTGCGGCTACAATGGCTATGGCTATGGCTGCTATGGCTGCTATGCCCATGGCTATTACTGCTATGTCTATGGCTGCTATTGCTATGACTATGGCTGCATTAGCTTTGGCAATGGCTATGTCTGCTATGGCTATGGCTACGGCTATCGCTATTATGGCTATGGCTATAGCTGCTACGGCTATGGCTCCGGCTGCTATGGCTATGGCTATTGCTATGCCTAGGGTATGGGTATAGCTTCTATGGTTATGGCTCTGGCTGCTATGGCTATGGCTATGGCTATGGCTGCTATGGCTGTGGCTATGGCTATGGCTGGTACAGCTATAGCTATGGCTTTGGCTGCAATGGCTATAGCTATGCCGATGGCTGCTGTGGCTATGGCTATGGCTACTACGGCTATGGCTACGACTGCTCTGGCTGCTATGGCTATGGCTATTGTTGCTACGGCTATAGCTATGGCTATGGCTATGGCTGCTATGGCTGTGGCCATGGCGGCTATGGCTATGGCTACGGCTGCTATGGCTATCGCTATGACTGCTATGGCTATGGCTATGGCTGCTATGGCTATGGCTATGGCTGCAATAGCTTTGGCTATGGCTGCTTTGGGTATGGCTATAGCTGCTATGGCTATGGCTCTGGCTGCTATGGCAATGGCTATGGCTGCTATGGCTATGGCTGCTATGGCTATGGCTATGGCTACGGCTGCTATGGCTATGGCTATGGCTGCAATGTCCATGGCAATGGCTGCTATGTCTTTGGCTGGTATATCTATGCCTATGGCTGCTACGGCTATGGCTGTAACTGCTATGGCTATGGTATTGGCTGCTGTGGCTATGGCTATGGCTGTGTCTGCTCTGGCTATGGCTATGGCTATGGCTATGGCTGATATGGCTATGGCTGTGGCTGTTATGGCTATGGCCACGGTTGCTATTGCTGTCGCTATGCGTGTTATGGCTACGTCTATGGCTGCTATGGCTATGGCTATGGCTATGGCTGCTATGGATATAGCTATGGCTGCTATGGCTATGGCAATGGCTTCGGCTACTATGGCTATCGCTGGGGCTGCTATGGCTATGGCTATGTCTGCTATGGCTATGGCTATGGCTGGTATGGCTATGACTATGGCTGCTAAAGCTGTGGCTATGGCTTTGGCTCCTATGGATATGGCTATGGCTGCTATGGCCGTGGCGATGGCTGCTGTGACTATGGCAATGGCTACGGCTGCTAAGGCTATCGCTGTGGCTGCTATGGCTATGGCTATGTCTGCTATGGCTATGGCTATGGCTGCTATGGCTATGGCTATGGCCGCTGTGTCTATGACTATGGCTGCTATGGCTATGGCTACGGCTGCTAGGGCTATGGCTACGGCTGCTATGGCAGTCGCTATGCGTGCTATATCTATGGCTATGGCTGCTATGGCTATAGCTATGGCTGCTATGGCTGCTATGGCTATTGCTATTGCTGCTATGGCTATGGCTATGGCTATGGCTATGCCTGCGATGGCTACGGCTATTCCTGCTATGGCTATGGCTATGGCTGCTTTGGATATGGCTGCGGCTGCTATGGCTATCGCTATGCGTGCTATTGCTATGGCTATCGCTGCTATGGCTATGGCTATGGCTGCTATGGCTATGGCTATGGCTGCTTTGGATATGGCTGCTATAGCTATGGCTATGGCTGATATGGCTATGGCTATAGCTGCTATGGCTATGGGTATGGATGCTTTGGCTATGGCTATGGCTGATATGGCTATGGCTATGGCTGCTATGGCTATGGCTACGGCTGCTATAGCTATCGCTATGCTTGCTACTGCTATGGCTATGGCTTCTATGGCTATGGCTATGGCTGCTATGGCTATGGCTATGGCTGCTGTGACTATGGCGATGGCTATGGCAGCAATAGCTTTGGCTGTGGCTACAATGGGTATGGCTGTGGCTGCTATGTCTGCTATGGCTTTGGCTATGGCTATGCCTGATGTGGCTATGGCTATGGCTATGGCTGCTATGGCTATGGCTAGGCTTCTATGGCTATGGCTGCTATGGCTATGGCTAGGCTTCTATGCCTATCGCTATGCGTGCTATTGCTATGGCTATGGCTCCTATAGCTATGCCCACGGCTGCTATGGCTGTGGCTATTGCTGCTATGGATATAGCTATGGCTCCTATGGCTATGCCTATGGCTGCTACGTCTATGGCTGTTATAGCTATGCGTATGGCTGCTATGGCTATGGCCATGGCTGGTATGGCCATGGCCATGGCTACGGCTATGGCTGCTATAGCCGCTATGGCTATGGCTATTCCTGCTATCTCTGTCGCTAATGCTGCAATGGCAATGGCAATTGCTACGGCTATGGCTATGGCTGCTATGGCTATGGCTATATCTGCTAAGGCTATGGCATTGGCTGCTGTGGCTATGGCTATGGCTATGACAATGGCTGCAATGCCTACGGCTATGGCTGCTACGTCTATGGCTGTTATAGCTATGCGTACGGCTGCTACGGCTATGGCTATAACTGCTATGGCTATGGCATTGCCTCCTGTAGTTATGGCTATGGATATGGCAATGGCTGCTATGGCTATGGCTATGGCGGCTATGTCTATGGCTGGTATTGCAATGCCTATGGCTGCTACGGCTATGGCTATAAGTGCTATGGCTATGGCATTGGCTACTGTGGCTATGGCTATGTTTATGGCTGCTGTGGCTGTGGCTATGGTTATGGCTGCTATGGATATAGCTATGGCTGCTATGGCTGCTATGGCTATTGCTATTGCTGCTATGGCTATGGCTATGGCTATGGCTGATATTGTTGTGGCTATGGCTGCTATGGCTATGGCTACGGCTGCTGTGGCTGTCGTTATGCGTGCTGTGGCTATGGCTATGACTGCAATGGCTATGGCTATGGCTGCTATGGCTATGGCTGTTGCGGCTATGGCTATGGCTACCGCTGCTGTGGCTATCGCTATGCGTGCTTTGGCTATGACTATGGCTGCTATGGCTATGGCTATGGCTGCTATGGCTGCTATGGCTATTGCTATTGCTGCTATGGCTATGGCTATGGCTATGGCTATGCCTGCGATGGCTACGGCTATGGCTGCTATGGCTATGGCTATGGCTGCTATGGCTATGGCTATGGCTGCTATGTCTATGGCTTTGGCTATGGTTGCAATGGCTACGGCTATGGCTGGTATGGCTATGGCTATAAATGCTATTTCTATGGTTATGTCTATGGCTGCTATAGCTATGGCGGCTAAGGCTATGGCTATGGCAATGGCTCCTATGGATATGGCTATGGCTGCTATGGCCATGGCTATGGCTGCTATGGCTATGGCTATGGTTGCTTTGGCTATGGCTACAGCTGCTATAGCTACGGTTCTGGCTGCTGTCGCTATGGCTGCTATGGCTGTGGCTATGGCTGCTATGGCTATGGCTGCTATAGCTGTGGCTATGGCTGCTATTGCTATGACTATGGCTTCTATGGCTATGGCTAAGGCTGTTATGGCTATGGCTATGACTATGGCAGCTATGGCTATGGCTATGGCTGCTATGTCTATGGCTGGTATAGCTATGGCTATGGCTGCTACGGCTATGGCTATAGCTGCTATGGCTATTGCATTGGCTGCTGTGGCTGTGGCTATGACTATGGCTGCTATGGCTATGGCTATGGCTATGGCTGCTATGGATATAGCTATGGCTGCTATGGCGATGGCAATGGCTACGGCTGCTATGGCTATCGCTATGGCTGCTATGGCTATGGCTATGGCTGCTATGGCTATGGCTATGGCTGCTATGGCTATGACTATGGCTGCTAAGGCTATGGCTATGGCTATGACTCCTATGGATATGGCTATGGCTGCTATGGCCGTGGTGATGGCTGGTGTGGCTATGGCTATGGCTGCTATGGCTGTGGCTGCTGTGGCTATAGCTATGGCTGCTATGGCTGCTATGGCTATTGCTATAGCTGCTATGGCTATGGCTATGGCTGATATGGCTATGGCTACGGCTGCTATGGCTACGGCTATGGCTACGGCTATGGCTGATATGGCTATGTCTATCGCTGCTATGGCTATGGCTATGGCTGCTTTGGCTATGGCTAGGCTGCTATGGCTATCGCTGTGCGTGCTATTGCTATGGCTATGGCTCCTATAGCTATGCCTATGGCTGCTCTGGCTGTGGCTATTGCTGCTATGGATATAGCTACGGCCCCTGTGGCTATGGCTATGGCTGCTTTGGGTATGGCTATAGCTGATATGGCTATGGCTCCGGCTGCTACGGCTCCCGCTATGGCAATGGCTGCTATGACTGTAGCTATGGCAGCTATGGCTATGAGTATGGCTGCAATAGCTTTGGCTGTGGCTACTATGGCTATGGCTATGGCTGCTATGGCTATGGCTACGGCTGCTGTGGCTATCGCTATGGCTGCTATGGCTGAGATGTCTATGGCTATGGCCATGGCTGCCATGGCCGCTATGGCTGTGGCTATGGCTACGGCTATGGCCGCTATAGCCGCTATGGCTATGGCTATGGCTGCTATGGCTATGGCTATGGCTGCTGTGGCTGTGGCTATGGCTGCGTGTGCTATGGCTATGGCTATGGCTGCTATGGCTGCTATGGCTATGGCTATTGCTGCTATGGCTATGGCTATGGCTATGGCAATGGCTATGGCTGCTATGGCTGCGTGTGCTATGGCTATGGCTATGGCTACTATGGCTATGACTATGGCTGCTACGGCTATGGCTATGTCTGCTATGGTTATTGCTATAGCTACTACGGCTATGGCTATGGCTGCTAAGACTATGGCTATGGCTACCGCTGCTGTGGCTATGGCTATGGATGCTATGGCTACGGCTATGGCTACGGCTATGGCTGATATGGCTATGTCTATCGCTGCTATGGCTATGGCTATGGCTGCTATGGCTATGGCTAGGCTGCTATGGCTATCGCTGTGCGTGCTATTGCTATGGCTATGGCTCCTATAGCTATGCCTATGGCTGCTCTGGCTGTGGCTATTGCTGCTATGGATATAGCTATGGCTCCTGTGGCTATGGCTATGGCTAGGCTGCTATGGCTATCGCTGTGCGTGCTATTGCTATGGCTATGGCTCCTATAGCTATGGCTATGCCTGCGATGGCTACGGCTATGTCTGCTATGGCTATGACTACGGCTGCTATGGCTATGGCTATGGCTGCTATGGCTATGGCTACGGCTGCTATGGCTATGGCTGCGCCTGCTATGGCTATCGCTATGCGTGCAATTGCTATGGCTATGGCTGCTATGGCTATGACTATGGCTGCTATGGCTGCTATGGCTATGGCTATTGCTGCTATGGGTACTGCTATGGCTATGGCTATGACTGCTATGGCTATGGCTATGGCTGCTAGGGCTGCTATGGCTATGACTATTGCTGCTATGGATATGGCTATGACTATGGCTGATATGGCTATGGATATGGCTGCTATGCCTATGGCTATGGCTATGGCTATTGCTGCAATGGCTGGGGCTATTGCTACTTTGGCTATGGCTATGGCTATGCCAGCGATGGCTATGTCTATGGTTGCTGTAGCTATTGCGTCTATCTGCTATGGCTATGGCTACGGCTGCTATGCCTGTCGCTATGCGTGCTATGGCTATGGCTATGGCTACTATGGCTATGGCTATGGCTGCTATGGATATATCTATGGCTGCTATGGCTATGGCTACGGCTGGTATGGCAATCGCTATGGCTGCTATGACTATGGCTATGGCTGCTGTGGCTATGGCTATGGCTGCTATGGCTGCTATGGCTATGGTTATTGCTGCTATGGCTACTGCTACGGGTATGGCTATGGCTGCTATGGCTATGACTATGGCTGCTAGGGCTGCTATGGCTATGCCTATTGCTGCTATGGCTATGGTTACGGCTATGACTAGGGCTGCTATGGCTATGTATATGGCTGCTATGGCTATGGCTGATATAGCTATGCCTATGGCCGCTACGGCTATGGCTATAACTGCTATGGCTATGGCTGATATAGCTATGCCTATGGCCGCTACGGCTATGGCTATAACTGCTCTGGCTATGGCATTGGCTGCTGTGGCTATGGCTATGGCTATGACAATGGCTGCTATGGCTATGCCTATGGCTGCTATGTCTATGGCTATGGCTGCTATGGCTATGGCTATGGCTATGGCTGATATGGCTATGGCTATGGCTGCTATGGCTGCTATGGCTATGGCTATTGCTGCTATGGCTACTGCTACGGGTATGGCTATGGCTGCTATGGCTATGACTGTGGCTGCTGGGGCTGCTATGGCTATGACTGTTGCTGCTACGGCTATGGTTATGGCCATGACTAGGGCTGCTATGGCTATGTATATGGCTGCTATGGCTATGGTTATGGCCATGACTAGGGCTGCTATGGCTATGTATATGGCTGCTATGGCAATGGCTGATATAGCTATGCCTATGGCCGCTACGGCTATGGCTATAACTGCTATGGCTATGGCATCGGCTGCTGTGGCTATGGCTATGGCTATGACAATGGCTGCAGTGCCTACGGCTATGGCTGCATCGTCTATGGCTGGTATAGCTATGCGTATGTCTGCTACGGCTATGGCTATAACTGCTCTGGCTATGGCATTGGCTGCTGTGGCTATGGCTATGGCTATGATAATGTCTGCTATGGCTATGGCTATGGCTGCTATGGCTATGGCTACGTCTGCTATGGCTATGGCTGCGGTTGCTATGGCTATCGCTATGCGTGCTATTGCTATGGCTATGGCTGCTATGGCTATGACTATGACTGCTATAGCTGCTATGGCTATGCCTATTGCTGCTATGGGTACTGCTATGGCTGTGGCTATGACTGCTATGGCTATGGCTGCTAGGGCTGCTATGGCTATGACTATGGCTGATATGGCTATGGCTATGGCTGCTGTGGATAAGGCTATGCCTGGTATGGTTGTGGCTATGGCTGATATGGCTATGGCTATGGCTGCTATGGCTGCTATGGCTATGGCTATTGCTGCTATGGCTACTGCTACGGGTATGGCTATGGCTGCTATGGCTATGACTGTGGCTGCTGGGGCTGCTATGGCTATGACTGTTGCTGCTACGGCTATGGTTATGGCCATGACTAGGGCTGCTATGGCTATGTATATGGCTGCTATGGCTATGGTTTTGGCCATGACTAGGGCTGCTATGGCTATGTATATGGCTGCTATGGCAATGGCTGATATAGCTATGCCTATGGCCGCTACGGCTATGGCTATAACTGCTATGGCTATGGCATCGGCTGCTGTGGTTATGGCTATGGCTATGACAATGGCTGCAGTGCCTACGGCTATGGCTGCATCGTCTATGGCTGGTATAGCTATGCGTATGTCTGCTACGGCTATGGCTATAACTGCTCTGGCTATGGCATTGGCTGCTGTGGCTATGGCTATGGCTATGATAATGTCTGCTATGGCTATGGCTATGGCTGCTATGTATATAGCTATGGCTGCTATGGCTATGGCTATGGCTATGTCTGCTATGGCTATGGCTATGGCTGCTATGGCTGTGGCTATGGCTGCTATGTCTACGGCTGGTATAGCTATGCCTATGGCTGCTACGGCTATGGCTATAACAGCTATGGCTATGGCATTGGCTACTGTGGCTATGGCTATGGCTGCTATGGCAATGGCTACGGCTGCTATGGCTATCGCTGTGGCTGCTATGGCTATGTCTATGGCTGCTATGGCTATGGCTACGGCTGCTATGGCTATGGCTACGGCTGCAAGGGCTGCTATGGCTATGACTATTGCTGCTATGGATATGGCTATGACTATGGCTGATATGGCTATGGCTATGGCTGCTATGGCTATTGCTATGGCTATGGCTATTGCTGCTATGGCTGTGGCTATGGCTACTTTGGCTATGGCTATGGCTATGCCAGCGATGGCTATGTCTATGGTTACTGTAGCTATTGCGTCTATCTGCTATGGCTATGGCTACGGCTGCTATGGCTGTCGCTATGCGTGCTATGGCTATGGCTATGGCTGCTATGGCTATGGCTATGGCTGCTATGGCTGCTATGGCTATTGCTATTGCTACTATGGCGATGGCTATGGCTATGGCTATGCCTGCGATGGCTACGAATATGGCTCCAATGGATACAGCTATGGCTGCTATGGTTATGTCTATGGCTGCTATGGCTATGGCTATGTCTGCGTTAGCTATGGCTACAGCTGCTATAGCTACGACTATGGCTGCTGTGGCTATGGATGCTGTTACTGCTGTGGCTATCGCTATGGCTGCAATGGCTATGGCTATGGCTGCGGCTGCTATGGCTATGGCTATGTCTGCTATGGCTGTGGCTATGGCCATGGCTGCTTTAGCTATGGCTATGGCTATGGCTGCTATGGCTATGGCTATGGCGGCTATGGCTATGGCTACGGCTGCTATGGCTATCGTTATGGCTGCAATGGCTAAGGCTATGGCTATGACTATGGCTGCTATGGCTATGGCTATGGCTGCTATGTATATGGCTGGTATAGCTATGCCTATGGCTGCTACGGCTATGGCTATAACTGCTATGGCTATGGCTATGGCTATGACAATGGCTGCTATGCCTATGGCTATGGCTGCTATATCTACGGCTGGTATAGCTATGGCTATGGCTGCTAATGCTATGACTATGGCTGCTATGGCTATGGCTATGGCTCCTATGACTATGGCTATGGATGCTTTGGCTATGGCTAAAGCTGCTATGGCTATGACTATGGCTGTTATTGCTATGACTATGGCTGCTATGGCTATGGCGCTGTCCGCTATGGCTGTGGCAACGGCTATGGCTGCTATAGCTATGGCTATGGCTATGGCTGCTATGGCTATCGCTATGGCTGCTATGGCTATGGCTATGGCTGCTATGGCTATTGTATTGGCTGCTGTGGCTGTGGCTATGTCTATGGATGCTATGGCTATGGCTATGGCTGCTATGGCTATGACTATGGCTGCTAGGGCTGCTATGGCTATGCCTATTGCTGCTATGGCTATGGTTACGGCTATGACTATGGCTGCTATGGCTATGTATATGGCTGCTATGGCTATGGCTGATATAGCTATGCCTATGGCCGCTACGGCTATGGCTATAACTGCTATGGCTATGGCTGATATAGCTATGCCTATGGCCGCTACGGCTATGGCTATAACTGCTCTGGCTATGGCATTGGCTGCTGTGGCTATGGCTATGGCTATGACAATGGCTGCTATGGCTATGCCTATGGCTGCTATGTCTATGGCTATGGCTGCTATGGCTATGGCTATGGCTATGGCTGATATGGCTATGGCTATGGCTGCTATGGCTGCTATGGCTATGGCTATTGCTGCTATGGCTACTGCTACGGGTATGGCTATGGCTGCTATGGCTATGACTGTGGCTGCTGGGGCTGCTATGGCTATGACTGTTGCTGCTACGGCTATGGTTATGGCCATGACTAGGGCTGCTATGGCTATGTATATGGCTGCTATGGCTATGGTTATGGCCATGACTAGGGCTGCTATGGCTATGTATATGGCTGCTATGGCAATGGCTGATATAGCTATGCCTATGGCCGCTACGGCTATGGCTATAACTGCTATGGCTATGGCATCGGCTGCTGTGGCTATGGCTATGGCTATGACAATGGCTGCAGTGCCTACGGCTATGGCTGCATCGTCTATGGCTGGTATAGCTATGCGTATGTCTGCTACGGCTATGGCTATAACTGCTCTGGCTATGGCATTGGCTGCTGTGGCTATGGCTATGGCTATGATAATGTCTGCTATGGCTATGGCTATGGCTGCTATGGCTATGGCTACGTCTGCTATGGCTATGGCTGCGGTTGCTATGGCTATCGCTATGCGTGCTATTGCTATGGCTATGGCTGCTATGGCTATGACTATGACTGCTATAGCTGCTATGGCTATGCCTATTGCTGCTATGGGTACTGCTATGGCTGTGGCTATGACTGCTATGGCTATGGCTATGGCTGCTAGGGCTGCTATGGCTATGACTATGGCTGATATGGCTATGGCTATGGCTGCTGTGGATAAGGCTATGTCTGGTATGGTTGTGGCTATGGCTGCTATGTCTATGGTTGTGGCTATGGTTGCTATGGCTATGGCTATGGCTGCTATGGCTATGGCTATGGCTGTTACGGCTATGACTATGGCTGCTAATGCTACGGCTATGGCTATGGCTCCTATGGATATAGCTATGGCTGCTATTGCCGTGGCGATGGCTGCTGTGACTATGGCTATGGCTGCTATGGCTATGGCTGCTGTGGCTATAGCTATGGCTGCTATGACTACGGCTATGGCTATGGATGCTCTGGCTATGGCTGCGGCTGCTATGGCTGTCGCTATGCGTGCTATGGCTATGGCTATGGCTGCTATGGCTATGCCTATGGATTCTTTGGCTATGGCTAAAGCTGCTATGGCTATGGCTATAGCTGCTATAGCTATGGCTATGGCTGCTATGGCTATGACTGCTGTGGCGATAGCTATGGCTGCTATGGCTATGGCTATGGCTATGGCTGCTATGGCTATGGCTATGGCTGCTATGGCTATTGCTATGGCTGCTTTGGATTTGGCTATAGCTGCTATGGCTGTGTATCTGGCTGCTATGGCTATGTCTGCTTTGGCTATGGCTATAGCTGCTATGGCTATGGCTATGGCTGCTGTGGCTATGGCTATGGCTGCTATGGCTGCTATGGCTATGGTTATTGCTGCTATGGCTACTGCTACGGGTATGGCTATGGCTGCTATGGCTATGACTATGGCTGCTAGGGCTGCTATGGCTATGACTATTGCTGCTATGGCTATGGTTACGGCTATGACTAGGGCTGCTATGGCTATGTATATGGCTGCTATGGCTATGGCTGATATAGCTATGCCTATGGCCGCTACGGCTATGCCTATAACTGCTATGGCTATGGCTGATATAGCTATGCCTATGGCCGCTACGGCTATGGCTATAACTGCTCTGGCTATGGCATTGGCTGCTGTGGCTATGGCTATGGCTATGACAATGGCTGCTATGGCTATGCCTGTGGCTGCTATGTCTGTGGCTATGGCTGCTATGGCTATGGCTATGGCTATGGCTGATATGGCTATGGCTATGGCTGCTATGGCTATGGCTATGGCTGCTATGGCTATGGCTATAGCTGCTATGGCTATGGCTCCGGCTGCTATGGCTATGGCTATTGCTATGCCTTGGTATGGATATAGCTGCTATGGTTATGGCTCTGGCTGCTATGGCTATGGCTATGGCTATGGCTGCTATGGCTGTGGCTATGCCTGCTATTGCTATCGCTAATGCTGCAATGGCAATGGCTATGCCTATGGCTATGGCTATGGCTGCTATGGCTATGGCTATGGCTGCTCTGGCTATGGCTCTGGCCATGGCTGCTATGGCCATGGCTATGGCTGCTATGGCTTTCGCTATGCGTGCTATGGCTATGGCTATGGCTGCTATGGCTATGTCTAAGGCTGCTTTGGGTATGGCTATAGCTGCTATGGCTATGGCTCTGGGTGCTATGGCTATGGCCATGGCTGCTATGGCTATGACTATGACTGCTATGGCTGCTATGGCTATGCCTATTGCTGCTATGGGTACTGCTATGGCTGTGGCTATGACTGCTATGGCTATGGCTATGGCTGCTAGGGCTGCTATGGCTATGACTATGGCTGATATGGCTATGGCTATGGCTGCTGTGGATAAGGCTATGCCTGGTATGGTTGTGGCTATGGCTGCTATGTCTATGGTTGCGGCTATGGTTGCTATGGCTATGTCTATGGCTCCTATGGCTATGGCTATGGCTATGGCTGCTGTGGCTAATGCTATGGCTGCTATGGCTATGGCTATGGCTACTATGGCTATGACTATGCCTGCTATGGCTATGGCTATGTCTGCTATGGCTATGGGTATGGCTGCTATGAATATGGCTATTGCTGCTATGGCTATGGCTATGGCTGCTCTGGATATGGTTATGGCTGCTATGGCTATAGCTATGCGTGCTACGGCTATGGCTATGTCTGCTATGGTTCTTGCTATAGCTACTACGGCTATGGCTACGGCTGCTAAGACTATGGCTATGGCTACCGCTGCTGTGGCTATGGCTATGGATGCCATGGCTACGGCTATGGCTACGGCTATGGCTGATATGGCTATGTCTATCGCTGCTATGGCTATGGCTACGGCTGCTATGGCTATCGCTATGCGTGCTATGGCTATGGCTATGGCTGCTGTGGCTATAGCTATGGGTGCTATGGCTACGGCTATGGCTATGGATGCTCTGGCTATGGCTGCGGCTGCTATGGCTGTCGCTATGCGTGCTATGGCTATGGCTATGGCTGCTATGGCTACGCCTATGGATTCTTTGGCTATGGCTAAAGCTGCTATGGCTATGGCTATAGCTGCTATAGCTATAGCTATGGCTGCTATGGCTATGACTGCTGTGGCCATAGCTATGGCTGCTATGGCTATGGCTATGGCTATGGCTGCTATGGATATGGCTATGGCTGCAATGGCTATTGCTATGGCTGCTGTGGCTATGGCTATGGCTCTAGCTGCTACGGCTATGGCTATGGCTGCCATGGGTATGGCTATGGCTGCTATGGCTATGACTATGGCTGCTGTAGCTTTGGCTGTGGATGCTATGGCTATGGCTATGGCTGCTATGGCTATGGCTATGGTCATGTCTATGGCCGCTATGGCTATGGGTAAGGCTGCTGTGGGTATGGCTATAGCTGCTATGGCTATGGCTCTGGCTGCTATGGCTTTGGCTATGGCTGCTGTGGCTATGGCTATGGCTACTATGGCTATGGCTATAACTGCTCTCGCTGCTATGGCTATGGCTATTGTTGCTACGGCTATGGCTATGGCTATAGCTATGACTGTTATGGCTATGGCTATGGCTGCTATGGCTATGGCTATGGCTGCTATGGCTATGGCTATAGCTGCTATGGCTATGGCTCCGGCTGCTATGGCTATGGCTATTGCTATGCCTTGGTATGGATATAGCTGCTATGGTTATGGCTCTGGCTGCTATGGCTATGGCTATGGCTATGGCTGCTATGGCTGTGGCTATGCCTGCTATTACTATCGCTAATGCTGCAATGGCAATGGCTATGCCTACGGCTATGGCTATGGCTGCTATGGCTATGGCTATGGCTGCTCTGGCTATGGCTATTGCTGCTATGGCTATGGCTATGGCTATGGCTATGGCTATGGCTGCTATGGCTGATATGGCTATGGCTATTGCTGCTATGGCTATGGCTATGGCTATGGCTATGGCTATGGCTGCTATGGCTGCGTGTGCTATGGCTATGGCTATGGCTACTATGGCTATGACTATGGCTGCTACGGCTATGGCTATGTCTGCTATGGTTATTGCTATAGCTACTACGGCAATGGCTATGGCTGCTAAGACTATGGCTATGGCTACCGCTGCTGTGGCTATGGCTATGGATGCTATGGCTACGGCTATGGCTACGGCTATGGCTGATATGGCTATGGCTATGGCCATGTCTATGGCCGCTATGGCTATGGCTAAGGCTGCTTTGGGTATGGCTATAGCTGCTATGGCTATGGCTCTGACTGCTATGGCTATGGCTATGGCTGCTATGGCTATGGCTATGGCCATGTCTATGGCAGCAATAGCTTTGGCTGTGGCTACAATGGCTATGGCTATGGCTGCTATGGCTGCTATGGCCATGGCTATTACTGCTATGTCTATGGCTGCTATGGCTATGACTATGGCTGCATTAGCTTTGGCTGTGGCTATGTCTGCTATGGCTATGGCTATGGCTATGGCTATTATGGCTATGGCTATAGCTGCTGTGGCTATGGCTCCGGCTGATGTGGCAATGGCTATGGCTATGGCTGCTATGGCTATGGCTATGGCTATGGCTATTATGGCTATGGCTATAGCTGCTGTGGCTATGGCTCCGGCTGATGTGGCAATAGCTATGGCTATGGCTGCTATGGCTATGGCTATGGCGGCTATGGCTATGGCTACCGCTGCTATGGCTATCGTTATGGCTGCAATGGCTACGGATATGGCTGCTATGGCTATGGCTGCAATGGCTACGGCTATTGCTGCTATGGCTATTGCAATGGCTATGGCTGCTATGGCTATGGCTGCTTTGGCTGTGGCTATGGCTGCCATAGCTATGGCTATGGCTGCTAAGGCTATGGTCGTGGCTATGTCTCCTATGGATATGGCTATGGCTGCTATGGCTATCCCTATGCGTGCTATTGCTGTGGCTATGGCTATGGCTATGGCAATGGCTGCTATGGCTATGGCTATAGCTGCTATGTCTATGGCTGGTATAGTTATGCCTATGGCTATGGCTGCTATGGCTATGGCTGCTATAGCTCTGGCTATGGCTGATATGGCTATGGCTATGGCTGCTATGGCCATGGCTATGGCGATGGCTGCTATGGCTATGGCTATGGATGCTATGGCAATGGCTATGGATGCTTCGGCTATGGCTAAAGCTGCTTTGGCTATGGCTATGGCTGCTATGGCTATGGCTACGGCTGCTATGGCTATGGTTGCGACTGCTATGGCTATCGCTATGTGTGCTATTGCTATGGCTATGGCTGCTATGGCTATGACTATGGCTGCATTAGATTTGGCTGTGGCTATGTCTGCTATGGCTATGGCTATGGCTATGGCTATTATGGCTATGGCTCTGGCTGCTATGGCTATGGCTATGGCTGCTTTGGGTATGGCTACAGCTGCTATGGCTATGGATCTGGCTGCTATGACTATGGCTATGGCTAGGGCAGCAATAGCTTTGGCTGTGTCTACAATGGCTATGGCTATGGCTGCTATGGCTATCGCTATGGCTGCTATGGCTATGGCTATGGCTGCTATGGCTATTGTATTGGCTGCTGTGGCTGTGGCTATGTCTATGGATGCTATGGCTATGGCTATGGCTGCTATGGCTATGGCTATGGCTGCTATGGCTATGACTATGGCTATGGCTGCTATGGCTATGGCTATGGCTGCTTTGGATATGGCTATAGGTGCTATGGCTGTGGATCTGACTGCTATGGCTATGGCTAAGGCTGCTATGGCTACGGCAGCTTTGGCTATGGCTATAGCTGCTATGGCTATGGCTCTGGCTGCTATGTCTATGGCTGGTACAGCTATGGCTATGGCTGCGACGGATATGGCTACAGCTGCTATGGCTATGGCATTGGCGGCTGTGGCTATGGCTATGTCTATGGCTGCTATGGCTATGGCTATGGCTGCTATGGATATATCTATGGCTGCTATGGCTATGGCTACGGCTGGTATGGCAATCGCTATGGCTGCTCTGGCTATGGCTATGGCTGCTGTGGCTATGGCTATGACTGCGGCTATGGCTGCTACTGCCGCTATGTCTGTGGCTGGTATAGCTATGCCTATGGCTGCTACGGCTATGGCTACAACTGCTATGGCTATAGCATTGGCTGCTGTGGCTATGGCTATGGCTCTAGCTGCTATGGCTATGGCTATGGCTGCCATGGCTATGGCTATGGCTGCTATGGCTATGACTATGGCTGCTGTAGCTTTGGCTGTGGATGCTATGGCTATGGCTATGGCTGCTATGGCTATGGCTATGGTCATGTCTATGGCCGCTATGGCTATGGGTAAGGCTGCTGTGGGTATGGCTATAGCTGCTATGGCTATGGCTCTGGCTGCTATGGCTTTGGCTATGGCTGCTGTGGCTATGGCTATGGCTACTATGGCTATGGCTATAACTGCTCTCGCTGCTATGGCTATGGCTACTGTTGCTACGGCTATGGCTATGGCTATAGCTATGACTGCTATGGCTATGGCTATGGCTGCTATGGCTATGGCTATGGCTGCTATGGCTATGGCTATAGCTGCTATGGCTATGGCTCCGGCTGCTATGGCTATGGCTATTGCTATGCCTGCGTATGGATATAGCTGCTATGGTTATGGCTCTGGCTGCTATGGCTATGGCTATGGCTATGGCTGCTATGGCTGTGGCTATGCCTGCTATTGCTATCGCTAATGCTGCAATGGCAATGGCTATGCCTACGGCTATGGCTATGGCTGCTATGGCTATGGCTATGGCTGCTCTGGCTATGGCTCTGGCCATGGCTGCTATGGCTATGGCTATGGCTGCTATGGCTTTCGCTATGCGTGCTATGGCTATGGCTATGGCTGCTATGGCTATGGCTAAGGCTGCTTTGGGTATGGCTATAGCTGCTATGGCTATGGCTCTGGGTGTTATGGCTATAGCTATGGCTGCTATGGCTATGGCTTTGGCCATGTCTATGGCTGCTATGGCTATGGCTCTGGCTGCTGTGGCTATGGCTATGGCTGCTGTGGCTATGGCTCTGGCTGCTATGGCTATGGCCATGGCTGTTATGGCTATGGCTGCTATGGCTATGGCTGAGTTGGCTATGGCCATGGCTACTGCTGCTATGGCTATGGCTATGGCTGCTATGGCTGTGGCTATGGCTATGGCTGCTGTGGCTAATGCTATGGCTGCTATGGCTATAGCTATGCGTGCTACGGCTATGGCTATGTCTGCTATGGTTATTGCTATAGCTACTACGGCTATGGCTACGGCTGCTAAGACTATGGCTATGGCTACCGCTGCTGTGGCTATGGCTATGGATGCCATGGCTACGGCTATGGCTACGGCTATGGCTGATATGGCTATGTCTATCGCTGCTATGGCTATGGCTACGGCTGCTATGGCTATCGCTATGCGTGCTATGGCTATGGCTATGGCTGCAATGGCTATGGCTATGGCTGCAATGGCTGCTATGGCTATGGCTATTGCTGCTAAGGCTATGGCTATGGCTGCTATGGCTATGGCTACGGCTGCTATGGCTATGGCTGCGGTTGCTATGGCTATCGCTATGCGTGCTATTGCTACGGCTATGGCTGCTATGGCTATGACTATGACTGCTATGGCTGCTATGGCTATGCCTATTGCTGCTATGGGTACTGCTATGGCTGTGGCTATGACTGCTATGGCTATGGCTATGGCTGCTAGGGCTGCTATGGCTATGACTATTGCTGCTGTGGCTATGGCTATGACTATGGCTGCTATGGCTGCTATGGCTATGCCTATTGCTGCTATGGGTACTGCTATGGCTGTGGCTATGACTGCTATGGCTATGGCTATGGCTGCTAGGGCTGCTATGGCTATGACTATTGCTGCTGTGGCTATGGCTATGACTATGGCTGCTATGGCTATGGCTATGGCTGCTGTGGATAAGGCTATGCCTGGTATGGTTGTGGCTGTGGCTGCTATGTCTATGGTTGTGGCTATGGTTGCTATGGCTATGGCTATGGCTCCTATGGCTATGGCTATGGCTGTTATGGCTATGACTATGGCTGCTAATGCTATAGCTATGGCTATGGCTCCTATGGATATAGCTATGGCTGCTATTGCCGTGGCGATGGCTGCTGTGACTATGGCTATGGCTGCTATGGCTATGGCTGCTGTGGCTATAGCCATGGCTGCTATGGCTACGGCTATGGCTATGGATGCTCTGGCTATGGCTGCGGCTGCTATGGCTATCGCTATGCGTGCTATTGCTATCTATGGCTGCTATGGCCATGGCTATGGCTGCTATGGCTATGGCTATGGCTGTGTTTGGCTATGGCTGCTATAGCTATGGCTATGGCTGATATGGCTATGGCTATAGCTGCTATGGCTATGGGTATGGATGCTTTGGCTATGGCTATGGCTGATATGGCTATGGCTATGGCTGCTATGGCTATGGCTACGGCAGCTATGGCTGTCGCTATGCGTGCTATGGCTATGGCTATGGCTGCTATGGCTATGGCTATGGATTCTTTGGCTATGGCTAAAGCTGCTATGGCTATGACTATAGCTGCTATAGCTATGGCTATGGCTGCTATGGCTATGGCTGCTGTGGCGATAGCTATGGCTGCTATGGCTATGGCTATGGCTGCTATGGCTATTGCTATGGTTGCTTTGGATTTGGCTATAGCTGCTATGGCTGTGGATCTGGCTGCTATGGCTATGTCTGCTTTGGCTATGGCTATAGCTGCTATGGCTATGGCTCCGGCTGCTGTGGCTGTGGCTATGGCTGCTACGTCTATGGCTGGTATAGCTATGGCTATGGCTGTTACGGCTATGGCTACAGCTGCGATGGCTATGGCATTGGCTGTTGTGGCTATGGCTATGTCTATAGCTGCTATGGCTGTGGCTATGGCTGCTATGGTTATATCTATGGCGGCTATGGCTATGGCTACGTCTGCTATGGCAATCGCTATGGGTACTGCTATGGCTGTGGCTATGACTGCTATGGCTATGGCTATGGCTGCTAGGGCTGCTATGGCTATGACTATTGCTGCTGTGGCTATGGCTATGACTATGGCTGATATGGCTATGGCTATGGCTGCTGTGGATAAGGCTATGCCTGGTATGGTTGTGGCTATGGCTGCTATGTCTATGGTTGTGGCTATGGTTGCTATGGCTATGGCTATGGCTGCTATGGCTATGGCTATGGCTGTTATGGCTATGACTATGGCTGCTAATGCTATGGCTGCTGTGGCTATAGCTATGGCTGCTATGGCTATGGCTATGGCTATGGATGCTCTGGCTATGTCTAAGGCTGCTATGGCTATCGCTATGCGTGCTATTGCTATGGCTATGGCTGCTATGGCTATGGCTATGGCTGCTATGGCTATGGCTATGGCTGTGTTTTGCTGTGGCTGCTATAGCTATGGCTATGGCTGATATGGCTATGGCTATAGCTGCTATGGCTATGGGTATGGATGCTTTGGCTATGGCTATGGCTGATATGGCTATGCCTATAGCTGTTATGGCTATGGCTACGGCAGCTATGGCTGTCGCTATGCGTGCTATGGCTATGGCTATGGCTGCTATGGCTATGCCTATGGATTCTTTGGCTATGGCTAAAGCTGCTATGGCTATGGCTATAGCTGCTATAGCTATGGCTATGGCTGCTATGGCTTTCGCTATGCGTGCTATGGCTATGGCTATGGCTGCTATGGCTATGTCTAAGGCTGCTTTGGGTGTGGCTATAGCTGCTATGGCTATGGCTCTGGGTGTTATGGCTATAGCTATGGCTGCTATGGCTATGGCTTTGGCCATGTCTATGGCTGCCATGACTATGGCTCTGGCTGCTGTGGCTATGGCTATGGCTGCTGTGGCTATGGCTCTGGCTGCTATGGCTATGGCCATGGCTGCTATGGCTATGGCTGCTATGGCTATGGCTGAGTTGGCTATGGCCATGGCTACTGCTGCTATGGATATGGCTATGGCTGCTATGGCTGTGGCTATGGCTATGGCTGCTGTGGCTAATGCTATGGCTGCTATGGCTATGGCTATGGCCATGTCTGCTATGGCTTCTATGGCTATGGATATGGCTGCTATAGCTTTGGCTGTGACTACTTTGGCTATGGCTCTAGTTTCTATGGCTATGGCTATGGCTATGGCTGCTATGGCTGCTATGGCTATGACTATGGCTGCTATAGCTTTGGCTGTGGCTGCTATGGCTATGGCTATGGCTGCTATGGCTATGGCTACGGCTGCTATGGCTATGGCTGCGGTTGCTATGGCTATCGCTATGCGTGCTATTGCTATGGCTATGGCTGCTATGGCTATGACTATGACTGCTATGGCTGCTATGGCTATGCCTATTGCTGCTAAGGGTACTGCTATGGCTGTGGCTATGACTGCTATGGCTATGGCTATGGCTGCTAGGGCTGCTACGGCTATGACTATTGCTGCTGTGGCTATGGCTATGACTATGGCTGCTATGGCTGCTATGGCTATGCCTATTGCTGCTATGGGTACTGCTATGGCTGTGGCTATGACTGCTATGGCTATGGCTATGGCTGCTAGGGCTGCTATGGCTATGACTATTGCTGCTGTGGCTATGGCTATGACTATGGCTGCTATGGCTATGGCTATGGCTGCTGTGGATAAGGCTATGCCTGGTATGGTTGTGGCTGTGGCTGCTATGTCTATGGTTGTGGCTATGGTTGCTATGGCTATGGCTATGGCTCCTATGGCTATGGCTATGGCTGTTATGGCTATGACTATGGCTGCTAATGCTATGGCTATGGCTATGGCTCCTATGGATATAGCTATGGCTGCTATTGCCGTGGCGATGGCTGCTGTGACTATGGCTATGGCTGCTATGGCTATGGCTGCTGTGGCTATAGCCATGGCTGCTATGGCTACGGCTATGGCTATGGATGCTCTGGCTATGGCTGCGGCTGCTATGGCTATCGCTATGCGTGCTATTGCTATGGCTATGGCTGCTATGGCCATGGCTATGGCTGCTATGGCTATGGCTATGGCTGTGTTTGGCTATGGCTGCTATAGCTATGGCTATGGCTGATATGGCTATGGCTATAGCTGCTATGGCTATGGGTATGGATGCTTTGGCTATGGCTATGGCTGATATGGCTATGGCTATGGCTGCTATGGCTATGGCTACGGCAGCTATGGCTGTCGCTATGCGTGCTATGGCTATGGCTATGGCTGCTATGGCTATGGCTATGGATTCTTTGGCTATGGCTAAAGCTGCTATGGCTATGACTATAGCTGCTATAGCTATGGCTATGGCTGCTATGGCTATGGCTGCTGTGGCGATAGCTATGGCTGCTATGGCTATGGCTATGGCTGCTATGGCTATTGCTATGGTTGCTTTGGATTTGGCTATAGCTGCTATGGCTGTGGATCTGGCTGCTATGGCTATGTCTGCTTTGGCTATGGCTATAGCTGCTATGGCTATGGCTCCGGCTGCTGTGGCTGTGGCTATGGCTGCTACGTCTATGGCTGGTATAGCTATGGCTATGGCTGTTACGGCTATGGCTACAGCTGCGATGGCTATGGCATTGGCTGTTGTGGCTATGGCTATGTCTATAGCTGCTATGGCTGTGGCTATGGCTGCTATGGTTATATCTATGGCGGCTATGGCTATGGCTATGTCTATAGCTGCTATGGCTGTGGCTATGGCTGCTATGGTTATATCTATGGCGGCTATGGCTATGGCTACGTCTGCTATGGCAATCGCTATGGGTACTGCTATGGCTGTGGCTATGACTGCTATGGCTATGGCTATGGCTGCTAGGGCTGCTATGGCTATGACTATTGCTGCTGTGGCTATGGCTATGACTATGGCTGATATGGCTATGGCTATGGCTGCTGTGGATAAGGCTATGCCTGGTATGGTTGTGGCTATGGCTGCTATGTCTATGGTTGTGGCTATGGTTGCTATGGCTATGGCTATGGCTGCTATGGCTATGGCTATGGCTGTTATGGCTATGACTATGGCTGCTAATGCTATGGCTGCTGTGGCTATAGCTATGGCTGCTATGGCTATGGCTATGGCTATGGATGCTCTGGCTATGTCTAAGGCTGCTATGGCTATCGCTATGCGTGCTATTGCTATGGCTATGGCTGCTATGGCTATGGCTATGGCTGCTATGGCTATGGCTATGGCTGTGTTTTGCTGTGGCTGCTATAGCTATGGCTATGGCTGATATGGCTATGGCTATAGCTGCTATGGCTATGGGTATGGATGCTTTGGCTATGGCTATGGCTGATATGGCTATGCCTATAGCTGTTATGGCTATGGCTACGGCAGCTATGGCTGTCGCTATGCGTGCTATGGCTATGGCTATGGCTGCTATGGCTATGCCTATGGATTCTTTGGCTATGGCTAAAGCTGCTATGGCTATGGCTATAGCTGCTATAGCTATGGCTATGGCTGCTATGGCTTTCGCTATGCGTGCTATGGCTATGGCTATGGCTGCTATGGCTATGTCTAAGGCTGCTTTGGGTGTGGCTATAGCTGCTATGGCTATGGCTCTGGGTGTTATGGCTATAGCTATGGCTGCTATGGCTATGGCTTTGGCCATGTCTATGGCTGCCATGACTATGGCTCTGGCTGCTGTGGCTATGGCTATGGCTGCTGTGGCTATGGCTCTGGCTGCTATGGCTATGGCCATGGCTGCTATGGCTATGGCTGCTATGGCTATGGCTGAGTTGGCTATGGCCATGGCTACTGCTGCTATGGATATGGCTATGGCTGCTATGGCTGTGGCTATGGCTATGGCTGCTGTGGCTAATGCTATGGCTGCTATGGCTATGGCTATGGCCATGTCTGCTATGGCTTCTATGGCTATGGATATGGCTGCTATAGCTTTGGCTGTGACTACTTTGGCTATGGCTCTAGTTTCTATGGCTATGGCTATGGCTATGGCTGCTATGGCTGCTATGGCTATGACTATGGCTGCTATAGCTTTGGCTGTGGCTGCTATGGCTATGGCTATGGCTGCTATGGCTATGGCTACGGCTGCTATGGCTATGGCTGCGGTTGCTATGGCTATCGCTATGCGTGCTATTGCTATGGCTATGGCTGCTATGGCTATGACTATGACTGCTATGGCTGCTATGGCTATGCCTATTGCTGCTATGGGTACTGCTATGGCTGTGGCTATGACTGCTATGGCTATGGCTATGGCTGCTAGGGCTGCTACGGCTATGACTATTGCTGCTGTGGCTATGGCTATGACTATGGCTGCTATGGCTGCTATGGCTATGCCTATTGCTGCTATGGGTACTGCTATGGCTGTGGCTATGACTGCTATGGCTATGGCTATGGCTGCTAGGGCTGCTATGGCTATGACTATTGCTGCTGTGGCTATGGCTATGACTATGGCTGCTATGGCTATGGCTATGGCTGCTGTGGATAAGGCTATGCCTGGTATGGTTGTGGCTGTGGCTGCTATGTCTATGGTTGTGGCTATGGTTGCTATGGCTATGGCTATGGCTCCTATGGCTATGGCTATGGCTGTTATGGCTATGACTATGGCTGCTAATGCTATGGCTATGGCTATGGCTCCTATGGATATAGCTATGGCTGCTATTGCCGTGGCGATGGCTGCTGTGACTATGGCTATGGCTGCTATGGCTATGGCTGCTGTGGCTATAGCCATGGCTGCTATGGCTACGGCTATGGCTATGGATGCTCTGGCTATGGCTGCGGCTGCTATGGCTATCGCTATGCGTGCTATTGCTATGGCTATGGCTGCTATGGCCATGGCTATGGCTGCTATGGCTATGGCTATGGCTGTGTTTGGCTATGGCTGCTATAGCTATGGCTATGGCTGATATGGCTATGGCTATAGCTGCTATGGCTATGGGTATGGATGCTTTGGCTATGGCTATGGCTGATATGGCTATGGCTATGGCTGCTATGGCTATGGCTACGGCAGCTATGGCTGTCGCTATGCGTGCTATGGCTATGGCTATGGCTGCTATGGCTATGGCTATGGATTCTTTGGCTATGGCTAAAGCTGCTATGGCTATGACTATAGCTGCTATAGCTATGGCTATGGCTGCTATGGCTATGGCTGCTGTGGCGATAGCTATGGCTGCTATGGCTATGGCTATGGCTGCTATGGCTATTGCTATGGTTGCTTTGGATTTGGCTATAGCTGCTATGGCTGTGGATCTGGCTGCTATGGCTATGTCTGCTTTGGCTATGGCTATAGCTGCTATGGCTATGGCTCCGGCTGCTGTGGCTGTGGCTATGGCTGCTACGTCTATGGCTGGTATAGCTATGGCTATGGCTGTTACGGCTATGGCTACAGCTGCGATGGCTATGGCATTGGCTGTTGTGGCTATGGCTATGTCTATAGCTGCTATGGCTGTGGCTATGGCTGCTATGGTTATATCTATGGCGGCTATGGCTATGGCTACGTCTGCTATGGCAATCGCTATGGGTACTGCTATGGCTGTGGCTATGACTGCTATGGCTATGGCTATGGCTGCTAGGGCTGCTATGGCTATGACTATTGCTGCTGTGGCTATGGCTATGACTATGGCTGATATGGCTATGGCTATGGCTGCTGTGGATAAGGCTATGCCTGGTATGGTTGTGGCTATGGCTGCTATGTCTATGGTTGTGGCTATGGTTGCTATGGCTATGGCTATGGCTGCTATGGCTATGGCTATGGCTGTTATGGCTATGACTATGGCTGCTAATGCTATGGCTGCTGTGGCTATAGCTATGGCTGCTATGGCTATGGCTATGGCTATGGATGCTCTGGCTATGTCTAAGGCTGCTATGGCTATCGCTATGCGTGCTATTGCTATGGCTATGGCTGCTATGGCTATGGCTATGGCTGCTATGGCTATGGCTATGGCTGTGTTTTGCTGTGGCTGCTATAGCTATGGCTATGGCTGGTATGGCTATGGCTATAGCTGCTATGGCTATGGGTATGGATGCTTTGGCTATGGCTATGGCTGATATGGCTATGCCTATAGCTGTTATGGCTATGGCTACGGCAGCTATGGCTGTCGCTATGCGTGCTATGGCTATGGCTATGGCTGCTATGGCTATGCCTATGGATTCTTTGGCTATGGCTAAAGCTGCTATGGCTATGGCTATAGCTGCTATAGCTATGGCTATGGCTGCTATGGCTTTCGCTATGCGTGCTATGGCTATGGCTATGGCTGCTATGGCTATGTCTAAGGCTGCTTTGGGTATGGCTATAGCTGCTATGGCTATGGCTCTGGGTGTTATGGCTATAGCTATGGCTGCTATGGCTATGGCTTTGGCCATGTCTATGGCTGCTATGGCTATGGCTCTGGCTGCTGTGGCTATGGCTATGGCTGCTATGGCTTTCGCTATGCGTGCTATGGCTATGGCTATGGCTGCTATGGCTATGTCTAAGGCTGCTTTGGGTGTGGCTATAGCTGCTATGGCTATGGCTCTGGGTGTTATGGCTATAGCTATGGCTGCTATGGCTATGGCTTTGGCCATGTCTATGGCTGCTATGGCTATGGCTCTGGCTGCTGTGGCTATGGCTATGGCTGCTGTGGCTATGGCTCTGGCTGCTATGGCTATGGCCATGGCTGCTACGGCTATGGCTGCTATGGCTATGGCTGAGTTGGCTATGGCCATGGCTACTGCTGCTATGGATATGGCTATGGCTGCTATGGCTGTGGCTATGGCTATGGCTGCTGTGGCTAATGCTATGGCTGCTATGGCTATGGCTATGGCTAGTATGGCTATGACTATGCCTGCTATGGCTATGGCTATGTCTGCTATGGCTATGGGTATGGCTGCTATGAATATGGCTATTGCTGCTATGGCTATGGCTATGGCTGCTCTGGATATGGTTATGGCTGCTATGGCTATTGCTATGGTTGCTTTGGATTTGGCTATAGCTGCTATGGCTATGGCATTGGCGGCTGTGGCTATGGCTATGTCTATGGCTGCTATGGCTATGACTATGGCTGCTGTAGCTTTGGCTGTGGATGCTATGGCTATGGCTATGGCTGCTATGGCTATGGCTATGGTCATGTCTATGGCCGCTATGGCTATGGGTAAGGCTGCTGTGGGTATGGCTATAGCTGCTATGGCTATGGCTCTGGCTGCTATGGCTTTGGCTATGGCTGCTGTGGCTATGGCTATGGCTACTATGGCTATGGCTATAACTGCTCTCGCTGCTATGGCTATGGCTACTGTTGCTACGGCTATGGCTATGGCTATAGCTATGACTGCTATGGCTATGGCTATGGCTGCTATGGCTATGGCTATGGCTGCTATGGCTATGGCTATAGCTGCTATGGCTATGGCTCCGGCTGCTATGGCTATGGCTATTGCTATGCCTGCGTATGGATATAGCTGCTATGGTTATGGCTCTGGCTGCTATGGCTATGGCTATGGCTATGGCTGCTATGGCTGTGGCTATGCCTGCTATTGCTATCGCTAATGCTGCAATGGCAATGGCTATGCCTACGGCTATGGCTATGGCTGCTATGGCTATGGCTATGGCTGCTCTGGCTATGGCTCTGGCCATGGCTGCTATGGCTATGGCTATGGCTGCTATGGCTTTCGCTATGCGTGCTATGGCTATGGCTATGGCTGCTATGGCTATGGCTAAGGCTGCTTTGGGTATGGCTATAGCTGCTATGGCTATGGCTCTGGGTGTTATGGCTATAGCTATGGCTGCTATGGCTATGGCTTTGGCCATGTCTATGGCTGCTATGGCTATGGCTCTGGCTGCTGTGGCTATGGCTATGGCTGCTGTGGCTATGGCTCTGGCTGCTATGGCTATGGCCATGGCTGTTATGGCTATGGCTGCTATGGCTATGGCTGAGTTGGCTATGGCCATGGCTACTGCTGCTATGGCTATGGCTATGGCTGCTATGGCTGTGGCTATGGCTATGGCTGCTGTGGCTAATGCTATGGCTGCTATGGCTATAGCTATGCGTGCTACGGCTATGGCTATGTCTGCTATGGTTATTGCTATAGCTACTACGGCTATGGCTACGGCTGCTAAGACTATGGCTATGGCTACCGCTGCTGTGGCTATGGCTATGGATGCCATGGCTACGGCTATGGCTACGGCTATGGCTGATATGGCTATGTCTATCGCTGCTATGGCTATGGCTACGGCTGCTATGGCTATCGCTATGCGTGCTATGGCTATGGCTATGGCTGCAATGGCTATGGCTATGGCTGCAATGGCTGCTATGGCTATGGCTATTGCTGCTAAGGCTATGGCTATGGCTGCTATGGCTATGGCTACGGCTGCTATGGATATGGCTGCGGTTGCTATGGCTATCGCTATGCGTGCTATTGCTACGGCTATGGCTGCTATGGCTATGACTATGACTGCTATGGCTGCTATGGCTATGCCTATTGCTGCTATGGGTACTGCTATGGCTGTGGCTATGACTGCTATGGCTATGGCTATGGCTGCTAGGGCTGCTATGGCTATGACTATTGCTGCTGTGGCTATGGCTATGACTATGGCTGCTATGGCTGCTATGGCTATGCCTATTGCTGCTATGGGTACTGCTATGGCTGTGGCTATGGCTGCTATGGCTATGGCTATGGCTGCTAGGGCTGCTATGGCTATGACTATTGCTGCTGTGGCTATGGCTATGACTATGGCTGCTATGGCTATGGCTATGGCTGCTGTGGATAAGGCTATGCCTGGTATGGTTGTGGCTGTGGCTGCTATGTCTATGGTTGTGGCTATGGTTGCTATGGCTATGGCTATGGCTCCTATGGCTATGGCTATGGCTGTTATGGCTATGACTATGGCTGCTAATGCTATGGCTATGGCTATGGCTCCTATGGATATAGCTATGGCTGCTATTGCCGTGGCGATGGCTGCTGTGACTATGGCTATGGCTGCTATGGCTATGGCTGCTGTGGCTATAGCCATGGCTGCTATGGCTACGGCTATGGCTATGGATGCTCTGGCTATGGCTGCGGCTGCTATGGCTATCGCTATGCGTGCTATTGCTATGGCTATGGCTGCTATGGCCATGGCTATGGCTGCTATGGCTATGGCTATGGCTGTGTTTGGCTATGGCTGCTATAGCTATGGCTATGGCTGATATGGCTATGGCTATAGCTGCTATGGCTATGGGTATGGATGCTTTGGCTATGGCTATGGCTGATATGGCTATGGCTATGGCTGCTATGGCTATGGCTACGGCAGCTATGGCTGTCGCTATGCGTGCTATGGCTATGGCTATGGCTGCTATGGCTATGGCTATGGATTCTTTGGCTATGGCTAAAGCTGCTATGGCTATGACTATAGCTGCTATAGCTATGGCTATGGCTGCTATGGCTATGGCTGCTGTGGCGATAGCTATGGCTGCTATGGCTATGGCTATGGCTGCTATGGCTATTGCTATGGTTGCTTTGGATTTGGCTATAGCTGCTATGGCTGTGGATCTGGCTGCTATGGCTATGTCTGCTTTGGCTATGGCTATAGCTGCTATGGCTATGGCTCCGGCTGCTGTGGCTGTGGCTATGGCTGCTACGTCTATGGCTGGTATAGCTATGGCTATGGCTGTTACGGCTATGGCTACAGCTGCGATGGCTATGGCATTGGCTGTTGTGGCTATGGCTATGTCTATAGCTGCTATGGCTGTGGCTATGGCTGCTATGGTTATATCTATGGCGGCTATGGCTATGGCTACGTCTGCTATGGCAATCGCTATGGGTACTGCTATGGCTGTGGCTATGACTGCTATGGCTATGGCTATGGCTGCTAGGGCTGCTATGGCTATGACTATTGCTGCTGTGGCTATGGCTATGACTATGGCTGATATGGCTATGGCTATGGCTGCTGTGGATAAGGCTATGCCTGGTATGGTTGTGGCTATGGCTGCTATGTCTATGGTTGTGGCTATGGTTGCTATGGCTATGGCTATGGCTGCTATGGCTATGGCTATGGCTGTTATGGCTATGACTATGGCTGCTAATGCTATGGCTGCTGTGGCTATAGCTATGGCTGCTATGGCTATGGCTATGGCTATGGATGCTCTGGCTATGTCTAAGGCTGCTATGGCTATCGCTATGCGTGCTATTGCGATGGCTATGGCTGCTATGGCTATGGCTATGGCTGCTATGGCTATGGCTATGGCTGTGTTTTGCTGTGGCTGCTATAGCTATGGCTATGGCTGATATGGCTATGGCTATAGCTGCTATGGCTATGGGTATGGATGCTTTGGCTATGGCTATGGCTGATATGGCTATGCCTATAGCTGTTATGGCTATGGCTACGGCAGCTATGGCTGTCGCTATGCGTGCTATGGCTATGGCTATGGCTGCTATGGCTCTGCCTATGGATTCTTTGGCTATGGCTAAAGCTGCTATGGCTATGGCTATAGCTGCTATAGCTATGGCTATGGCTGCTATGGCTTTCGCTATGCATGCTATGGCTATGGCTATGGCTGCTATGGCTATGTCTAAGGCTGCTTTGGGTGTGGCTATAGCTGCTATGGCTATGGCTCTGGGTGTTATGGCTATAGCTATGGCTGCTATGGCTATGGCTTTGGCCATGTCTATGGCTGCCATGACTATGGCTCTGGCTGCTGTGGCTATGGCTATGGCTGCTGTGGCTATGGCTCTGGCTGCTATGGCTATGGCCATGGCTGCTATGGCTATGGCTGCTATGGCTATGGCTGAGTTGGCTATGGCCATGGCTACTGCTGCTATGGATATGGCTATGGCTGCTATGGCTGTGGCTATGGCTATGGCTGCTGTGGCTAATGCTATGGCTGCTATGGCTATGGCTATGGCCATGTCTGCTATGGCTTCTATGGCTATGGATATGGCTGCTATAGCTTTGGCTGTGACTACTTTGGCTATGGCTCTATTTTCTATGGCTATGGCTATGGCTATGGCTGCTATGGCTGCTATGGCTATGACTATGGCTGCTATAGCTTTGGCTGTGGCTGCTATGGCTATGGCTATGGCTGCTATGGCTATGGCTACGGCTGCTATGGCTATGGCTGCGGTTGCTATGGCTATCGCTATGCGTGCTATTGCTATGGCTATGGCTGCTATGGCTATGACTATGACTGCTATGGCTGCTATGGCTATGCCTATTGCTGCTATGGGTACTGCTATGGCTGTGGCTATGACTGCTATGGCTATGGCTATGGCTGCTAGGGCTGCTACGGCTATGACTATTGCTGCTGTGGCTATGGCTATGACTATGGCTGCTATGGCTGCTATGGCTATGCCTATTGCTGCTATGGGTACTGCTATGGCTGTGGCTATGACTGCTATGGCTATGGCTATGGCTGCTAGGGCTGCTATGGCTATGACTATTGCTGCTGTGGCTATGGCTATGACTATGGCTGCTATGGCTATGGCTATGGCTGCTGTGGATAAGGCTATGCCTGGTATGGTTGTGGCTGTGGCTGCTATGTCTATGGTTGTGGCTATGGTTGCTATGGCTATGGCTATGGCTCCTATGGCTATGGCTATGGCTGTTATGGCTATGACTATGGCTGCTAATGCTATGGCTATGGCTATGGCTCCTATGGATATAGCTATGGCTGCTATTGCCGTGGCGATGGCTGCTGTGACTATGGCTATGGCTGCTATGGCTATGGCTGCTGTGGCTATAGCCATGGCTGCTATGGCTACGGCTATGGCTATGGATGCTCTGGCTATGGCTGCGGCTGCTATGGCTATCGCTATGCGTGCTATTGCTATGGCTATGGCTGCTATGGCCATGGCTATGGCTGCTATGGCTATGGCTATGGCTGTGTTTGGCTATGGCTGCTATAGCTATGGCTATGGCTGATATGGCTATGGCTATAGCTGCTATGGCTATGGGTATGGATGCTTTGGCTATGGCTATGGCTGATATGGCTATGGCTATGGCTGCTATGGCTATGGCTACGGCAGCTATGGCTGTCGCTATGCGTGCTATGGCTATGGCTATGGCTGCTATGGCTATGGCTATGGATTCTTTGGCTATGGCTAAAGCTGCTATGGCTATGACTATAGCTGCTATAGCTATGGCTATGGCTGCTATGGCTATGGCTGCTGTGGCGATAGCTATGGCTGCTATGGCTATGGCTATGGCTGCTATGGCTATTGCTATGGTTGCTTTGGATTTGGCTATAGCTGCTATGGCTGTGGATCTGGCTGCTATGGCTATGTCTGCTTTGGCTATGGCTATAGCTGCTATGGCTATGGCTCCGGCTGCTGTGGCTGTGGCTATGGCTGCTACGTCTATGGCTGGTATAGCTATGGCTATGGCTGTTACGGCTATGGCTACAGCTGCGATGGCTATGGCATTGGCTGTTGTGGCTATGGCTATGTCTATAGCTGCTATGGCTGTGGCTACGGCTGCTATGGTTATATCTATGGCGGCTATGGCTATGGCTACGTCTGCTATGGCAATCGCTATGGGTACTGCTATGGCTGTGGCTATGACTGCTATGGCTATGGCTATGGCTGCTAGGGCTGCTATGGCTATGACTATTGCTGCTGTGGCTATGGCTATGACTATGGCTGATATGGCTATGGCTATGGCTGCTGTGGATAAGGCTATGCCTGGTATGGTTGTGGCTATGGCTGCTATGTCTATGGTTGTGGCTATGGTTGCTATGGCTATGGCTATGGCTGCTATGGCTATGGCTATGGCTGTTATGGCTATGACTATGGCTGCTAATGCTATGGCTGCTGTGGCTATAGCTATGGCTGCTATGGCTATGGCTATGGCTATGGATGCTCTGGCTATGTCTAAGGCTGCTATGGCTATCGCTATGCGTGCTATTGCTATGGCTATGGCTGCTATGGCTATGGCTATGGCTGCTATGGCTATGGCTATGGCTGTGTTTTGCTGTGGCTGCTATAGCTATGGCTATGGCTGGTATGGCTATGGCTATAGCTGCTATGGCTATGGGTATGGATGCTTTGGCTATGGCTATGGCTGATATGGCTATGCCTATAGCTGTTATGGCTATGGCTACGGCAGCTATGGCTGTCGCTATGCGTGCTATGGCTATGGCTATGGCTGCTATGGCTATGCCTATGGATTCTTTGGCTATGGCTAAAGCTGCTATGGCTATGGCTATAGCTGCTATAGCTATGGCTATGGCTGCTATGGCTTTCGCTATGCGTGCTATGGCTATGGCTATGGCTGCTATGGCTATGTCTAAGGCTGCTTTGGGTATGGCTATAGCTGCTATGGCTATGGCTCTGGGTGTTATGGCTATAGCTATGGCTGCTATGGCTATGGCTTTGGCCATGTCTATGGCTGCTATGGCTATGGCTCTGGCTGCTGTGGCTATGGCTATGGCTGCTATGGCTTTCGCTATGCGTGCTATGGCTATGGCTATGGCTGCTATGGCTATGTCTAAGGCTGCTTTGGGTGTGGCTATAGCTGCTATGGCTATGGCTCTGGGTGTTATGGCTATAGCTATGGCTGCTATGGCTATGGCTTTGGCCATGTCTATGGCTGCTATGGCTATGGCTCTGGCTGCTGTGGCTATGGCTATGGCTGCTGTGGCTATGGCTCTGGCTGCTATGGCTATGGCCATGGCTGCTACGGCTATGGCTGCTATGGCTATGGCTGAGTTGGCTATGGCCATGGCTACTGCTGCTATGGATATGGCTATGGCTGCTATGGCTGTGGCTATGGCTATGGCTGCTGTGGCTAATGCTATGGCTGCTATGGCTATGGCTATGGCTACTATGGCTATGACTATGCCTGCTATGGCTATGGCTATGTCTGCTATGGCTATGGGTATGGCTGCTATGAATATGGCTATTGCTGCTATGGCTATGGCTATGGCTGCTCTGGATATGGTTATGGCTGCTATGGCTATTGCTATGGTTGCTTTGGATTTGGCTATAGCTGCTATGGCTGTGGATCTGGCTGCTATGGCTATGTCTGCTTTGGCTATGGCTATAGCTGCTATGGCTATGGCTCCGGCTGCTGTGGCTGTGGCTATGGCTGCTACGTCTATGGCTGGTATAGCTATGGCTATGGCTGTTACGGCTATGGCTACAGCTGCTATGGCTATGGCATTGGCTGTTGTGGCTATGGCTATGTCTATAGCTGCTATGGCTGTGGCTATGGCTGCTATGGTTATATCTATGGCGGCTATGGCTATGGCTACGTCTGCTATGGCAATCGCTATGGGTACTGCTATGGCTGTGGCTATGACTGCTATGGCTATGGCTATGGCTGCTAGGGCTGCTATGGCTATGACTATTGCTGCTGTGGCTATGGCTATGACTATGGCTGATATGGCTATGGCTATGGCTGCTGTGGATAAGGCTATGCCTGGTATGGCTGTGGCTATGGCTGCTATGTCTATGGTTGTGGCTATGGTTGCTATGGCTATGGCTATGGCTGCTATGGCTATGGCTATGGCTGTTATGGCTATGACTATGGCTGCTAATGCTATGGCTGCTGTGGCTATAGCTATGGCTGCTATGGCTATGGCTATGGCTATGGATGCTCTGGCTATGTCTAAGGCTGCTATGGCTATCGCTATGCGTGCTATTGCTATGGCTATGGCTGCTATGGCTATGGCTATGGCTGCTATGGCTATGGCTATGGCTGTGTTTTGCTGTGGCTGCTATAGCTATGGCTATGGCTGATATGGCTATGGCTATAGCTGCTATGGCTATGGGTATGGATGCTTTGGCTATGGCTATGGCTGATATGGCTATGCCTATAGCTGCTATGGTTATGGCTACGGCAGCTATGGCTGTCGCTATGCGTGCTATTGCTATGGCTATGGCTGCTATGGCTATGACTATGACTGCTATGGCTGCTATGGCTATGCCTATTGCTGCTATGGGTACTGCTATGGCTGTGGCTATGACTGCTATGGCTATGGCTATGGCTGCTAGGGCTGCTATGGCTATGACTATTGCTGCTGTGGCTATGGCTATGACTATGGCTGCTATGGCTGCTATGGCTATGCCTATTGCTGCTATGGGTACTGCTATGGCTGTGGCTATGACTGCTATGGCTATGGCTATGGCTGCTAGGGCTGCTATGGCTATGACTATTGCTGCTGTGGCTATGGCTATGACTATGGCTGCTATGGCTGTGGCTATGGCTGCTGTGGATAAGGCTATGCCTGGTATGGTTGTGGCTGTGGCTGCTATGTCTATGGTTGTGGCTATGGTTGCTATGGCTATGGCTATGGCTCCTATGGCTATGGCTATGGCTGTTATGGCTATGACTATGGCTGCTAATGCTATGGCTATGGCTATGGCTCCTATGGATATAGCTATGGCTGCTATTGCCGTGGCGATGGCTGCTGTGACTATGGCTATGGCTGCTATGGCTATGGCTGCTGTGGCTATAGCTATGGCTGCTATGGCTACGGCTATGGCTATGGATGCTCTGGCTATGGCTGCGGCTGCTATGGCTATCGCTATGCGTGCTATTGCTATGGCTATGGCTGCTATGGCCATGGCTATGGCTGCTATGGCTATGGCTATGGCTGTGTTTGGCTATGGCTGCTATAGCTATGGCTATGGCTGATATGGCTATGGCTATAGCTGCTATGGCTATGGGTATGGATGCTTTGGCTATGGCTATGGCTGATATGGCTATGGCTATGGCTGCTATGGCTATGGCTACGGCAGCTATGGCTGTCGCTATGCGTGCTATGGCTATGGCTATGGCTGCTATGGCTATGGCTATGGATTCTTTGGCTATGGCTAAAGCTGCTATGGCTATGACTATAGCTGCTATAGCTATGGCTATGGCTGCTATGGCTATGGCTGCTGTGGCGATAGCTATGGCTGCTATGGCTATGGCTATGGCTGCTATGGCTATTGCTATGGTTGCTTTGGATTTGGCTATAGCTGCTATGGCTGTGGATCTGGCTGCTATGGCTATGTCTGCTTTGGCTATGGCTATAGCTGCTATGGCTATGGCTCCGGCTGCTGTGGCTGTGGCTATGGCTGCTACGTCTATGGCTGGTATAGCTATGGCTATGGCTGTTACGGCTATGGCTACAGCTGCGATGGCTATGGCATTGGCTGTTGTGGCTATGGCTATGTCTATAGCTGCTATGGCTGTGGCTATGGCTGCTATGGTTATATCTATGGCGGCTATGGCTATGGCTACGTCTGCTATGGCAATCGCTATGGGTACTGCTATGGCTGTGGCTATGACTGCTATGGCTATGGCTATGGCTGCTAGGGCTGCTGTGGCTATGACTATTGCTGCTGTGGCTATGGCTATGACTATGGCTGATATGGCTATGGCTATGGCTGCTGTGGATAAGGCTATGCCTGGTATGGTTGTGGCTATGGCTGCTATGTCTATGGTTGTGGCTATGGTTGCTATGGCTATGGCTATGGCTGCTATGGCTATGGCTATGGCTGTTATGGCTATGACTATGGCTGCTAATGCTATGGCTGCTGTGGCTATAGCTATGGCTGCTATGGCTATGGCTATGGCTATGGATGCTCTGGCTATGTCTAAGGCTGCTATGGCTATCGCTATGCGTGCTATTGCTATGGCTATGGCTGCTATGGCTATGGCTATGGCTGCTATGGCTATGGCTATGGCTGTGTTTTGCTGTGGCTGCTATAGCTATGGCTATGGCTGATATGGCTATGGCTATAGCTGCTATGGCTATGGGTATGGATGCTTTGGCTATGGCTATGGCTGATATGGCTATGCCTATAGCTGTTATGGCTATGGCTACGGCAGCTATGGCTGTCGCTATGCGTGCTATGGCTATGGCTATGGCTGCTATGGCTATGCCTATGGATTCTTTGGCTATGGCTAAAGCTGCTATGGCTATGGCTATAGCTGCTATAGCTATGGCTATGACTGCTATGGCTTTCGCTATGCGTGCTATGGCTATGGCTATGGCTGCTATGGCTATGTCTAAGGCTGCTTTGGGTATGGCTATAGCTGCTATGGCTATGGCTCTGGGTGTTATGGCTATAGCTATGGCTGCTATGGCTATGGCTTTGGCCATGTCTATGGCTGCTATGGCTATGGCTCTGGCTGCTGTGGCTATGGCTATGGCTGCTATGGCTTTCGCTATGCGTGCTATGGCTATGGCTATGGCTGCTATGGCTATGTCTAAGGCTGCTTTGGGTGTGGCTATAGCTGCTATGGCTATGGCTCTGGGTGTTATGGCTATACCTATGGCTGCTATGGCTATGGCTTTGGCCATGTCTATGGCTGCTATGGCTATGGCTCTGGCTGCTGTGGCTATGGCTATGGCTGCTGTGGCTATGGCTCTGGCTGCTATGGCTATGGCCATGGCTGCTATGGCTATGGCTGCTATGGCTATGGCTGAGTTGGCTATGGCCATGGCTACTGCTGCTATGGATATGGCTATGGCTGCTATGGCTGTGGCTATGGCTATGGCTGCTGTGGCTAATGCTATGGCTGCTATGGCTATGGCTATGGCTACTATGGCTATGACTATGCCTGCTATGGCTATGGCTATGTCTGCTATGGCTATGGGTATGGCTGCTATGAATATGGCTATTGCTGCTATGGCTATGGCTATGGCTGCTCTGGATATGGTTATGGCTGCTATGGCTATTGCTATGGTTGCTTTGGATTTGGCTATAGCTGCTATGGCTGTGGATCTGGCTGCTATGGCTATGTCTGCTTTGGCTATGGCTATAGCTGCTATGGCTATGGCTCCGGCTGCTGTAGCTGTGGCTATGGCTGCTACGTCTATGGCTGGTATAGCTATGGCTATGGCTGTTACGGCTATGGCTACAGCTGCGATGGCTATGGCATTGGCTGTTGTGGCTATGGCTATGTCTATAGCTGCTATGGCTGTGGCTATGGCTGCTATGGTTATATCTATGGCGGCTATGGCTATGGCTACGTCTGCTATGGCAATCGCTATGGGTACTGCTATGGCTGTGGCTATGACTGCTATTGCTATGGCTATGGCTGCTAGGGCTGCTATGACTATGACTATTGCTGCTGTGGCTATGGCTATGACTATGGCTGATATGGCTATGGCTATGGCTGCTGTGGATAAGGCTATGCCTGGTATGGTTGTGGCTATGGCTGCTATGTCTATGGTTGTGGCAATGGTTGCTATGGCTATGGCTATGGCTGCTATGGCTATGGCTATGGCTGTTATGGCTATGACTATGGCTGCTAATGCTATGGCTGCTGTGGCTATAGCTATGGCTGCTATGGCTATGGCTATGGCTATGGATGCTCTGGCTATGTCTAAGGCTGCTATGGCTATCGCTATGCGTGCTATTGCTATGGCTATGGCTGCTATGGCTATGGCTATGGCTGCTATGGCTATGGCTATGGCTGTGTTTTGCTGTGGCTGCTATAGCTATGGCTATGGCTGATATGGCTATGGCTATAGCTGCTATGGCTATGGGTATGGATGCTTTGGCTATGGCTATGGCTGATATGGCTATGCCTATAGCTGTTATGGCTATGGCTACGGCAGCTATGGCTGTCGCTATGCGTGCTATGGCTATGGCTATGGCTGCTATGGCTATGCCTATGGATTCTTTGGCTATGGCTAAAGCTGCTATGGCTATGGCTATAGCTGCTATAGCTATGGCTATGGCTGCTATGGCTTTCGCTATGCGTGCTATGGCAATGGCTATGGCTGCTATGGCTATGTCTAAGGCTGCTTTGGGTATGGCTATAGCTGCTATGGCTATGGCTCTGGGTGTTATGGCTATAGCTATGGCTGCTATGGCTATGGCTTTGGCCATGTCTATGGCTGTTACGGCTATGGCTACAGCTGCGATGGCTATGGCATTGGCTGTTGTGGCTATGGCTATGTCTATAGCTGCTATGGCTGTGGCTATGGCTGCTATGGTTATATCTATGGCGGCTATGGCTATGGCTACGTCTGCTATGGCAATCGCTATGGGTACTGCTATGGCTGTGGCTATGACTGCTATGGCTATGGCTATGGCTGCTAGGGCTGCTATGGCTATGACTATTGCTGCTGTGGCTATGGCTATGACTATGGCTGATATGGCTATGGCTATGGCTGCTGTGGATAAGGCTATGCCTGGTATGGTTGTGGCTATGGCTGCTATGTCTATGGTTGTGGCTATGGTTGCTATGGCTATGGCTATGGCTGCTATGGCTATGGCTATGGCTATGGATGCTCTGGCTATGTCTAAGGCTGCTATGGCTATCGCTATGCGTGCTATTGCTATGGCTATGGCTGCTATGGCTATGGCTATGGCTGCTATGGCTATGGCTATGGCTGTGTTTTGCTGTGGCTGCTATAGCTATGGCTATGGCTGATATGGCTATGGCTATAGCTGCTATGGCTATGGGTATGGATGCTTTGGCTATGGCTATGGCTGATATGGCTATGCCTATAGCTGTTATGGCTATGGCTACGGCAGCTATGGCTGTCGCTATGCGTGCTATGGCTATGGCTATGGCTGCTATGGCTATGCCTATGGATTCTTTGGCTATGGCTAAAGCTGCTATGGCTATGGCTATAGCTGCTATAGCTATGGCTATGGCTGCTATGGCTTTCGCTATGCGTGCTATGGCTATGGCTATGGCTGCTAGGGCTGCTATGGCTATGACTATTGCTGCTGTGGCTATGGCTATGACTATGGCTGATATGGCTATGGCTATGGCTGCTGTGGATAAGGCTATGCCTGGTATGGTTGTGGCTATGGCTGCTATGTCTATGGTTGTGGCAATGGTTGCTATGGCTATGGCTATGGCTGCTATGGCTATGGCTATGGCTGTTATGGCTATGACTATGGCTGCTAATGCTATGGCTGCTGTGGCTATAGCTATGGCTGCTATGGCTATGGCTATGGCTATGGATGCTCTGGCTATGTCTAAGGCTGCTATGGCTATCGCTATGCGTGCTATTGCTATGGCTATGGCTGCTATGGCTATGGCTATGGCTGCTATGGCTATGGCTATGGCTGTGTTTTGCTGTGGCTGCTATAGCTATGGCTATGGCTGATATGGCTATGGCTATAGCTGCTATGGCTATGGGTATGGATGCTTTGGCTATGGCTATGGCTGATATGGCTATGCCTATAGCTGTTATGGCTATGGCTACGGCAGCTATGGCTGTCGCTATGCGTGCTATGGCTATGGCTATGGCTGCTATGGCTATGCCTATGGATTCTTTGGCTATGGCTAAAGCTGCTATGGCTATGGCTATAGCTGCTATAGCTATGGCTATGGCTGCTATGGCTTTCGCTATGCGTGCTATGGCTATGGCTATGGCTGCTATGGCTATGTCTAAGGCTGCTTTGGGTATGGCTATAGCTGCTATGGCTATGGCTCTGGGTGTTATGGCTATAGCTATGGCTGCTATGGCTATGGCTTTGGCCATGTCTATGGCTGTTACGGCTATGGCTACAGCTGCGATGGCTATGGCATTGGCTGTTGTGGCTATGGCTATGTCTATAGCTGCTATGGCTGTGGCTATGGCTGCTATGGTTATATCTATGGCGGCTATGGCTATGGCTACGTCTGCTATGGCTATCGCTATGGGTACTGCTATGGCTGTGGCTATGACTGCTATGGCTATGGCTATGGCTGCTAGGGCTGCTATGGCTATGACTATTGCTGCTGTGGCTATGGCTATGACTATGGCTGATATGGCTATGGCTATGGCTGCTGTGGATAAGGCTATGCCTGGTATGGTTGTGGCTATGGCTGCTATGTCTATGGTTGTGGCTATGGTTGCTATGGCTATGGCTATGGCTGCTATGGCTATGGCTATGGCTGTGTTTTGCTGTGGCTGCTAAAGCTATGGCTATGGCTGATATGGCTATGGCTATGGCTGTGTTTTGCTGTGGCTGCTATAGCTATGGCTATGGCTGATATGGCTATGGCTATAGCTGCTATGGCTATGGGTATGGATGCTTTGGCTATGGCTATGGCTGATATGGCTATGCCTATAGCTGTTATGGCTATGGCTACGGCAGCTATGGCTGTCGCTATGCGTGCTATGGCTATGGCTATGGCTGCTATGGCTATGCCTATGGATTCTTTGGCTATGGCTAAACCTGCTATGGCTATGGCTATAGCTGCTATAGCTATGGCTATGGCTGCTATGGCTTTCGCTATGCGTGCTATGGCTATGGCTATGGCTGCTATGGCTATGTCTAAGGCTGCTTTGGGTATGGCTATAGCTGCTATGGCTATGGATCTGGGTGTTATGGCTATAGCTATGGCTGCTATGGCTATGGCTTTGGCCATGTCTATGGCTGCTATGGCTATGGCTCTGGCTGCTGTGGCTATGGCTATGGCTGCTATGGCTTTCGCTATGCGTGCTATGGCTATGGCTATGGCTGCTATGGCTATGTCTAAGGCTGCTTTGGGTATGGCTATAGCTGCTATGGCTATGGCTCTGGGTGTTATGGCTATAGCTATGGCTGCTATGGCTATGGCTTTGGCCATGTCTATGGCTGCTATGGCTATGGCTCTGGCTGCTGTGGCTATGGCTATGGCTGCTGTGGCTATGGCTCTGGCTGCTATGGCTATGGCCATGGCTGCTATGGCTATGGCTGCTATGGCTATGGCTGAGTTGGCTATGGCCATGGCTACTGCTGCTATGGATATGGCTATGGCTGCTATGGCTGTGGCTATTGCTATGGCTGCTGTGGCTAATGCTATGGCTGCTATGGCTATGGCTATGGCTACTATGGCTATGACTATGCCTGCTATGGCTATGGCTATGTCTGCTATGGCTATGGGTATGGCTGCTATGAATATGGCTATTGCTGCTATGGCTATGGCTATGGCTGCTCTGGATATGGTTATGGCTGCTATGGCTATAGCTATGCGTGCTACGGCTATGGCTATGTCTGCTATGGTTATTGCTATAGCTACTACGGCTATGGCTACGGCTGCTAAGACTATGGCTATGGCTACCGCTGCTGTGGCTATGGCTATGGATGCCATGGCTACGGCTATGGCTACGGCTATGGCTGATATGGCTATGTCTATCGCTGCTATGGCTATGGCTACGGCTGCTATGGCTATCGCTATGCGTGCTATGGCTATGGCTATGGCTGCTGTGGCTATAGCTATGGGTGCTATGGCTACGGCTATGGCTATGGATGCTCTGGCTATGGCTGCGGCTGCTATGGCTGTCGCTATGCGTGCTATGGCTATGGCTATGGCTGCTATGGCTATGCCTATGGATTCTTTGGCTATGGCTAAAGCTGCTATGGCTATGGCTATAGCTGCTATAGCTATGGCTATGGCTGCTATGGCTATGACTGCTGTGGCGATTGCTATGGCTGCTATGGCTATGGCTATGGCTATGGCTGCTATGGCTATGGCTATGGCTGCTATGGCTATTGCTATGGCTGCTGTGGCTATGGCTACGGCTCTAGCTGCTACGGCTATGGCTATGGCTGCCATGGGTATGGCTATGGCTGCTATGGCTATGACTATGGCTGCTGTAGCTTTGGCTGTGGATGCTATGGCTATGGCTATGGCTGCTATGGCTATGGCTATGGTCATGTCTATGGCCGCTATGGCTATGGGTAAGGCTGCTGTGGGTATGGCTATAGCTGCTATGGCTATGGCTCTGGCTGCTATGGCTTTGGCTATGGCTGCTGTGGCTATGGCTATGGCTACTATGGCTATGGCTATAACTGCTCTCGCTGCTATGGCTATGGCTATTGTAGCTACGGCTATGGCTATGGCTATAGCTATGACTGTTATGGCTATGGCTATGGCTGCTATGGCTATGGCTATGGCTGCTATGGCTATGGCTATAGCTGCTATGGCTATGGCTCCGGCTGCTATGGCTATGGCTATTGCTATGCCTTGGTATGGATATAGCTGCTATGGTTATGGCTCTGGCTGCTATGGCTATGGCTATGGCTATGGCTGCTATGGCTGTGGCTATGCCTGCTATTACTATCGCTAATGCTGCAATGGCAATGGCTATGCCTACGGCTATGGCTATGGCTGCTATGGCTATGGCTATGGCTGCTCTGGCTATGGCTATTGCTGCTATGGCTATGGCTATGGCTATGGCTATGGCTATGGCTGCTATGGCTGCTATGGCTATGGCTATTGCTGCTATGGCTATGGCTATGGCTATGGCCATGTCTATGGCCGCTATGGCTATGGCTAAGGCTGCTTTGGGTATGGCTATAGCTGCTATGGCTATGGCTCTGACTGCTATGGCTATGGCTATGGCTGCTATGGCTATGGCTATGGCCATGTCTATGGCAGCAATAGCTTTGGCTGTGGCTACAATGGCTATGGCTATGGCTGCTATGGCTGCTATGGCCATGGCTATTACTGCTATGTCTATGGCTGCTATGGCTATGACTATGGCTGCATTAGCTTTGGCTGTGGCTATGTCTGCTATGGCTATGGCTATGGCTATGGCTATTATGGCTATGGCTATAGCTGCTGTGGCTATGGCTCCGGCTGATGTGGCAATGGCTATGGCTATGGCTGCTATGGCTATGGCTATGGCTATGGCTATTATGGCTATGGCTATAGCTGCTGTGGCTATGGCTCCGGCTGATGTGGCAATGGCTATGGCTATGGCTGCTATGGCTATGGCTATGGCGGCTATGGCTATGGCTACCGCTGCTATGGCTATCGTTATGGCTGCAATGGCTACGGATATGGCTGCTATGGCTATGGCTGCAATGGCTACGGCTATTGCTGCTATGGCTATTGCAATGGCTATGGCTGCTATGGCTATGGCTGCTTTGGCTGTGGCTATGGCTGCCATAGCTATGGCTATGGCTGCTAAGGCTATGGTCGTGGCTATGTCTCCTATGGATATGGCTATGGCTGCTATGGCTATCCCTATGCGTGCTATTGCTGTGGCTATGGCTATGGCTATGGCAATGGCTGCTATGGCTATGGCTATAGCTGCTATGTCTATGGCTGGTATAGTTATGCCTATGGCTATGGCTGCTATAGCTCTGGCTATGGCTGATATGGCTATGGCTATGGCTGCTATGGCCATGGCTATGGCGATGGCTGCTATGGCTATGGCTATGGATGCTATGGCAATGGCTATGGATGCTTCGGCTATGGCTAAAGCTGCTTTGGCTATGGCTATGGCTGCTATGGCTATGGCTACGGCTGCTATGGCTATGGTTGCGACTGCTATGGCTATCGCTATGTGTGCTATTGCTATGGCTATGGCTGCTATGGCTATGACTATGGCTGCATTAGATTTGGCTGTGGCTATGTCTGCTATGGCTATGGCTATGGCTATGGCTATTATGGCTATGGCTCTGGCTGCTATGGCTCTGGCTATGGCTGCTTTGGGTATGGCTACAGCTGCTATGGCTATGGATCTGGCTGCTATGACTATGGCTATGGCTATGGCAGCAATAGCTTTGGCTGTGTCTACAATGGCTATGGCTATGGCTGCTATGGCTATCGCTATGGCTGCTATGGCTATGGCTATGGCTGCTATGGCTATTGTATTGGCTGCTGTGGCTGTGGCTATGTCTATGGATGCTATGGCTATGGCTATGGCTGCTATGGCTATGGCTATGGCTGCTATGGCTATGAATATGGCTATGGCTGCTATGGCTATGGCTATGGCTGCTTTGGATATGGCTATAGCTGCTATGGCTGTGGATCTGACTGCTATGGCTATGGCTAAGGCTGCTATGGCTACGGCAGCTTTGGCTATGGCTATAGCTGCTATGGCTATGGCTCTGGCTGCTATGTCTATGGCTGGTACAGCTATGGCTATGGCTGCGACGGATATGGCTACAGCTGCTATGGCTATGGCATTGGCTGCTGTGGCTATGGCTATGTCTATGGCTGCTATGGCTATGGCTATGGCTGCTATGGATATATCTATGGCTGCTATGGCTATGGCTACGGCTGGTATGGCAATCGCTATGGCTGCTCTGGCTATGGCTATGGCTGCTGTGGCTATGGCTATGACTACGGCTATGGCTGCTACTGCCGCTATGTCTGTGGCTGGTATAGCTATGCCTATGGCTGCTACGGCTATGGCTACAACTGCTATGGCTATAGCATTGGCTGCTGTGGCTATGGCTATGGCTCTAGGTGCTATGGCTATGGCTATGGCTGCCATGGCTATGGCTATGGCTATGGCTGCTATGGCTATGACTATGGCTGCTGTAGCTTTGGCTGTGGATGCTATGGCTATGGCTATGGCTGCTATGGCTATGGCTATGGTCATGTCTATGGCCGCTATGGCTATGGGTAAGGCTGCTGTGGGTATGGCTATAGCTGCTATGGCTATGGCTCTGGCTGCTATGGCTTTGGCTATGGCTGCTGTGGCTATGGCTATGGCTACTATGGCTATGGCTATAACTGCTCTCGCTGCTATGGCTATGGCTACTGTTGCTACGGCTATGGCTATGGCTATAGCTATGACTGCTATGGCTATGGCTATGGCTGCTATGGCTATGGCTATGGCTGCTATGGCTATGGCTATAGCTGCTACGGCTATGGCTCCGGCTGCTATGGCTATGGCTATTGCTATGCCTGCGTATGGATATAGCTGCTATGGTTATGGCTCTGGCTGCTATGGCTATGGCTATGGCTATGGCTGCTATGGCTGTGGCTATGCCTGCTATTGCTATCGCTAATGCTGCAATGGCAATGGCTATGCCTACGGCTATGGCTATGGCTGCTATGGCTATGGCTATGGCTGCTCTGGCTATGGCTCTGGCCATGGCTGCTATGGCTATGGCTATGGCTGCTATGGCTTTCGCTATGCGTGCTATGGCTATGGCTATGGCTGCTATGGCTATGGCTAAGGCTGCTTTGGGTATGGCTATAGCTGCTATGGCTATGGCTCTGGGTGTTATGGCTATAGCTATGGCTGCTATGGCTATGGCTTTGGCCATGTCTATGGCTGCTATGGCTATGGCTCTGGCTGCTGTGGCTATGGCTATGGCTGCTGTGGCTATGGCTCTGGCTGCTATGGCTATGGCCATGGCTGTTATGGCTATGGCTGCTATGGCTATGGCTGAGTTGGCTATGGCCATGGCTACTGCTGCTATGGCTATGGCTATGGCTGCTATGGCTGTGGCTATGGCTATGGCTGCTGTGGCTAATGCTATGGCTGCTATGGCTATAGCTATGCGTGCTACGGCTATGGCTATGTCTGCTATGGTTATTGCTATAGCTACTACGGCTATGGCTACGGCTGCTAAGACTATGGCTATGGCTACCGCTGCTGTGGCTATGGCTATGGATGCCATGGCTACGGCTATGGCTACGGCTATGGCTGATATGGCTATGTCTATCGCTGCTATGGCTATGGCTACGGCTGCTATGGCTATCGCTATGCGTGCTATGGCTATGGCTATGGCTGCAATGGCTATGGCTATGGCTGCAATGGCTGCTATGGCTATGGCTATTGCTGCTAAGGCTATGGCTATGGCTATGGCTATGCCTTCTATGGCTATGGCTATATCTGCTGTGGCTATGGCTGTGACTGCTATGACTATGGCTATGGCTATGGCTGCTATGGCTATGGCTATGGCTATGTCTGCTATGGCTGCTATGGCTATGGATATGGCTGCTATAGCTTTGGCTGTGACTACTTTGGCTATGGCTCTAGTTGCTATGGCTATGGCTATGCCTATGGCTGCTATGGCTGCTATGGCTATGACTACGGCTGCTATAGCTTTGGCTGTGGCTGCTATGGCTATGGCTATGGCTGCTATGGCTATGGCTACGGCTGCTATGGCTATGGTTGCGGTTGCAATGGCTATCGCTATGCGTGCTATTGCTATGGCTATGGCTGCTATGGCTATGACTATGACTGCTATGGCTGCTATGGCTATGCCTATTGCTGCTATGGGTACTGCTATGGCTGCGGCTATGACTGCTATGGCTATGGCTATGGCTGCTAGGGCTGCTATGGCTATGACTATGGCTGATATGGCTATGGCTATGGCTGCTGTGGATAAGGCTATGCCTGGTATGGTTGTGGCTATGGCTGCTATGTCTATGGTTGTGGCTATGGTTGCTATGGCTATGGCTATGTCTGCTATGGCTATGGCTATGGCTGCTATGGCTATGGCTATGGCTGTGTTTGGCTGTGGCTGCTATAGCTATGGCTATGGCTCCTATGGATATAGCTATGGCTGCTATTGCCGTGGCGATGGCTGCTGTGACTATGGCTATGGCTGCTATGGCTATGGCTGCTGTGGCTATAGCTATGGGTGCTATGGCTACGGCTATGGCTATGGATGCTCTGGCTATGGCTGCGGCTGCTATGGCTGTCGCTATGCGTGCTATGGCTATGGCTATGGCTGCTATGGCTATGCCTATGGATTCTTTGGCTATGGCTAAAGCTGCTATGGCTATGGCTATAGCTGCTATAGCTATGGCTATGGCTGCTATGGCTATGACTGCTGTGGCGATAGCTATGGCTGCTATGGCTATGGCTATGGCTATGGCTGCTATGGCTATGGCTATGGCTGCTATGGCTATTGCTATGGCTGCTTTGGATTTGGCTATAGCTGCTATGGCTGTGTATCTGGCTGCTATGGCTATGTCTGCTTTGGCTATGGCTATAGCTGCTATGGCTATGGCTATGGCTGCTGTGGCTATGGCTATGGCTGCTATGGCTGCTATGGCTATGGTTATTGCTGCTATGGCTACTGCTACGGGTATGGCTATGTCTGCTTTGGCTATGGCTATAGCTGCTATGGCTATGGCTATGGCTGCTGTGGCTATGGCTATGGCTGCTATGGCTGCTATGGCTATGGCTATTGCTGCTATGGCTACTGCTACGGGTATGTCTATGGCTGCTATGGCTATGACTGTGGCTGCTGGGGCTGCTATGGCTATGACTGTTGCTGCTACGGCTATGGTTATGGCCATGACTAGGGCTGCTATGGCTATGTATATGGCTGCTATGGCTATGGTTATGGCCATGACTAGGGCTGCTATGGCTATGTATATGGCTGCTATGGCAATGGCTGATATAGCTATGCCTATGGCCGCTACGGCTATGGCTATAACTGCTATGGCTATGGCATCGGCTGCTGTGGCTATGGCTATGGCTATGACAATGGCTGCAGTGCCTACGGCTATGGCTGCATCGTCTATGGCTGGTATAGCTATGCGTATGTCTGCTACGGCTATGGCTATAACTGCTCTGGCTATGGCATTGGCTGCTGTGGCTATGGCTATGGCTATGATAATGTCTGCTATGGCTATGGCTATGGCTGCTATGTCTATGGCTGGTATAGCTATGCCTATGGCTGCTACGGCTATGGCTATAACAGCTATGGCTATGGCAATGGCTACTGTGCCTATGGCTATGTTTATGGCTGCTTTGGCTATGGCTATGGCTATGGCTGCTATGTCTATGGCTGGTACAGCTATGGCTATGGCTGCGACGGATATGGCTACAGCTGCTATGGCTATGGTATTGGCTGCTGTGGCTATGGCTATGTCTATGGCTGCTATGGCTATGGCTATGGCTGCTATGGATATATCTATGGCTGCTATGGCTATGGCTATCGCTATGCGTGCTATTGCTATGGCTATGGCTGCTATGGCTATGCCTATGGCTGCTATGTCTATGGCTATGGCTGCTATGGCTATGGCTATGGCTATGGCTGATATGGCTATGGCTATGGCTGCTATGGCTGCTATGGCTATGGCTATTGCTGCTATGGCTACTGCTACGGGTATGGCTATGGCTGCTATGGCTATGACTGTGGCTGCTGGGGCTGCTATGGCTATGACTGTTGCTGCTACGGCTATGGTTATGGCCATGACTAGGGCTGCTATGGCTATGTATATGGCTGCTATGGCTATGGTTTTGGCCATGACTAGGGCTGCTATGGCTATGTATATGGCTGCTATGGCAATGGCTGATATAGCTATGCCTATGGCCGCTACGGCTATGGCTATAACTGCTATGGCTATGGCATCGGCTGCTGTGGCTATGGCTATGGCTATGACAATGGCTGCAGTGCCTACGGCTATGGCTGCATCGTCTATGGCTGGTATAGCTATGCGTATGTCTGCTACGGCTATGGCTATAACTGCTCTGGCTATGGCATTGGCTGCTGTGGCTATGGCTATGGCTATGATAATGTCTGCTGTGGCTATGGCTATGGCTGCTATGTCTATGGCTGGTATAGCTATGCCTATGGCTGCTACGGCTATGGCTATAACAGCTATGGCTATGGCATTGGCTACTGTGCCTATGGCTATGTTTATGGCTGCTTTGGCTATGGCTATGGCTATGGCTGCTATGTCTATGGCTGGTACAGCTATGGCTATGGCTGCGACGGATATGGCTACAGCTGCTATGGCTATGGTATTGGCTGCTGTGGCTATGGCTATGTCTATGGCTGCTATGGCTATGGCTATGGCTGCTATGGATATATCTATGGCTGCTATGGCTATGGCTACGGCTGGTATGGCAATCGCTATGGCTGCTCTGGCTATGTCTGCGCCTGCTATGGCTATCGCTATGCGTGCTATTGCTATGGCTATGGCTGCTATGGCTATGCCTATGGCTGCTATGGCTATGGCTATAGCTGCTATGGCTATGGGTATGGATGCTTTGGCTATGGCTATGGCTGATATGGCTACGCCTATAGCTGCTATGGCTATGGCTACGGCAGCTATGGCTGTCGCTATGCGTGCTATGGCTATGGCTATGGCTTCTATGGCTATGCCTATGGATTCTTTGGCTATGGCTAAAGCTGCTATGGCTATGGCTATAGCTGCTATAGCTATGGCTATGGCTGCTATGGCTATGACTGCTGTGGCGATAGCTATGGCTGCTATGGCTATGGCTAAGGCTATGGCTGCTATGGCTATGGCTATGGCTGCTATGGCTATTGCTATGGCTGCTTTGGATTTGGCTATAGCTGCTATGGCTGTGTATCTGGCTGCTGTGGCTATGTCTGCTTTGGCTATGGCTATAGCTGCTATGGCTATGGCTATGGCTGCTGTGGCTATGCCTATGGCCGCTACGGCTATGGCTATAACTGCTATGGCTATGGCTGATATAGCTATGCCTATGGCCGCTACGGCTATGGCTATAACTGCTCTGGCTATGGCATTGGCTGCTGTGGCTATGGCTATGGCTATGACAATGGCTGCTATGGCTATGCCTATGGCTGCTATGTCTATGGCTATGGCTGCTATGGCTATGGCTATGGCTATGGCTGATATGGCTATGGCTATGGCTGCTATGGCTGCTATGGCTATGGCTATTGCTGCTATGGCTACTGCTACGGGTATGGCTATGGCTGCTATGGCTATGACTGTGGCTGCTATGTCTACGGCTGGTATAGCTATGCCTATGGCTGCTACGGCTATGGCTATAACAGCTATGGCTATGGCATTGGCTACTGTGGCTATGGCTATGGCTGCTATGGCAATGGCTACGGCTGCTATGGCTATCGCTGTGGCTGCTATGGCTATGTCTATGGCTGCTATGGCTATGGCTACGGCTGCTATGGCTATGGCTACGGCTGCTAGGGCTGCTATGGCTATGACTATTGCTGCTATGGATATGGCTATGACTATGGCTGATATGGCTATGTCTGCGCCTGCTATGGCTATCGCTATGCGTGCTATTGCTATGGCTATGGCTGCTATGGCTATGCCTATGGCTGCTATGTCTATGGCTATGGCTGCTATGGCTATGGCTATGGCTATGGCTGATATGGCTATGGCTATGGCTGCTATGGCTGCTATGGCTATGGCTATTGCTGCTATGGCTACTGCTACGGGTATGGCTATGGCTGCTATGGCTATGACTGTGGCTGCTGGGGCTGCTATGGCTATGACTGTTGCTGCTACGGCTATGGTCATGGCCATGACTAGGGCTGCTATGGCTATGTATATGGCTGCTATGGCTATGGTTTTGGCCATGACTAGGGCTGCTATGGCTATGTATATGGCTGCTATGGCAATGGCTGATATAGCTATGCCTATGGCCGCTACGGCTATGGCTATAACTGCTATGGCTATGGCATCGGCTGCTGTGGCTATGGCTATGGCTATGACAATGGCTGCAGTGCCTACGGCTATGGCTGCATCGTCTATGGCTGGTATAGCTATGCGTATGTCTGCTACGGCTATGGCTATAACTGCTCTGGCTATGGCATTGGCTGCTGTGGCTATGGCTATGGCTATGATAATGTCTGCTATGGCTATGGCTATGGCTGCTATGTCTATGGCTGGTATAGCTATGCCTATGGCTGCTACGGCTATGGCTATAACAGCTATGGCTATGGCATTGGCTACTGTGCCTATGGCTATGTTTATGGCTGCTTTGGCTATGGCTATGGCTATGGCTGCTATGTCTATGGCTGGTACAGCTATGGCTATGGCTGCGACGGATATGGCTACAGCTGCTATGGCTATGGTATTGGCTGCTGTGGCTATGGCTATGTCTATGGCTGATATGGCTATGGCTATGGCTGCTATGGATATATCTATGGCTGCTATGGCTATGGCTACGGCTGGTATGGCAATCGCTATGGCTGCTCTGGCTATGTCTGCGCCTGCTATGGCTATCGCTATGCGTGCTATTGCTATGGCTATGGCTGCTATGGCTATGCCTATGGCTGCTATGGCTATGGCTATAGCTGCTATGGCTATGGGTATGGATGCTTTGGCTATGGCTATGGCTGATATGGCTACGCCTATAGCTGCTATGGGTATGGCTACGGCAGCTATGGCTGTCGCTATGCGTGCTATGGCTATGGCTATGGCTGCTATGGCTATGCCTATGGATTCTTTGGCTATGGCTAAAGCTGCTATGGCTATGGCTATAGCTGCTATAGCTATGGCTATGGCTGCTATGGCTATGACTGCTGTGGCGATAGCTATGGCTGCTATGGCTATGGCTAAGGCTATGGCTGCTATGGCTATGGCTATGGCTGCTATGGCTATTGCTATGGCTGCTTTGGATTTGGCTATAGCTGCTATGGCTGTGTATCTGGCTGCTGTGGCTATGTCTGCTTTGGCTATGGCTATAGCTGCTATGGCTATGGCTATGGCTGCTGTGGCTATGCCTATGGCCGCTACGGCTATGGCTATAACTGCTATGGCTATGGCTGATATAGCTATGCCTATGGCCGCTACGGCTATGGCTATAACTGCTCTGGCTATGGCATTGGCTGCTGTGGCTATGGCTATGGCTATGACAATGGCTGCTATGGCTATGCCTATGGCTGCTATGTCTATGGCTATGGCTGCTATGGCTATGGCTATGGCTATGGCTGATATGGCTATGGCTATGGCTGCTATGGCTGCTATGGCTATGGCTATTGCTGCTATGGCTACTGCTACGGGTATGGCTATGGCTGCTATGGCTATGACTGTGGCTGCTATGTCTACGGCTGGTATAGCTATGCCTATGGCTGCTACGGCTATGGCTATAACAGCTATGGCTATGGCATTGGCTACTGTGGCTATGGCTATGGCTGCTATGGCAATGGCTACGGCTGCTATGGCTATCGCTGTGGCTGCTATGGCTATGTCTATGGCTGCTATGGCTATGGCTACGGCTGCTATGGCTATGGCTACGGCTGCTAGGGCTGCTATGGCTATGACTATTGCTGCTATGGATATGGCTATGACTATGGCTGATATGGCTATGTCTGCGCCTGCTATGGCTATCGCTATGCGTGCTATTGCTATGGCTATGGCTGCTATGGCTATGCCTATGGCTGCTATGTCTATGGCTATGGCTGCTATGGCTATGGCTATGGCTATGGCTGATATGGCTATGGCTATGGCTGCTATGGCTGCTATGGCTATGGCTATTGCTGCTATGGCTACTGCTACGGGTATGGCTATGGCTGCTATGGCTATGACTGTGGCTGCTGGGGCTGCTATGGCTATGACTGTTGCTGCTACGGCTATGGTCATGGCCATGACTAGGGCTGCTATGGCTATGTATATGGCTGCTATGGCTATGGTTTTGGCCATGACTAGGGCTGCTATGGCTATGTATATGGCTGCTATGGCAATGGCTGATATAGCTATGCCTATGGCCGCTACGGCTATGGCTATAACTGCTATGGCTATGGCATCGGCTGCTGTGGCTATGGCTATGGCTATGACAATGGCTGCAGTGCCTACGGCTATGGCTGCATCGTCTATGGCTGGTATAGCTATGCGTATGTCTGCTACGGCTATGGCTATAACTGCTCTGGCTATGGCATTGGCTGCTGTGGCTATGGCTATGGCTATGATAATGTCTGCTATGGCTATGGCTATGGCTGCTATGTCTATGGCTGGTATAGCTATGCCTATGGCTGCTACGGCTATGGCTATAACAGCTATGGCTATGGCATTGGCTACTGTGCCTATGGCTATGTTTATGGCTGCTTTGGCTATGGCTATGGCTATGGCTGCTATGTCTATGGCTGGTACAGCTATGGCTATGGCTGCGACGGATATGGCTACAGCTGCTATGGCTATGGTATTGGCTGCTGTGGCTATGGCTATGTCTATGGCTGATATGGCTATGGCTATGGCTGCTATGGATATATCTATGGCTGCTATGGCTATGGCTACGGCTGGTATGGCAATCGCTATGGCTGCTCTGGCTATGTCTGCGCCTGCTATGGCTATCGCTATGCGTGCTATTGCTATGGCTATGGCTGCTATGGCTATGCCTATGGCTGCTATGGCTATGGCTATAGCTGCTATGGCTATGGGTATGGATGCTTTGGCTATGGCTATGGCTGATATGGCTACGCCTATAGCTGCTATGGGTATGGCTACGGCAGCTATGGCTGTCGCTATGCGTGCTATGGCTATGGCTATGGCTGCTATGGCTATGCCTATGGATTCTTTGGCTATGGCTAAAGCTGCTATGGCTATGGCTATAGCTGCTATAGCTATGGCTATGGCTGCTATGGCTATGACTGCTGTGGCGATAGCTATGGCTGCTATGGCTATGGCTAAGGCTATGGCTGCTATGGCTATGGCTATGGCTGCTATGGCTATTGCTATGGCTGCTTTGGATTTGGCTATAGCTGCTATGGCTGTGTATCTGGCTGCTGTGGCTATGTCTGCTTTGGCTATGGCTATAGCTGCTATGGCTATGGCTATGGCTGCTGTGGCTATGCCTATGGCCGCTACGGCTATGGCTATAACTGCTATGGCTATGGCTGATATAGCTATGCCTATGGCCGCTACGGCTATGGCTATAACTGCTCTGGCTATGGCATTGGCTGCTGTGGCTATGGCTATGGCTATGACAATGGCTGCTATGGCTATGCCTATGGCTGCTATGTCTATGGCTATGGCTGCTATGGCTATGGCTATGGCTATGGCTGATATGGCTATGGCTATGGCTGCTATGGCTGCTATGGCTATGGCTATTGCTGCTATGGCTACTGCTACGGGTATGGCTATGGCTGCTATGGCTATGACTGTGGCTGCTATGTCTACGGCTGGTATAGCTATGCCTATGGCTGCTACGGCTATGGCTATAACAGCTATGGCTATGGCATTGGCTACTGTGGCTATGGCTATGGCTGCTATGGCAATGGCTACGGCTGCTATGGCTATCGCTGTGGCTGCTATGGCTATGTCTATGGCTGCTATGGCTATGGCTACGGCTGCTATGGCTATGGCTACGGCTGCTAGGGCTGCTATGGCTATGACTATTGCTGCTATGGATATGGCTATGACTATGGCTGATATGGCTATGACTATGGCTGCTATGGCTATTGCTATGGCTATGGCTATTGCTGCTATGGCTGTGGCTATGGCTATGGCTGCTGTGGCTAATGCTATGGCTGCTATGGCTATGGCTATGGCTACTATGGCTAGGACTATGCCTGCTATGGCTATGGCTATGCATGCTATGGCTATGGGTATGGCTGCTATGAATATGGCTATTGCTGCTATGGCTATGGCTATGGCTGCTCTGGATATGGTTATGGCTGCTATGGCTATAGCTATGCGTGCTACGGCTATGGCTATGTCTGCTATGGTTATTGCTATAGCTACTACGGCTATGGCTACGGCTGCTAAGACTATGGCTATGGCTACCGCTGCTGTGGCTATGGCTATGGACGCCATGGCTACGGCTATGGCTACGGCTATGGCTGATATGGCTATGTCTATCGCTGCTATGGCTATGGCTACGGCTGCTATGGCTATCGCTATGCGTGCTATGGCTATGGCTATGGCTGCAATGGCTATGGCTATGGCTGCAATGGCTGCTATGGCTATGGCTATTGCTGCTAAGGCTATGGCTATGGCTATGGCTATGGCTTCTATGGCTATGGCTATATCTGCTGTGGCTATGGGTATGACTGCTATGACTATGGCTATGGCTATGGCTGCTATGGCTATGGCTATGGCTATGTCTGCTATGGCTGCTATGGCTATGGATATGGCTGCTATAGCTTTGGCTGTGACTACTTTGGCTATGGCTCTAGTTGCGATGGCTATGGCTATGGCTATGGCTGCTATGGCTGCTATGGCTATGACTATGGCTGCTATAGCTTTGGCTATGGCTGCTATGGCTATGGCTATGGCTGCTATGGCTGTCGCTATGCCTGGTATGGTTGTGGCTATGGCTGCTATGTCTATGGTTGTGGCTATGGTTGCTATGGCTATGGCTATGGCTGCTATGGCTATGGCTATGGCTGTTATGGCTATGACTATGGCTGCTAATGCTATGGCTGCTGTGGCTATAGCTATGGCTGCTATGGCTATGGCTATGGCTATGGATGCTCTGGCTATGTCTAAGGCTGCTATGGCTATCGCTATGCGTGCTATTGCTATGGCTATGGCTGCTATGGCTATGGCTATGGCTGCTATGGCTATGGCTATGGCTGTGTTTTGCTGTGGCTGCTATAGCTATGGCTATGGCTGATATGGCTATGGCTATAGCTGCTATGGCTATGGGTATGGATGCTTTGGCTATGGCTATGGCTGATATGGCTATGCCTATAGCTGTTATGGCTATGGCTACGGCAGCTATGGCTGTCGCTATGCGTGCTATGGCTATGGCTATGGCTGCTATGGCTATGGCTATGGTCATGTCTATGGCTGCGGCTGCTATGGCTGTCGCTATGCGTGCTATGGCTATGGCTGCGGCTGCTATGGCTGTCGCTATGCGTGCTATGGCTATGGCTATGGCTGCTATGGCTATGCCTATGGATCCTTTGGCTATGGCTAAAGCTGCTATGGCTATGGCTATAGCTGCTATAGCTATGGCTATGGCTGCTATGGCTATGACTGCTGTGGCGATAGCTATGGCTGCTATGGCTATGGCTATGGCTATGGCTGCTATGGCTATGGCTATGGCTGCTATGGCTGTCGCTATGCGTGCTATGGCTATGGCTATGGCTGCTATGGCTATGGCTATGGATTCTTTGGCTATGGCTAAAGCTGCTATGGCTATGACTGTAGCTGCTATAGCTATGGCTATGGCTGCTATGGCTATGGCTGCTGTGGCGATAGCTATGGCTGCTATGGCTATGGCTATGGCTGCTGTGGCTGTTGCTATGGTTGCTTTGGATTTGGCTATAGCTGCTATGGCTGTGGATCTGGCTGCTATGGCTATGTCTGCTTTGGCTATGGCTATAGCTGCTATGGCTATGGCTCCGGCTGCTGTGGCTGTGGCTATGGCTGCTACGTCTATGGCTGGTATAGCTATGGCTATGGCTGTTACGGCTATGGCTACAGCTGCGATGGCTATGGCATTGGCTGTTGTGGCTATGGCTATGTCTATAGCTGCTATGGCTGTGGCTATGGCTGCTATGGTTATATCTATGGCGGCTATGGCTATGGCTACGTCTGCTATGGCAATCGCTATGGGTACTGCTATGGCTGTGGCTATGACTGCTATGGCTATGGCTATGGCTGCTAGGGCTGCTATGGCTATGACTATTGCTGCTGTGGCTATGGCTATGACTATGGCTGATATGGCTATGGCTATGGCTGCTGTGGATAAGGCTATGCCTGGTATGGTTGTGGCTATGGCTGCTATGTCTATGGTTGTGGCTATGGTTGCTATGGCTATGGCTATGGCTGCTATGGCTATGGCTATGGCTGTTATGGCTATGACTATGGCTGCTAATGCTATGGCTGCTGTGGCTATAGCTATGGCTGCTATGGCTATGGCTATGGCTATGGATGCTCTGGCTATGTCTAAGGCTGCTATGGCTATCGCTATGCGTGCTATTGCTATGGCTATGGCTGCTATGGCTATGGCTATGGCTGCTATGGCTATGGCTATGGCTGTGTTTTGCTGTGGCTGCTATAGCTATGGCTATGGCTGATATGGCTATGGCTATAGCTGCTATGGCTATGGGTATGGATGCTTTGGCTATGGCTATGGCTGATATGGCTATGCCTATAGCTGTTATGGCTATGGCTACGGCAGCTATGGCTGTCGCTATGCGTGCTATGGCTATGGCTATGGCTGCTATGGCTATGGCTATGGTCATGTCTATGGCCGCTATGGCTATGGGTAAGGCTGCTGTGGGTATGGCTATAGCTGCTATGGCTATGGCTCTGGCTGCTATGGCTTTGGCTATGGCTGCTGTGGCTATGGCTATGGCTACTATGGCTATGGCTATAACTGCTCTCGCTGCTATGGCTATGGCTATTGTTGCTACGGCTATGGCTATGGCTATAGCTATGACTGTTATGGCTATGGCTATGGCTGCTATGGCTATGGCTATGGCTGCTATGGCTATGGCTATAGCTGCTATGGCTATGGCTCCGGCTGCTATGGCTATGGCTATTGCAATGCCTTGGTATGGATATAGCTGCTATGGTTATGGCTCTGGCTGCTATGGCTATGGCTATGGCTATGGCTGCTATGGCTGTGGCTATGCCTGCTATTACTATCGCTAATGCTGCAATGGCAATGGCTATGCCTACGGCTATGGCTATGGCTGCTATGGCTATGGCTATGGCTGCTCTGGCTATGGCTATTGCTGCTATGGCTATGGCTATGGCTATGGCTATGGCTATGGCTGCTATGGCTGCTATGGCTATCGCTATTGCTGCTATGGCTATGGCTATGGCTATGGCTATGGCTATGGCTGCTATGGCTGCGTGTGCTATGGCTATGGCTATGGCTACTATGGCTATGACTATGGCTGCTACGGCTATGGCTATGTCTGCTATGGTTATTGCTATAGCTACTACGGCTATGGCTATGGCTGCTAAGACTATGGCTATGGCTACCGCTGCTGTGGCTATGGCTATGGATGCTATGGCTACGGCTATGGCTACGGCTATGGCTGATATGGCTATGTCTATCGCTGCTATGGCTATGGCTATGGCTGCTATGGCTATGGCTAGGCTGCTATGGCTATCGCTGTGCGTGCTATTGCTATGGCTATGGCTCCTATAGCTATGCCTATGGCTGCTCTGGCTGTGGCTATTGCTGCTATGGATATAGCTATGGCTCCTGTGGCTATGGCTATGGCTGCTTTGGGTATAGCTATAGCTGATATGGCTATGGCTCCGGCTGCTACGGCTCTCGCTATGGCAATGGCTATGTCTGCTATGGCTATGGCTATGGCTGCTATGGCTGTGGCTATGGCTGCTTTGGGTATGGCTATAGCTGCTATGGCTGTGGCTCTGGCTGCTATGGCTATGGCTATGGCTGCTATGGCTATGGCTATGGCCATGTCTATGGCCGCTATGGCTATGGCTAAGGCTGCTTTGGGTATGGCTATAGCTGCTATGGCTTTGGCTCTGACTGCTATGGCTATGGCTATGGCTGCTATGGCTATGGCTATGGCCATGTCTATGGCAGCAATAGCTTTGGCTGTGGCTACAATGGCTATGGCTATGGCTGCTATGGCTGCTATGGCCATGGCTATTACTGCTATGTCTATGGCTGCTATGGCTATGACTATGGCTGCATTAGCTTTGGCTGTGGCTATGTCTGCTATGGCTATGGCTATGGCTATGGCTATTATGGCTATGGCTATAGCTGCTGTGGCTATGGCTCCGGCTGATGTGGCAATGGCTATGGCTATGGCTGCTATGGCTATGGCTATGGCTATGGCTATTATGGCTATGGCTATAGCTGCTGTGGCTATGGCTCCGGCTGATGTGGCAATGGCTATGGCTATGGCTGCTATGGCTATGGCTATGGCGGCTATGGCTATGGCTACCGCTGCTATGGCTATCGTTATGGCTGCAATGGCTACGGATATGGCTGCTATGGCTATGGCTGCAATGGCTACGGCTATTGCTGCTATGGCTATTGCAATGGCTATGGCTGCTATGGCTATGGCTGCTTTGGCTGTGGCTATGGCTGCCATAGCTATGGCTATGGCTGCTAAGGCTATGGTCGTGGCTATGTCTCCTATGGATATGGCTATGGCTGCTATGGCTATCCCTATGCGTGCTATTGCTGTGGCTATGGCTATGGCTATGGCAATGGCTGCTATGGCTATGGCTATAGCTGCTATGTCTATGGCTGGTATAGTTATGCCTATGGCTATGGCTGCTATGGCTATGGCTGCTATAGCTCTGGCTATGGCTGATATGGCTATGGCTATGGCTGCTATGGCCATGGCTATGGCGATGGCTGCTATGGCTATGGCTATGGATGCTATGGCAATGGCTATGGATGCTTCGGCTATGGCTAAGGCTGCTTTGGCTATGGCTATGGCTGCTATGGCTATGGCTACGGCTGCTATGGCTATGGTTGCGACTGCTATGGCTATCGCTATGTGTGCTATTGCTATGGCTATGGCTGCTATGGCTATGACTATGGCTGCATTAGATTTGGCTGTGGCTATGTCTGCTATGGCTATGGCTATGGCTATGGCTATTATGGCTATGGCTCTGGCTGCTATGGCTATGGCTATTGCTGCTTTGGGTATGGCTACAGCTGCTATGGCTATGGATCTGGCTGCTATGACTATGGCTATGGCTAGGGCAGCAATAGCTTTGGCTGTGTCTACAATGGCTATGGCTATGGCTGCTATGGCTATCGCTATGGCTGCTATGGCTATGGCTATGGCTGCTATGGCTATTGTATTGGCTGCTGTGGCTGTGGCTATGTCTATGGATGCTATGGCTATGGCTATGGCTGCTATGGCTATGGCTATGGCTGCTATGGCTATGACTATGGCTATGGCTGCTATGGCTATGGCTATGGCTGCTTTGGATATGGCTATAGCTGCTATGGCTGTGGATCTGACTCCTATGGCTATGGCTAAGGCTGCTATGGCTACGGCAGCTTTGGCTATGGCTATAGCTGCTATGGCTATGGCTCTGGCTGCTATGTCTATGGCTGGTACAGCTATGGCTATGGCTGCGACGGATATGGCTACAGCTGCTATGGCTATGGCATTGGCTGCTGTGGCTATGGCTATGTCTATGGCTGCTATGGCTATGGCTATGGCTGCTATGGATATATCTATGGCTGCTATGGCTATGGCTACGGCTGGTATGGCAATCGCTATGGCTGCTCTGGCTATGGCTATGGCTGCTGTGGCTATGGCTATGACTACGGCTATGGCTGCTACTGCCGCTATGTCTGTGGCTGGTATAGCTATGCCTATGGCTGCTACGGCTATGGCTACAACTGCTATGGCTATAGCATTGGCTGCTGTGGCTATGGCTATGGCTCTAGCTGCTATGGCTATGGCTATGGCTGCCATGGCTATGGCTATTGCTATGGCTGCTATGGCTATGACTATGGCTGCTGTAGCTTTGGCTGTGGATGCTATGGCTATGGCTATGGCTGCTATGGCTATGGCTATGGTCATGTCTATGGCCGCTATGGCTATGGGTAAGGCTGCTGTGGGTATGGCTATAGCTGCTATGGCTATGGCTCTGGCTGCTATGGCTTTGGCTATGGCTGCTGTGGCTATGGCTATGGCTACTATGGCTATGGCTATAACTGCTCTCGCTGCTATGGCTATGGCTACTGTTGCTACGGCTATGGCTGTGGCTATAGCTATGACTGCTATGGCTATGGCTATGGCTGCTGTGGCTATGGCTATGGACGCCATGGCTACGGCTATGGCTACGGCTATGGCTGATATGGCTATGTCTATCGCTGCTATGGCTATGGCTACGGCTGCTATGGCTATCGCTATGCGTGCTATGGCTATGGCTATGGCTGCAATGGCTATGGCTATGGCTGCAATGGCTGCTATGGCTATGGCTGTTGCTGCTAAGGCTATGGCTATGGCTATGGCTATGGCTTCTATGGCTATGGCTATATCTGCTGTGGCTATGGGTATGACTGCTATGACTATGCCTATGGCTATGGCTGCTATGGCTATGGCTATGGCTATGTCTGCTATGGCTGCTATGGCTATGGATATGGCTGCTATAGCTTTGGCTGTGACTACTTTGGCTATGGCTCTAGTTGCGATGGCTATGGCTATGGCTATGGCTGCTATGGCTGCTATGGCTATGACTATGGCTGCTATAGCTTTGGCTGTGGCTGCTATGGCTATGGCTATGGCTGCTATGGCTATGGCTACGGCTGCTATGGCTATGGCTGCGGTTGCTATGGCTATCGCTATGCGTGCTATTGCTATGGCTATGGCTGCTATGGCTATGACTATGACTGCTATGGCTGCTATGGCTATGCCTATTGCTGCTATGGGTACTGCTATGGCTGTGGCTATGACTGCTATGGCTATGGCTATGGCTGCTAGGGCTGCTATGGCTATGACTATGACTGATATGGCTATGGCTATGGCTGCTGTGGATAAGGCTATGCCTGGTATGGTTGTGGCTATGGCTGCTATGTCTATGGTTGTGGCTATGGTTGCTATGGCTATGGCTATGGCTGCTATGGCTATGGCTATGGCTGTTATGGCTATGACTATGGCTGCTAATGCTATGGCTATGGCTAAGGCTCCTATGGATATAGCTATGGCTGCTATTGCCGTGGCGATGGCTGCTGTGACTATGGCTATGGCTGCTATGGCTATGGCTGCTGAGGCTATAGCTATGGCTGCTATGGCTACGGCTATGGCTATGGATGCTCTGGCTATGGCTGCGGCTGCTATGGCTGTCGCTATGCGTGCTATGGCTATGGCTGCGGCTGCTATGGCTGTCGCTATGCGTGCTATGGCTATGGCTATGGCTGCTATGGCTATGCCTATGGATCCTTTGGCTATGGCTAAAGCTGCTATGGCTATGGCTATAGCTGCTATAGCTATGGCTATGGCTGCTATGGCTATGACTGCTGTGGCGATAGCTATGGCTGCTATGGCTATGGCTATGGCTGCTATGGCTATGGCTATGGCTGCTATGGCTGTCGCTATGCGTGCTATGGCTATGGTTATGGCTGCTATGGCTATGGCTATGGATTCTTTGGCTATGGCTAAAGCTGCTATGGCTATGACTATAGCTGCTATAGCTATGGCTATGGCTGCTATGGCTATGGCTGCTGTGGCGATAGCTATGGCTGCTATGGCTATGGCTATGGCTGCTATGGCTATTGCTATGGTTGCTTTGGATTTGGCTATAGCTGCTATGGCTGTGGATCTGGCTGCTATGGCTATGTCTGCTTTGGCTATGGCTATAGCTGCTATGGCTATGGCTCCGGCTGCTGTGGCTGTGGCTATGGCTGCTACGTCTATGGCTGGTATAGCTATGGCTATGGCTGTTACGGCTATGGCTACAGCTGCGATGGCTATGGCATTGGCTGTTGTGGCTATGGCTATGTCTATAGCTGCTATGGCTGTGGCTATGGCTGCTATGGTTATATCTATGGCGGCTATGGCTATGGCTACGTCTGCTATGGCAATCGCTATGGGTACTGCTATGGCTGTGGCTATGACTGCTATGGCTATGGCTATGGCTGCTAGGGCTGCTATGGCTATGACTATTGCTGCTGTGGCTATGGCTATGACTATGGCTGATATGGCTATGGCTATGGCTGCTGTGGATAAGGCTATGCCTGGTATGGTTGTGGCTATGGCTGCTATGTCTATGGTTGTGGCTATGGTTGCTATGGCTATGGCTATGGCTGCTATGGCTATGGCTATGGCTGTTATGGCTATGACTATGGCTGCTAATGCTATGGCTGCTGTGGCTATAGCTATGGCTGCTATGGCTATGGCTATGGCTATGGATGCTCTGGCTATGTCTAAGGCTGCTATGGCTATCGCTATGCGTGCTATTGCTATGGCTATGGCTGCTATGGCTATGGCTATGGCTGCTATGGCTATGGCTATGGCTGTGTTTTGCTGTGGCTGCTATAGCTATGGCTATGGCTGATATGGCTATGGCTATAGCTGCTATGGCTATGGGTATGGATGCTTTGGCTATGGCTATGGCTGATATGGCTATGCCTATAGCTGTTATGGCTATGGCTACGGCAGCTATGGCTGTCGCTATGCGTGCTATGGCTATGGCTATGGCTGCTATGGCTATGGCTATGGTCATGTCTATGGCCGCTATGGCTATGGGTAAGGCTGCTGTGGGTATGGCTATAGCTGCTATGGCTATGGCTCTGGCTGCTATGGCTTTGGCTATGGCTGCTGTGGCTATGGCTATGGCTACTATGGCTATGGCTATAACTGCTCTCGCTGCTATGGCTATGGCTATTGTTGCTACGGCTATGGCTATGGCTATAGCTATGACTGTTATGGCTATGGCTATGGCTGCTATGGCTATGGCTATGGCTGCTATGGCTATGGCCATAGCTGCTATGGCTATGGCTCCGGCTGCTATGGCTATGGCTATTGCTATGCCTTGGTATGGATATAGCTGCTATGGTTATGGCTCTGGCTGCTATGGCTATGGCTATGGCTATGGCTGCTATGGCTGTGGCTATGCCTGCTATTACTATCGCTAATGCTGCAATGGCAATGGCTATGCCTACGGCTATGGCTATGGCTGCTATGGCTATGGCTATGGCTGCTCTGGCTATGGCTATTGCTGCTATGGCTATGGCTATGGCTATGGCTATGGCTATGGCTGCTATGGCTGCTATTGCTATGGCTATTGCTGCTATGGCTATGGCTATGGCTATGGCTATGGCTATGGCTGCTATGGCTGCGTGTGCTATGGCTATGGCTATGGCTACTATGGCTATGACTATGGCTGCTACGGCTATGGCTATGTCTGCTATGGTTATTGCTATAGCTACTACGGCTATGGCTATGGCTGCTAAGACTATGGCTATGGCTACCGCTGCTGTGGCTATGGCTATGGATGCTATGGCTACGGCTATGGCTACGGCTATGGCTGATATGGCTATGTCTATCGCTGCTATGGCTATGGCTATGGCTGCTATGGCTATGGCTAGGCTGCTATGGCTATCGCTGTGCGTGCTATTGCTATGGCTATGGCTCCTATAGCTATGCCTATGGCTGCTCTGGCTGTGGCTATTGCTGCTATGGATATAGCTATGGCTCCTGTGGCTATGGCTATGGCTGCTTTGGGTATAGCTATAGCTGATATGGCTATGGCTCCGGCTGCTACGGCTCTCGCTATGGCAATGGCTATGTCTGCTATGGCTATGGCTATGGCTGCTATGGCTGTGGCTATGGCTGCTTTGGGTATGGCTATAGCTGCTATGGCTGTGGCTCTGGCTGCTATGGCTATGGCTATGGCTGCTATGGCTATGGCTATGGCCATGTCTATGGCCGCTATGGCTATGGCTAAGTCTGCTTTGGGTATGGCTATAGCTGCTATGGCTTTGGCTCTGACTGCTATGGCTATGGCTATGGCTGCTATGGCTATGGCTATGGCCATGTCTATGGCAGCAATAGCTTTGGCTGTGGCTACAATGGCTATGGCTATGGCTGCTATGGCTGCTATGGCCATGGCTATTACTGCTATATCTATGGCTGCTATGGCTATGACTATGGCTGCATTAGCTTTGGCTGTGGCTATGTCTGCTATGGCTATGGCTATGGCTATGGCTATTATGGCCATGGCTATAGCTGCTGTGGCTATGGCTCCGGCTGATGTGGCAATGGCTATGGCTATGGCTGCTATGGCTATGGCTATGGCTATGGCTATTATGGCTATGGCTATAGCTGCTGTGGCTATGGCTCCGGCTGATGTGGCAATGGCTATGGCTATGGCTGCTATGGCTATGGCTATGGCGGCTATGGCTATGGCTACCGCTGCTATGGCTATCGTTATGGCTGCAATGGCTACGGATATGGCTGCTATGGCTATGGCTGCAATGGCTACGGCTATTGCTGCTATGGCTATTGCAATGGCTATGGCTGCTATGGCTATGGCTGCTTTGGCTGTGGCTATGGCTGCCATAGCTATGGCTATGGCTGCTAAGGCTATGGTCGTGGCTATGTCTCCTATGGATATGGCTATGGCTGCTATGGCTATCCCTATGCGTGCTATTGCTGTGGCTATGGCTATGGCTATGGCAATGGCTGCTATGGCTATGGCTATAGCTGCTATGTCTATGGCTGGTATAGTTATGCCTATGGCTATGGCTGCTATGGCTATGGCTGCTATAGCTCTGGCTATGGCTGATATGGCTATGGCTATGGCTGCTATGGCCATGGCTATGGCGATGGCTGCTATGGCTATGGCTATGGATGCTATGGCAATTGCTATGGATGCTTCGGCTATGGCTAAAGCTGCTTTGGCTATGGCTATGGCTGCTATGGCTATGGCTACGGCTGCTATGGCTATGGTTGCGACTGCTATGGCTATCGCTATGTGTGCTATTGCTATGGCTATGGCTGCTATGGCTATGACTATGGCTGCATTAGATTTGGCTGTGGCTATGTCTGCTATGGCTATGGCTATGGCTATGGCTATTATGGCTATGGCTCTGGCTGCTATGGCTATGGCTATTGCTGCTTTGGGTATGGCTACAGCTGCTATGGCTATGGATCTGGCTGCTATGACTATGGCTATGGCTAGGGCAGCAATAGCTTTGGCTGTGTCTACAATGGCTATGGCTATGGCTGCTATGGCTATCGCTATGGCTGCTATGGCTATGGCTATGGCTGCTATGGCTATTGTATTGGCTGCTGTGGCTGTGGCTATGTTTATGGATGCTATGGCTATGGCTATGGCTGCTATGGCTATGGCTATGGCTGCTATGGCTATGACTATGGCTATGGCTGCTATGGCTATGGCTATGGCTGCTTTGGATATGGCTATAGCTGCTATGGCTGTGGATCTGACTGCTATGGCTATGGCTAAGGCTGCTATGGCTACGGCAGCTTTGGCTATGGCTATAGCTGCTATGGCTATGGCTCTGGCTGCTATGTCTATGGCTGGTACAGCTATGGCTATGGCTGCGACGGTTATGGCTACAGCTGCTATGGCTATGGCATTGGCTGCTGTGGCTATGGCTATGTCTATGGCTGCTATGGCTATGGCTATGGCTGCTATGGATATATCTATGGCTGCTATGGCTATGGCTACGGCTGGTATGGCAATCGCTATGGCTGCTCTGGCTATGGCTATGGCTGCTGTGGCTATGGCTATGACTACGGCTATGGCTGCTACTGCCGCTATGTCTGTGGCTGGTATAGCTATGCCTATGGCTGCTACGGCTATGGCTACAACTGCTATGGCTATAGCATTGGCTGCTGTGGCTATGGCTATGGCTCTAGCTGCTATGGCTATGGCTATGACTGCTATGACTATGGCTATGGCTATGGCTGCTATGGCTATGGCTATGGCTATGTCTGCTATGGCTGCTATGGCTATGGATATGGCTGCTATAGCTTTGGCTGTGACTACTTTGGCTATGGCTCTAGTTGCTATGGCTATGGCTATGGCTATGGCTGCTATGGCTGCTATGGCTATGACTATGGCTGCTATAGCTTTGGCTGTGGCTGCTATGGCTATGGCTATGGCTGCTATGGCTATGGCTACGGCTGCTATGGCTATGGCTGCGGTTGCTATGGCTATCGCTATGCGTGCTATTGCTATGGCTATGGCTGCTATGGCTATGACTATGACTGCTATGGCTGCTATGGCTATGCCTATTGCTGCTATGGGTACTGCTATGGCTGTGGCTATGACTGCTATGGCTATGGCTATGGCTGCTAGGGCTGCTATGGCTATGACTATTGCTGCTGTGGCTATGGCTATGACTATGGCTGCTATGGCTGCTATGGCTATGCCTATTGCTGCTATGGGTACTGCTATGGCTGTGGCTATGACTGCTATGGCTATGGCTATGGCTGCTAGGGCTGCTATGGCTATGACTATTGCTGCTGTGGCTATGGCTATGACTATGGCTGCTATGGCTATGGCTATGGCTGCTGTGGATAAGGCTATGCCTGGTATGGTTGTGGCTGTGGCTGCTATGTCTATGGTTGTGGCTATGGTTGCTATGGCTATGGCTATGGCTCCTATGGCTATGGCTATGGCTGTTATGGCTATGACTATGGCTGCTAATGCTATGGCTATGGCTATGGCTCCTATGGATATAGCTATGGCTGCTATTGCCGTGGCGATGGCTGCTGTGACTATGGCTATGGCTGCTATGGCTATGGCTGCTGTGGCTATAGCTATGGCTGCTATGGCTACGGCTATGGCTATGGATGCTCTGGCTATGGCTGCGGCTGCTATGGCTATCGCTATGCGTGCTATTGCTATGGCTATGGCTGCTATGGCCATGGCTATGGCTGCTATGGCTATGGCTATGGCTGTGTTTGGCTATGGCTGCTATAGCTATGGCTATGGCTGATATGGCTATGGCTATAGCTGCTATGGCTATGGGTATGGATGCTTTGGCTATGGCTATGGCTGATATGGCTATGGCTATGGCTGCTATGGCTATGGCTACGGCAGCTATGGCTGTCGCTATGCGTGCTATGGCTATGGCTATGGCTGCTATGGCTATGGCTATGGATTCTTTGGCTATGGCTAAAGCTGCCATGGCTATGACTATAGCTGCTAAAGCTATGGCTATGGCTGCTATGGCTATGGCTGCTGTGGCGATAGCTATGGCTGCTATGGCTATGGCTATGGCTGCTATGGCTATTGCTATGGTTGCTTTGGATTTGGCTATAGCTGCTATGGCTGTGGATCTGGCTGCTATGGCTATGTCTGCTTTGGCTATGGCTATAGCTGCTATGGCTATGGCTCCGGCTGCTGTGGCTGTGGCTATGGCTGCTACGTCTATGGCTGGTATAGCTATGGCTATGGCTGTTACGGCTATGGCTACAGCTGCGATGGCTATGGCATTGGCTGTTGTGGCTATGGCTATGTCTATAGCTGCTATGGCTGTGGCTATGGCTGCTATGGTTATATCTATGGCGGCTATGGCTATGGCTACGTCTGCTATGGCAATCGCTATGGGTACTGCTATGGCTGTGGCTATGACTGCTATGGCTATGGCTATGGCTGCTAGGGCTGCTATGGCTATGACTATTGCTGCTGTGGCTATGGCTATGACTATGGCTGATATGGCTATGGCTATGGCTGCTGTGGATAAGGCTATGCCTGGTATGGTTGTGGCTATGGCTGCTATGTCTATGGTTGTGGCTATGGTTGCTATGGCTATGGCTATGGCTGCTATGGCTATGGCTATGGCTGTTATGGCTATGACTATGGCTGCTAATGCTATGGCTGCTGTGGCTATAGCTATGGCTGCTATGGCTATGGCTATGGCTATGGATGCTCTGGCTATGTCTAAGGCTGCTATGGCTATCGCTATGCGTGCTATTGCTATGGCTATGGCTGCTATGGCTATGGCTATGGCTGCTATGGCTATGGCTATGGCTGTGTTTTGCTGTGGCTGCTATAGCTATGGCTATGGCTGATATGGCTATGGCTATAGCTGCTATGGCTATGGGTATGGATGCTTTGGCTATGGCTATGGCTGATATGGCTATGCCTATAGCTGTTATGGCTATGGCTACGGCAGCTATGGCTGTCGCTATGCGTGCTATGGCTATGGCTATGGCTGCTATGGCTATGCCTATGGATTCTTTGGCTATGGCTAAAGCTGCTATGGCTATGGCTATAGCTGCTATAGCTATGGCTATGGCTGCTATGGCTATGACTGCTGTGGCGATAGCTATGGCTGCTATGGCTATGGCCAAGGCTATGGCTGCTATGGCCATGGCTATGGCTGCTATGGCTATTGCTATGGCTGCTTTGGATTTGGCTATAGCTGCTATGGCTGTGTATCTGGCTGCTATGGCTATGTCTGCTTTGGCTATGGCTATAGCTGCTATGGCTATGGCTATGGCTGCTGTGGCTATGCCTATGGCCGCTACGGCTATGGCTGTAACTGCTATGGCTATGGCTGATATAGCTATGCCTATGGCCGCTACGGCTATGGCTATAACTGCTCTGGCTATGGCATTGGCTGCTGTGGCTATGGCTATGGCTATGACAATGGCTGCTATGGCTATGCCTATGGCTGCTATGTCTATGGCTATGGCTGCTATGGCTATGGCTATGGCTATGGCTGATATGGCTATGGCTATGGCTGCTACAGCTGCTATAGCTACGGCTCTGGCTGCTATGGCTATGCCTGCTATGGCTGTGGCTATGGCTGCTGTGGCTATGGCTGCTATAGCTATGGCTATGGCTGCTAATGCCTTGACTATGGCTGCGGCTGCTATGGCTATGACTATGTCTGCTATGGCGGTGGCTATGGCTATGGCTGCTATAGCTATGGCTATGGCTATGGCTGCTATGGCTATGACTATGTCTGCTATGGCGGTGGCTATGGCTATGGCTGCTATGGCTATGTCAATGGCTGCTATGGCTGTGGCTGTGGCTATTGCTGCAATGGATATAGCTATGGCTCCTATGGCTATGGCTATGGCTGCTACGTCTATGGCCAGTATAGCTATGCGTACGACAGCTACGGCTATGGCTATAACTGCTATGGCAATGGCATTGGCTGCTGTGGCTATGGCTATGGCTATGTCGGCTCTGGCTATGGCTATGCCTGCTGTGGCTATGGCTATGGCTTTGACAATGGCTGCTATGGCTATGGCTATGGCTGCTATGACTATGGCTGCTATGGCTATGGCTATGGCTGCTATGGCTATGGCTATGGCTGCAATAGCTTTGGCTATGGCTGCTTTGGGTATGGCTATAGCTGCTATGGCTATGGCTCTGGCTGCTATGGCTATGGCTCTGGCTGCTATGGCTATGGCTGCTATGGCTATGGCTATGGCTATGGCTGCTATGTCTATGGCTATGACAGCTATGGCTATGGCCATGGCTGGTATGGCTGAGGCTTTGGCTATGGCTGGTACAGCTATAGCTATGGCCATGGGTGGTACAGCTATAGCTATGGCCATGGCTGCTATGGCTATGGCTATGCCCATGGCTGCAGTGGCTATGGCTATGGCTACTATGGCTATGCCTATGGCTGCTATGGCTGCCATGGCTATGGCTATTGCTGCTAAGGCTATGGCTATGGCTATGGCTATGGCTATGGCTTCTATGACTATGGCTATGGCTGCTATGGCTGTGGCTATGACTGCTAAGACTATGGCTATGGCTATGGCTGATATGGCTATGGCTATGGCTATGTCTGCTATGGCTGCGATGGCTATGAATATCGCTGCTATAGCTTTGGCTGTGGCTACTATGGCTGTGGCTATTGTTGCTATGGCTATGGCCATGGCTGCTATGGCTATGGCTACGGCTGCTATGGCTATCGCTATGACTGCTGTGGCTATGGCTATGGCTGCTATGGCTATGGCTATGGCTGCTATGTCTGCTATGGCTATGGCTATGGCTATGGCTGCTATGTCTGCTATGGCTATGGCTATGGCTATGGCTACTATGGTTAAAGCTATAGCTGCTATTGCTATGGCTCTGGCTGCTATGGCAATGGCTATGGCTGCTTTGGGTATGGCTATAGCTGCTATGGCTATGGCTATGACTGCTCTGGCTATGGCTATGACTGCTCTGCTGCTATGGCTATGGCTATTGTTGCTACGGCTATGGCTATGGCTATTGCTATGGCTGCTATGGCTATCGCTATGCGTGCTATGGCTATGGCTATGGCTACTATGGCTATGGCTATGGCTATGGCTGCTATGGCTATGGCTATGCCTGCTATGGCTATGGCAATGTCTGCTATGGCTGTGGCTTTGGCTGTGGCTGGTACAGCTATAGCTATGGCTATGTCTGCTATGGCTATGGCTATGCCCATGGCTGCTGTGCCTATGGCTATGGCTACTATGGCTATGGCTATGACTGCTCTGGCTGCTATGGGTATGGCTATTGCTGCTACGGCTATGGCTATGGCTATGGCTATGGCTGCTATGGCTATGGCTATGGCTGCTATGGCTATGGCTCTGGCTGCTGTGGCTAATGCTATGGCTCCTAGGGCTATGGCTATGGCTACAATGGCTATGACTATGGCTGCTATGGCTATGGCTATGTCTGCTATGGCTATGGGTATGGCTTCTATGAATATGGCTATTGCTGCCATGGCTATGGCTATGGCTGCTCTGGTTATGGTAATGGCTGCTATGGCTATCGCTATGCGTGCTACGGCTATGGCTATGGCTGCTATGGCTGCCATGGCTATGGCTATTGCTGCTAAGGTTATGGCTATGGTTATGGCTATGCCTATGGCTGCTATGGCTATGGCTATGACTGCTATGACTATGGCTAAGGCTATGGCTGCTATGGCTATGGCTATGTCTATGTCTGCTATGGCTGCTATGGCTATGAATATCGCTGCTATAGCCTTGGCTGTGGCAACTATGGCTGTGGCTATTGCTGCTATGGCTATGGCCATGGCAGGTATGGCTATGGCCATGGCTGGTATGGCTTTGGCCATGGATACGGCTATGGCTGATATGGCCGCTATGGCTATGGCTATGCCTGCCATTGCTATCGCTAATGCTGCAATGGCAATGGCTATGGCTACGGCTATGGCTATGACTGCTATGGCTATGGCTATGGATTCAATAGCTTTGGCTGTGGCTACAATGGCTATGGCTATGGCTATGGCTACTATGGTTATGGCTATTGCTATGGCTGCTATGGCGGTGGCTATTGCTACTATGGCTATGGCTACGGCTATGGCTGCTATGGCTATGGCTATGGCTGCTCTGGGTATGGCTAGGGCCATGGCTGCTATGGCTATGGCTATGGCTGCTTTGGGTATTGCTATAGCTGCTATGGCTATGTTTCTGGCTGCTTTGGGTATGGCTATAGCTGCTATGGCTATGACTATGGCTGCTAAGGTTATGGCTATGGCTATGGCTCCTATGGCTATGGCCACGGTTGCTATGGCTGTCGCTATGCGTGCTATGGCTACGGCTGTGGCTGCTATGGCTATGGCTATGGCTGCTATGGTTGCTACGGCTATGGCTATATCTGCTAAGGCTATGGCGTTGGCTGCTGTGGCTATGGCTATGGCTATGACAATGGCTGCAATGCCTACGGCTATGGCTGCTACGTCTATGGCTGGTATAGCTATGCGTATGGCTGCTACGGCTATGGCTATAACTGCTATGGCTATGGCATTGCCTGCTGTGGCTATGGCTATGGCTATGGCAATGGCTGCTATGGCTATGGCTATGGCTGCTATGTCTATGGCTGGTATTGCTATGCCACTGGCTGCTACGGCTATGGCTATAACTGCTATGGATATGGCATTGGCTACTGTGGCTATGGCTATGTTTATGGCTGCTGTGGCTTTGGCTATGGCTATGGCTGCTATGGATATAGCTATGGCTGCTATGGCTGCTATGGCTATTGCTATTGCTGCTATGGCTATGGCTATGGCTGATATGGCTATGGCTATGACTGCTATGGCTCTGGCTATTGCTGCTATGGCAATGGCTATGGCTATGGCTGATATGGCTATGGCTGTGGCTGTTATGGCTATGGCCACGGTTGCTATGGCTGTCGCTATGCGTGTTATGGCTATGTCTATGGCTGCTATGGCTATGGCTATGGCTATGGCTGCTATGGATATAGCTATGGCTGCTATGGCTATGGCAATGGCTACGGCTGCTATGGCTATCGCTGTGGCTGCTATGGCTATGGCTACGGCTGCTGTGGCTGTCGTTATGCGTGCTGTGGCTATGGCTATGGCTGCAATGGCTATGGCTATGGCTGCTATGGCTCTGGCTATTGCTGCTATGGCAATGGCTATGGCTATGGCTGATATGGCTATGGCTGTGGCTGTTATTGCTATGGCCACGGTTGCTATGGCTGTCGCTATGCGTGGTATGGCTATGTCTATGGCTGCTATGGCTATGGCTATGGCTATGGCTGCTATGGATATAGCTATGGCTGCTATGGCTATGGCAATGGCTACGGCTGCTATGGCTATCGCTGTGGCTGCTATGGCTATGGCTATGTCTGCTATGGATATGGCTATGGCTGGTATGGCTATGACTATGGCTGCTAAAGCTGTGGCTATGGCTTTGGCTCCTATGGATATGGCTATGGCTGCTATGGCCGTGGCGATGGCTGCTGTGACTATGGCAATGGCTACGGCTGCTATGGCTATCGCTGTGGCTGCTATGGCTATGGCTATGTCTGCTATGGCTATGGCTATGGCTGCTATGGCTATGGCTATGGCCGCTATGGCTATGACTATGGCTGCTATGGCTATGGCTACGGCTGCTAGGGCTATGGCTACGGCTGCTATGGCAGTCGCTATGCGTGCTATATCTATGGCTATGGCTGCTATGGCTATAGCTATGGCTGCTATGGCTGCTATGGCTATTGCTATTGCTGCTACGGCTATGGCTATGGCTATGGCTATGCCTGCGATGGCTACGGCTATTCCTGCTATGGCTATGGCTATGGTCATGTCTATGGCCGCTATGGCTATGGGTAAGGCTGCTGTGGGTATGGCTATAGCTGCTATGGCTATGGCTCTGACTGCTATGGCTTTGGCTATGGCTGCTGTGGCTATGGCTATGGCTACTATGGCTATGGCTATAAATGCTCTCGCTGATATGGCTATGGCTATTGTTGCTACGGCTATGGCTATGGCTATAGGTATGACTGCTATGGCTATGGCTATGGCTGCTATGGCTATGGCTATGGCTGCTATGGCTATGGCTATAGCTGCTATGGCTATGGCTCCGGCTGCTATGGCTATGGCTATTGCTATGCCTTGGTATGGATATAGCTGCTATGGTTATGGCTCTGGCTGCTATGGCTATGGCTATGGCTATGGCTGCTATGGCTGTTTCTATGCCTGCTATTGCTATCGCTAATGCTGCAATGGCAATGGCTATGCCTACGGCTATGGCTATGGCTGCTATGGCTATGGCTATGGCTGCTCTGGCTATGGCTCTGGCCATGGCTGCTATGGCCATGGCTATGGCTGCTATGGCTTTCGCTATGCGTGCTATGGCTATGGCTATGGCTGCTATGGCTATGTCTAAGGCTGCTTTGGGTATGGCTATAGCTGCTATGGCTATGGCTCTGGGTGTTATGGCTATAGCTATGGCTGCTATGGCTATGGCTTTGGCCATGTCTATGGCTGCTATGGCTATGGCTCTGGCTGCTGTGGGTATGGCTATGGCTGCTGTGGCTATGGCTCTGGCTGCTATGGCTATGGCCATGGCTGCTATGGCTATGGCTGCTATGGCTATGGCTGAGTTGGCTATGGCCATGGCTACTGCTGCTATGGCTATGGCTATGGCTGCTATGGCTGTGGCTATGGCTATGGCTATGTCTGCTATGGCTGCTATGGCTATGGATATGGCTGCTATAGCTTTGGCTGTGACTACTTTGGCTATGGCTCTAGTTGCGATGGCTATGGCTATGGCTATGGCTGCTATGGCTGCTATGGCTATGACTATAGCTGCTATAGCTTTGGCTGTGGCTGCTATGGCTATGGCTATGGCTTTTATGGCTATGGCTACGGCTGCTATGGCTATGGCTGCGGTTGCTATGGCTATCGCTATGCGTGCTATTGCTATGGCTATGGCTGCTATGGCTATGACTATGACTGCTATGGCTGCTATGGCTATGCCTATTGCTGCTATGGGTACTGCTATGGCTGTGGCTATGACTGCTATGGCTATGGCTATGGCTGCTAGGGCTGCTATGGCTATGACTATGACTGATATGGCTATGGCTATGGCTGCTGTGGATAAGGCTATGCCTGGTATGGTTGTGGCTATGGCTGCTATGTCTATGGTTGTGGCTATGGTTGCTATGGCTATGGCTATGGCTGCTATGGCTATGGCTATGGCTGTTATGGCTATGACTATGGCTGCTAATGCTATGGCTATGGCTATGGCTCCTATGGATATAGCTATGGCTGCTATTGCCGTGGCGATGGCTGCTGTGACTATGGCTATGGCTGCTATGGCTATGGCTGCTGAGGCTATAGCTATGGCTGCTATGGCTACGGCTTTGGCTATGGATGCTCTGGCTATGGCTGCGGCTGCTATGGCTGTCGCTATGCGTGCTATGGCTATGGCTATGGCTGCTATGGCTATGCCTATGGATCCTTTGGCTATGGCTAAAGCTGCTATGGCTATGGCTATAGCTGCTATAGCTATGGCTATGGCTGCTATGGCTATGACTGCTGTGGCGATAGCTATGGCTGCTATGGCTATGGCTATGGCTGCTATGGCTATGGCTATGGCTGCTATGGCTATTGCTATGGCTGCTTTGGATTTGGCTATAGCTGCTATGGCTGTGTATCTGGCTGCTATGGCTATGTCTGCTTTGGGTAAGGCTATAGCTGCTATGGCTATGGCTCCGGCTGCTATGGCTGCGGCTATGGCTGCTATGCCTATGGCTGGTATAGCTATGGCTATGGCTCTTACGGCTATGGATACAGCTGCTATGGCTATGGCGTTGGCTGTTGTGGCTATGGCTATGTCTATAGCTGCTATGGCTGTGGCTATGGCTACTATGGTTATATCTATGGCGGCTATGGCTATGGCTACGTCTGCTATGGCAATCGCTATGGCTGCTATGGCTATGGTTATGGCTGCTGTCGCTATGGCAATGGCTGCTGTGGCTATGGCTATGGCTATGGCAATGTCTGTAAAGCCTACGGCTATGGCTGCTACGTCTATGCCTGGTATAGCTATGCGTATGGCTGCTACGGCTATGGCTATAACTGCTATGGCTGTGGCATTGCCTGCTGTGGCAATGGCTATGGCTATGACAATGGCTGCTATGGCTATGGCTATGGCTGCTATGTCTATGTCTGGTATAGCCATGCCTATGGCTGCTACGGCTATGGCTATAACTGCTATGGCTATGGCATTGGCTACTGTGGCGGTGGCTATGTTTGTGGCTGCAATGGCTGTGGCTATGGCTATGGCTGCTATGGATATAGCAATGGCTGCTATGGCTGCTATGGCTGCTATGGCTATGGCCATTGCTGTTATGGCTAGTGCTATGGCTATGGCTGTTTCTGCTATGACCATGGCTATGGCTGCTACGGCTATGGCTATAACTGCTATGGCTATGGCATTGGCTGCTGTGGCTATGGCTAGGTCTATGGCTGCTATGGCTATGGCTATGGCTATGTCTGCTATGGATATAGCTGTGGCTGCTATGGCTATGGCTATGGCTACGGCTGCTATTTCTATGGCTATGGCTGCAATGTACATGGCAACGGCTGCTATTTCTATGGCTGGTATAGCTATGCCTATGGCTGCTACGGCTATGGCTATAACTGCTATTGCTATGGCACTGACTGCTGTGGCAATGGCTATGGCTATGTCTGCTCCGGCTACGGCTATGGCAGCTATGGCTGTGGCTATGACTATGGCTGATATGGCTATGGCTGTGGCTGCTATGGCTATGGCTACTTCTGCTAAGGCTATGGCTATGGCTATGGCTCCTATGGACATGGCTATGGCTGCTATGGCCGTGGCGATGGGTGCTGTGGCAATGGCTATGGCTGCTATTGCAATGACTATGGCTGCTATGGCTATGGCTATGGCTGCTATGGCTATGACTATGGCTCCTATAACTATGGCTATGGATGCTTTGGCTATGGCTAAAGCTGCTATGGCTGTGACTATGGCTGCTATTGCTATGACTATGGCTGCTATGGCTATGGCTATGGCTGCTATGGCTATGGCTGCTATAGCTATGGCTATGGCTGCTAATGCTATGACTATGGCTGCTATGGCTATGCCTATGGCTCCTATGACTATGGCTATGGATGCTTTGGCTATGGCTAAAGCTGCTATGGCTATGACTATGGCTGCTATTGCTTTGACTATGGCTGCTATGGCTATGGCTATGTCTACTATGGCTGTGGCAACGGCTATGGCTGCTATAGCTATGGCTATGGCTATGGCTGCTATGGCTATCGCTATGGCTGCTATGGCTATGGCTATGGCTGCTATGGCTATGTCTGCTATAGCTATGGCTATGGCTGCTAATGCTATGACTATGGCTGCTTTAGCTATGGCTATGGCTGCTACTGCTATGACTATGGCTTCTATGGCTATGGCTATGGCTCCTATGACTATGGCTATGGATGCTTTGGCTATGGCTAAAGCTGCTATGGCTATGACTATGGCTGCTATTGCTATGACTATGGCTGCTTTGGATATGGCTATAGCTGCTATGGCTGTGGATCTGGCTGTTATGGCTATGGCTAAGGCTGCTATGGCTATGGCAGCTTTGGCTATGGCTATAGATGCTACGGCTATGGCTCTGGCTGCTATGGCTATGGCTATGGCTGCTATGTCTATGGCTGGTATAGCTATGGCTATGGCTGCTACGGATATGGCTACAGCTGCTATGGCTATGGCATTGGCTGCTGTGGCTATGGCTATGTCTATGGCTGCTATGGGTATGGCTATGGCTGCTATGGATATATCTATGGCTGCTATGACTATGGCTACGGCTGGTATGGCAATCGCTAGGGCTGCAATGGCTATGGCTATGGCTATGGCTGCTATGGCTATGGCTAAGGCTGCTTTGGGTATGGCTACTGCTGCTATGGCTATGGCTATGGCTGCTATGGCTGTGGCTATGGCTATGGCTGCTGTGGCTAATGCTATGGCTGCAATGGCTGCTATGGCTATGGCTATTGCTGCTAAGGCTATGGCTATGGCTATGGCTATGGCTTCTATGGCTATGGCTATATTTGCTGTGGCTATGGCTATGACTGCTATGACTATGGCTATGGCTATGGCTGCTGTGGATAAGGCTATGCCTGGTATGGTTGTGGCAATGGCTGCTATGTCTATGGTTGTGGCTATGGTTGCTATGGCTATGGCTATGGCTGCTATGGCTATGGCTATGGCTGCTATGGCTATGGCTATGGCTGTTATGGCTATGACTATGGCTGCTATTGCCGTGGCGATGGCTGCTGTGACTATGGCTATGGCTGCTATGGCTATGGCTGCTATGGCTCTGGCTATTGCTGCTATGGCAATGGCTATGGCTATGGCTGATATGGCTATGGCTGTGGCTGTTATGGCTATGGCCACGGTTGCTATGGCTGTCGCTATGCGTGTTATGGCTATGTCTACGGCTGCTATGGCTATCGCTGTGGCTGCTATGGCTATGGCTATGTCTGCTATGGCTATGGCTATGGCTGGTATGGCTATGACTATGGCTGCTAAAGCTGTGGCTATGGCTTTGGCTCCTATGGATATGGCTATGGCTGCTATGGCCGTGGCGATGACTGCTGTGACTATGGCAATGGCTACGGCTGCTATGGCTATCGCTGTGGCTGCTATGGCTATGGCTATGTCTGCTATGGCTATGGCTATGACTGCTATGGCTATGGCTATGGCCGCTATGGCTATGACTATGGCTGCTATGGCTATGGCTACGGCTGCTAGGGCTATGGCTACGGCTGCTATGGCAGTCGCTATGCGTGCTATATCTATGGCTATGGCTGCTATGGCTATAGCTATGGCTGCTATGGCTGCTATGGCTATTGCTATTGCTGCTATGGCTATGGCTATGGCTATGGCTATGCCTGCGATGGCTACGGCTATTCCTGCTATGGCTATGGCTATGGCTATGGCTGCTATGGCTATGGCTAGGCTTCTATGGCTATGGCTATGGCTATGACAATGGCTGCTATGGCTGTGGCTAAGGCTGCTATGGCCATGGCTATGGCTATGGCTATGGCTGCTATGGCTGCTATGGCTATGACTATCGATGCTATAGCTTTGGCTGTGGCTACTATGGCTATGGCTATTGCTGCTATGGCTGCTATGGCTATGACTATCGATGCTTTAGCTTTGGCTGTGGCTACTATGGCTATGGCTATTGCTGCTATGGCTATGGCTATGGCTGCTATGGCTGTGGCTATGGCTATGGCTGCTATGGCTGCGTGTGCTATGGCTATGGCTATGGCTGCTATGGCTGCTATGGCTATGGCTATTGCTGCTATGGCTATGGCTATGGCTATGGCTATGGCTGCTATGGCTGCTATGGCTATGACTATCGATGCTATAGCTTTGGCTGTGGCTACTATGGCTATGGCTATTGCTGTTATGGCTATGGCTATGGCTGCTATGGCTGTGGCTATGGCTATGGCTGCTGTGGCTATGGCTATGGCTGCTGTTGCTAATGCTATGGTTGCTATGGCTATGGCTATGGCTACTATGGCTATGACTATGGCTGCTATGGCTATGGCTATGTCTGCTATGGCTATGGCTATGGCTGCTATGGCTGTGGCTATGGCTGCTTTGGGTATGGCTATAGCTGCTATGGCTATGGCTCTGGCTGCTATGGCTATGGCTATGGCTGCTATGGCTATGGCTATGGCCATGTCTATGGCTGCTATGGCTGTGGCTAAGGCTGCTATGGCCATGGCTATGGCTGCTTTGGCTATGGCTATGGCTACGGCTATGGCTGCTCTGGCTATGTGTATGGCTGCTGTGGCTATGGCTATGACTACTATGGCTATGGCTATGGCTGCTATGGCTATGGCTACGGCTGCAATGGCTATCGCTATGACAGCTATGGCTATGACTATGTCTGCTATGGCGGTGGCTATGGCTATGGCTGCTATGGCTATGTCAATGGCTGCTATGGCTGTGGCTGTGGTTATTGCTGCAATGGATATAGCTATGGCTCCTATGGCTATGGCTATGGCTGCTACGTCTATGGCCAGTATAGCTATGCGTACGACTGCTACGGCTATGGCTATAACTGCTATGGCAATGGCATTGGCTGCTGTGGCTATGGCTATGGCTATGTCTGCTCTGGCTATGGCTATGCCTGCTGTGTCTATGGCTATGGCTTTGACAATGGCTGCTATGGCTATGGCTATGGCTGCTATGACTATGGCTGCTATGGCTATGGCTATGGCTGCTATGGCTATGGCTATGGCTGCAATAGCTTTGGCTATGGCTGCTTTGGGTATGGCTATAGCTGCTATGGCTATGGCTCTGGCTGCTATGGCTATGGCTCTGGCTGCTATGGCTATGGCTGCTATGGCTATGGCTATGGCTATGGCTGCTATGTCTATGGCTATGACAGCTATGGCTATGGCCATGGCTGGTATGGCTGAGGCTTTGGCTATGGCTGGTACAGCTATAGCTATGGCCATGGCTGGTACAGCTATAGCTATGGCCATGACTGCTATGGCTATGGCTATGCCCATGGCTGCTGTGGCTATGGCTATGGCTACTATGGCTATGGCTATGGCTGCTATGGCTGCCATGGCTATGGCTATTGCTGCTAAGGCTATGGCTATGGCTATGGCTATGGCTATGGCTTCTATGACTATGGCTATGCCTGCTATGGCTATGGCTATGACTGCTAAGACTATGGCTATGGCTATGGCTGATATGGCTATGGCTATGGCTATGTCTGCTATGGCTGCTATGGCTATGAATATCGCTGCTATAGCTTTGGCTGTGGCTACTATGGCTGTGGCTATTGTTGCTATGGCTATGGCCATGGCTGGTATGGCTATGGCTATGGCCATGGCTGCTACGGCTATGGCTATGGCTGCTGTGGCTGTCGCTATGCGTGCTATGGCTATGTCTATGGCTGCTATGGCTATGGCTATGGCTATGACTACTATGGCCATGTCCATGGCCGCTATGGCTATGGCTAAGGCTGCTTTGGGTATGGCTATAGCTGCTATGGCTATGGCTCTGGCTGCTATGGCTATGGCTATGGCTGCTATGGCTATGGCTATGGCCATGTCTGTGGCTGCTATGGCTGTGGCTAAGGCTGCTATGGCCATGGCGATGGCTGCTTTGGCTATGGCTATGGCTACGGCTATGGCTGCTCTGGCTATGTGTATGGCTGCTGTGGCTATGGCTATGACTACTATGGCTATGGCTATGACTGCTCTCGCTGCTATGGCGATGGCTATGGTGGCTACGGCTATGGCTATGGCTATGGCTATGGCTGCTATGGCTATGGCTATAGCTGCTATGGCTAGGGCTATGGCTGCTATGACTATGGCTATAGCTATAGCAGCAATAGCTTTGGCTGTGGCTACAATGGCTATGGCTATGGCTGCTATGGCTGCTATGGCCATGGCTATTACTGCTATGTGTATGGCTGCTATGGCTATGACTATGGCTGCATTAGCTTTGGCTGTGGCTATTTCTGCTATGGCTATGGCTATGGCTATGGCTATTATGGCTATGGCTATAGCTGCTATGGCTATGGCTCCGGCTGCTATGGCTATCGCTATGCATGCTATGGCTATGACTATGGCTGCTATGGCTATGGCTATGGCTGCTATGGCTATGGCTATAGCTGCTATGGCTATTGCACTGGCTGCTGTGGTTGTGGCTATGACTATGGCTACTATGTCTATGGCTATGGCTATGGCTGCTGTGGATATAGCTATGGCTGCTATGGCGATGGCAATGGCTACGGCTGCTATGGCTATCGCTATGGCTGCTATGGCTATGGCTATGGCTGCTATGGCTATGGCTATGGCGTCTATGGCTATGACTATGGCTGCTAAGGCTATGGCTATGGCTATGGCTCCTATGGCTATGGCCACGGTTGCTATGGCTGTCACTATGCGTGCTATGGGTACGGCTATGGATGCTATGGCTATGGCTATGGCTGCTATGGCTGCTACGGCTATGGCTATATCTGCTAAGGCTATGGCATTGGCTGCTGTGGCTATGGCTATGGCTATGACAATGGCTGCAATGCCTACGGCTATGGCTGCTACGTCTATGGCTATTATAGCTATGCGTACGGCTGCTACGGCTATGGCTATAACTGCTATGGCTATGGCATTGCCTCCTGTGGCTGTGGCTATGGATATGGCAATGGCTGCTATGGCTATGGCTATGGCGGCTATGTCTATGGCTGGTATTGCTATGCCTATGTCTTCTACGGCTATGGCTATAAGTGCTATGGCTATGGCATTGGCTACTGTGGCTATGGCTATGTTTATGGCTGCTGTGGCTGTGGCTATGGTTATGGTTGCTATGGATATAGCTATGGCTGCTATGGCTGCTATGGCTATTGCTATTGCTGCTATGGCTATGGCTATGGCTGATATTGCTATGGCTATGGCTGCTATGGCTATGGCTACGGCTGCTGTGGCTGTCGTTATGCGTGCTGTGGCTATGGCTATGGCTGCAATGGCTATGGCTATGGCTGCTATGGCTGTGGCTAAGGCTGCTATGGCCATGGCTATGGCTATGGCTATGGCTGCTATGGCTGCTATGGCTATGACTATCGATGCTATAGCTTTGGCTGTGGCTACTATGGCTATGGCTATTGCTGTTATGGCTATGGCTATGGCTGCTATGGCTGTGGCTATGGCTATGGCTGCTGTGGCTAATGCTATGGTTGCTATGGCTATGGCTATTGCTACTATGGCTATGACTATGGCTGCTATGGCTATGGCTATGTCTGCTATGGCTATGGCTATGGCTGCTATGGCTGTGGGTATGGCTGCTTTGGGTATGGCTATAGCTGCTATGGCTATGGCTCTGGCTGCTATGGCTATGGCTATGGCTGCTATGGCTATGGCTATGGCCATGTCTATGGCTGCTATGGCTGTGGCTAAGGCTGCTATGGCCATGGCGATGGCTGCTTTGGCTATGGCTATGGCTACGGCTATGGCTGCTATGGCTATGTGTATGGCTGCTGTGGCTATGGCTATGACTACTATGGCTATGGCTATGACTGCTCTCGCTACTTTGGCGATTGCTATGGTTGCTACGGCTATGGCTATGGCTATGGCTATGGCTGCTATGGCTATGGCTATAGCTGCTATGGCTAGGGCTATGGCTGCTATGACTATGGCTATGGCTATGGCAGCAATAGCTTTGGCTGTGGCTACAATGGCTATGGCTATGGCTGCTATGGCTGCTATGGCCATGGCTACTACTGCTATGTCTATGGCTGCTATGGCTATGGCTATGGCTGCTATGGCTATGACTATGGCTGCTAAGGCTATGGCTATGGCTATGACTCCTATGGATATGGCTATGGCTGCTATGGCCGTGGTGATGGCTGCTGTGGCTATGGCTATGGCTGCTATGGTTGTGGCTGCTGTGGCTATAGCTATGGCTGCTATGGCTATGGCTATGGCTATGGATGCTATGGCTATGGCTATGGCTACTATGGCTATGGCTATGGCTATGGCTGCTATGGATATAGCTATGGTTGCTATGGCTGCTATGGCTATTGCTATAGCTGCTATGGCTATGGCTATGGCTGATATGGCTATGGCTACGGCTGCTATGGCTATGGCTGCGCCTGCTATGGCTATCGCTATGCGTGCTATTGCTATGGCTATGGCTGCTATGGCTATGACTATGGCTGCTATGGCTGCTATGGCTATGGCTGTTGCTGCTATGGGTACTGCTATGGCTATGGCTATGACTGCTATGGCTCTGGCTATGGCTGCTATAGCCATGGCTATGGCTGCTATGGCTATGGCTATGGCTGCTTTGGGTATGGCTATAGCTGCTATGGCTATGGCTCTGGCTGCTATGGCTATGGCTGTGGCTGCTATGGCTATGGCTGCTATGGCTATGGCTATGGCTATGGCTGCTATGTCTATGGCTATGACAGCTATGGCTATGGCCATGGCTGGTATGGCTGAGGCTTTGGCTATGGCTGGTACAGCTATAGCTATGGCCATGGCTGGTACAGCTATAGCTATGGCCATGGCTGCTATGGCTATGGCTATGCCCATGGCTGCTGTGGCTATGGCTATGGCTACTATGGCTATGGCTATGGCTGCTATGGCTGCCATGGCTATGGCTATTGCTGCTAAGGCTATGGCTATGGCTATGGCTATGGCTATGGCTTCTATGACTACGGCTATGCCTGCTATGGCTATGGCTATGACTGCTAAGACTATGGCTATGGCTATGGCTGATATGGCTATGGCTATGGCTATGTCTGCTATGGCTGCTATGGCTATGAATATCGCTGCTATAGCTTTGGCTGTGGCTACTATGGCTGTGGCTATTGTTGCTATGGCTATGGCCATGGCTGGTCTGGCTATGGCTATGGCCATGGCTGCTATGGCTATGGCTATGGCTGCTGTGGCTGTCGCTATGCGTGCTATGGCTATGTCTATGGCTGCTATGGCTATGGCTATGGCTATGACTACTATGGCCATGTCTATGGCCGCTATGGCTATGGCTAAGGCTGCTTTGGGTATGGCTATAGCTGCTATGGCTATGGCTCTGGCTGCTATGGCTATGGCTATGGCTGCTATGGCTATGGCTATGGCCATGTCTGTGGCTGCTATGGCTGTGGCTAAGGCTGCTATGGCCATGGCGATGGCTGCTTTGGCTATGGCTATGGCTACGGCTATGGCTGCTCTGGCTATGTGTATGGCTGCTGTGGCTATGGCTATGACTACTATGGCTATGGCTATGACTGCTCTCGCTGCTATGGCGATGGCTATGGTGGCTACGGCTATGGCTATGGCTATGGCTATGGCTGCTATGGCTATGGCTATAGCTGCTATGGCTAGGGCTATGGCTGCTATGACTATGGCTATAGCTATGGCAGCAATAGCTTTGGCTGTGGCTACAATGGCTATGGCTATGGCTGCTATGGCTGCTATGGCCATGGCTATTACTGCTATGTGTATGGCTGCCATGGCTATGACTATGGCTGCATTAGCTTTGGCTGTGGCTATTTCTGCTATGGCTATGGCTATGGCTATGGCTATTATGGCTATGGCTATAGCTGCTATGGCTATGGCTCCGGCTGCTATGGCTATCGCTATGCGTGCTATGGCTATGACTATGGCTGCTATGGCTATGGCTATGGCTGCTATGGCTATGGCTATAGCTGCTATGGCTATTGCACTGGCTGCTGTGGTTGTGGCTATGCCTATGGCCGCTACGGCTATGGCTATAACTGCTATGGCTATGGCTGATACAGCTATGCCTATGGCCGCTACGGCTATGGCTATAACTGCTCTGGCTATGGCATTGGCTGCTGTGGCTATGGCTATGTCTATGACAATGGTTGCTATGGCTATGCCTATGGCTGCTATGTCTATGGCTATGGCTGCTATGGCTATGGCTATGGCTATGGCTGATATGGCTATGGCTATGGCTGCTATGGCTGCTATGGCTATGGCTATTGCTGCTATGGCTACTGCTACGGGTATGGCTATGGCTGCTATGGCTATGACTGTGGCTGCTGGGGCTGCTATGGCTATGACTGTTGCTGCTACGGCTATGGTTATGGCCATGACTAGGGCTGCTATGGCTATGTATATGGCTGCTATGGCAATGGCTGATATAGCTATGCCTATGGCCGCTACGGCTATGGCTATAACTGCTATGGCTATGGCATCGGCTGCTGTGGCTATGGCTATGGCTATGACAATGGCTGCAGTGCCTACGGCTATGGCTGCATCGTCTATGGCAGGTATAGCTATGCGTATGTCTGCTACGGCTATGGCTATAACTGCTCTGGCTATGGCATTGGCTGCTGTGGCTATGGCTATGGCTATGATAATGTCTGCTATGGCTATGGCTATGGCTGCTATGGCTATGGCTACGTCTGCTATGGCTATGGCTGCGGTTGCTATGGCTATCGCTATGCGTGCTATTGCTATGGCTATGGCTGCTATGGCTATGACTATGACTGCTATAGCTGCTATGGCTATGCCTATTGCTGCTATGGGTACTGCTATGGCTGTGGCTATGACTGCTATGGCTATGGCTATGGCTGCTAGGGCTGCTATGGCTATGACTATGGCTGATATGGCTATGGCTATGGCTGCTGTGGATAAGGCTATGCCTGGTATGGTTGTGGCTATGGCTGCTATGTCTAGGGTTGTGGCTATGGTTGCTATGGCTATGGCTATGTCTGCTGTGGCTATGGCTATGGCTGCTATGGCTATGGCTATGGCTGTGTTTGGCTGTGGCTGCTATAGCTATGGCTATGGCTGATATGGCTATGGCTATAGCTGCTATGGCTATGGGTATGGATGCTTTGGCTATGGCTATGGCTGATATGGCTATGCCTATAGCTGCTATGGCTATGGCTACGGCAGCTATGGCTGTCGCTATGCGTGCTATGGCTATGGCTATGGCTGCTATGGCTATGCCTATGGATTCTTTGGCTATGGCTAAAGCTGCTATGGCTATGGCTATAGCTGCTATAGCTATGGCTATGGCTGCTATGGCTATGACTGCTGTGGCGATAGCTATGGCTGCGATGGCTATGGCTAAGGCTATGGCTGCTATGGCTATGGCTATGGCTGCTATGGCTATTGCTATGGCTGCTTTGGATTTGGCTATAGCTGCTATGGCTGTGTATCTGGCTGCTATGGCTATGTCTGCTTTGGCTATGGCTATAGCTGCTATGACTATGGCTATGGCTGCTGTGGCTATGGCTATGGCTGCTATGGCTGCTATGGCTATGGTTATTGCTGCTATGGCTACTGCTACGGGTATGGCTATGGCTGCTATGGCTATGACTATGGCTGCTAGGGCTGCTATGGCTATGACTATTGCTGCTATGGCTATGGTTGCGGCTATGACTAGGGCTGCTATGGCTATGTATATGGCTGCTATGGCTATGGCTGATATAGCTATGCCTATGGCCGCTACGGCTATGGCTATAACTGCTATGGCTATGGCTGATATAGCTATGCCTATGGCCGCTACGGCTATGGCTATAACTGCTCTGGCTATGGCATTGGCTGCTGTGGCTATGGCTATGTCTATGACAATGGTTGCTATGGCTATGGCTATGGCTGCCATGGCTATGGCTATGGCTGCTATGGCTATGACTATGGCTGCTGTAGCTTTGGCTGTGGATGCTATGGCTATGGCTATGGCTGCTATGGCTATGGCTATGGTCATGTCTATGGCCGCTATGGCTATGGGTAAGGCTGCTTTGGGTATGGCTATAGCTGCTATGGCTATGGCTCTGGCTGCTATGGCTTTGGCTATGGCTGCTGTGGCTATGGCTATGGCTACTATGGCTATGGCTATAACTGCTCTCGCTGCTATGGCTATGGCTATTGTTGCTACGGCTATGGCTATGGCTATAGCTATGACTGCTATGGCTATGGCTATGGCTGCTATGGCTATGGCTATGGCTGCTATGGCTATGGCTATAGCTGCTATGGCTATGGCTCCGGCTGCTATGGCTATGGCTATTGCTATGCCTGGGTGTGGATATAGCTGCTATGGTTATGGCTCTGGCTGCTATGGCTATGGCTATGGCTATGGCTGCTATGGCTGTGGCTATGCCTGCTATTGCTATCGCTAATGCTGCAATGGCAATGGCTATGCCTACGGCTATGGCTATGGCTGCTATGGCTATGACTATGACTGCTATGGCTGCTATGGCTATGCCTATTGCTGCTATGGGTACTGCTATGGCTGTGGCTATGACTGCTATGGCTATGGCTATGGCTGCTAGGGCTGCTATGGCTATGACTATTGCTGCTGTGGCTATGGCTATGACTATGGCTGCTATGGCTGCTATGGCTATGCCTATTGCTGCTATGGGTACTGCTATGGCTGTGGCTATGACTGCTATGGCTATGGCTATGGCTGCTAGGGCTGCTATGGCTATGACTATTGCTGCTGTGGCTATGGCTATGACTATGGCTGCTATGGCTATGGCTATGGCTGCTGTGGATAAGGCTATGCCTGGTATGGTTGTGGCTATGGCTGCTATGTCTATGGTTGTGGCTATGGTTGCTATGGCTATGGCTATGGCTCCTATGGCTATGGCTATGGCTGTTATGGCTATGACTATGGCTGCTAATGCTATGGCTATGGCTATGGCTCCTATGGATATAGCTATGGCTGCTATTGCCGTGGCGATGGCTGCTGTGACTATGGCTATGGTTGCTATGGCTATGGCTGCTGTGGCTATAGCTATGGCTGCTATGGCTACGGCTATGGCTATGGATGCTCTGGCTATGGCTGCGGCTGCTATGGCTATCGCTATGCGTGCTATTGATATGGCTATGGCTGCTATGGCTATGGCTATGGCTGCTATGGCTATGGCTATGGCTATGTTTGGCTATGGCTGCTATAGCTATGGCTATGGCTGATATGGCTATGGCTATAGCTGCTATGGCTATGGGTATGGATGCTTTGGCTATGGCTATGGCTGATATGGCTATGGCTATGGCTGCTATGGCTATGGCTACGGCAGCTATGGCTGTCGCTATGCGTGCTATGGCTATGGCTATGGCTGCTATGGCTATGCCTATGGATTCTTTGGCTATGGCTAAAGCTGCTATGGCTATGGCTATAGCTGCTATAGCTATGGCTATGGCTGCTATGGCTATGACTGCTGTGGCGATAGCTATGGCTGCGATGGCTATGGCTAAGGCTATGGCTGCTATGGCTATGGCTATGGCTGCTATGGCTATTGCTATGGCTGCTTTGGATTTGGCTATAGCTGCTATGGCTGTGTATCTGGCTGCTATGGCTATGTCTGCTTTGGCTATGGCTATAGCTGCTATGACTATGGCTATGGCTGCTGTGGCTATGGCTATGGCTGCTATGGCTGCTATGGCTATGGTTATTGCTGCTATGGCTACTGCTACGGGTATGGCTATGGCTGCTATGGCTATGACTATGGCTGCTAGGGCTGCTATGGCTATGACTATTGCTGCTATGGCTATGGTTGCGGCTATGACTAGGGCTGCTATGGCTATGTATATGGCTGCTATGGCTATGGCTGATATAGCTATGCCTATGGCCGCTACGGCTATGGCTATAACTGCTATGGCTATGGCTGATACAGCTATGCCTATGGCCGCTACGGCTATGGCTATAACTGCTCTGGCTATGGCATTGGCTGCTGTGGCTATGGCTATGTCTATGACAATGGTTGCTATGGCTATGCCTATGGCTGCTATGTCTATGGCTATGGCTGCTATGGCTATGGCTATGGCTATGGCTGATATGGCTATGGCTATGGCTGCTATGGCTGCTATGGCTATGGCTATTGCTGCTATGGCTACTGCTACGGGTATGGCTATGGCTGCTATAGCTATGGCTATGGCTGATATGGCTATGGCTATAGCTGCTATGGCTATGGGTATGGATGCTTTGGCTATGGCTATGGCTGATATGGCTATGGCTATGGCTGCTATGGCTATGGCTACGGCAGCTATGGCTGTCGCTATGCGTGCTATGGCTATGGCTATGGCTGCTATGGCTATGGCTATGGATTCTTTGGCTATGGCTAAAGCTGCTATGGCTATGACTATAGCTGCTATAGCTATGGCTATGGCTGCTATGGCTATGGCTGCTGTGGCGATAGCTATGGCTGCTATGGCTATGGCTATGGCTGCTATGGCTATGGCTCCGGCTGCTGTGGCTGTGGCTATGGCTGCTACGTCTATGGCTGGTATAGCTATGGCTATGGCTATGGCTATGGCTATGGCTATGGCTGCTATGGCTGCGTGTGCTATGGCTATGGCTATGGCTACTATGGCTATGACTATGGCTGCTACGGCTATGGCTATGGCTGCTTTGGGTATGGCTATAGCTGCTATGGCTATGGCTCTGGCTGCTATGGCTATGGCTATGGCTGCTATGGCTATGGCTATGGCCATGTCTATGGCTGCTATGGCTGTGGCTAAGGCTGCTATGGCCATGGCGATGGCTGCTTTGGCTATGGCTATGGCTACGGCTATGGCTGCTCTGGCTATATGTATGGCTGCTGTGGCTATGGCTATGACTACTATGGCTATGGCTATGACTGCTCTCGCTACTTTGGCGATTGCTATGGTTGCTACGGCTATGGCTATGGCTATGGCTATGGCTGCTATGGCTATGGCTATAGCTGCTATGGCTAGGGCTATGGCTGCTATGACTATGGCTATGGCTATGGCAGCAATAGCTTTGGCTGTGGCTACAATGGCTATGGCTATGGCTGCTATGGCTGCTATGGCCATGGCTACTACTGCTATGTCTATGGCTGCTATGGCTATGGCTATGGCTGCTATGGCTATGACTATGGCTGCTAAGGCTATGGCTATGGCTATGACTCCTATGGATATGGCTATGGCTGCTATGGCCGTGGTGATTGCTGCTGTGGCTATGGCTATGGCTGCTATGGCTGTGGCTGCTGTGGCTATGGCTACGGCTGCTATGGCTATGGCTGCGCCTGCTATGGCTATCGCTATGCGTGCTATTGCTATGGCTATGGCTGCTATGGCTATGACTATGGCTGCTATGGCTGCTATGGCTATGGCTGTTGCTGCTATGGGTACTGCTATGGCTATGGCTATGACTGCTATGGCTCTGGCTATGGCTGCTATGGCTATGGCTATAGCTGCTGTGACTATGGCGATGGCTATGGCAGCAATAGCTCTGGCTGTGGCTACAATGGCTATGGCTGTGGCTGCTATGGCTGCTATGGCTATGGCTATGACTGCTATGGCTCTGGCTATGGCTGCAATGGCCATGGCTATAGCTGCTGTGACTATGGCGATGGCTATGGCAGCAATAGCTCTGGCTGTGGCTACAATGGCTATGGCTGTGGCTGCTATGGCTGCTATGGCCATGGCTATTACTGCTATGTCTATGGCTGCTATGGCTATGACTGTGGCTGCATTAGCTTTGGCTGTGGCTATGTCTGCAATGGCTATGGCTATGGCTATGGCTATGGCTGTGGCTATTATGGCTGTGGCTATAGCTGCTATGGCTATGGCTCCGGCTGCTATGGCTATGCCTATTGCTATTCCTGTGTATGGATATAGCTGCTACGGTTATGGCTCTGGCTGCCATGGCTATGGCTATGGCTGCGGCTGCTATGGCTATGGCTATGTCTGCTATGGCTGTGGCTATGGCTATGGCTGCTATAGCTATGGCTATGGCTATGGCTGCTGTGGCTATGGCTGCTATGGCTATGGCTATGGCCATGTCTGTGGGTGCTATGGCTATGACTATGGATGCTATGGCTATGGCTATGGCTGCTATGGCTGCTACGGCTATTGCTATTGCTGCTATGGCTATGGCTATGGCTATGGCTATGCCTGCGATGGCTACGGCTATGGCTGCTATGGCTATGGCTATGGCTGCTATGGCTATGGCTATGGCTGCTATGTCTATGGCTTTGGCTATGGTTGCAATGGCTACGGCTATGGCTGGTATGGCTATGGCTATAAATGCTATTTCTATGGTTATGTCTATGGCTGCTATAGCTATGGCGGCTAAGGCTATGGCTATGGCAATGGCTCCTATGGATATGGCTATGGCTGCTATGGCCATGGCTATGGCTGCTATGGCTATGGCTATTGTTGCTTTGGCTATGGCTACAGCTGCTATAGCTACGGTTCTGGCTGCTGTCGCTATGGCTGCTATGGCTGTGGCTATGGCTGCTATGGCTATGGCTGCTATAGCTGTGGCTATGGCTGCTATTGCTATGACTATGGCTTCTATGGCTATGGCTAAGGCTGTTATGGCTATGGCTATGACTATGGCAGCTATGGCTATGGCTATGGCTGCTATGTCTATGGCTGGTATAGCTATGGCTATGGCTGCTACGGCTATGGCTATAGCTGCTATGGCTATTGCATTGGCTGCTGTGGCTGTGGCTATGACTATGGCTGCTATGGCTATGGCTATGGCTATGGCTGCTATGGATATAGCTATGGCTGCTATGGCAATGGCAATGGCTACGGCTGCTATGGCTATCGCTATGGCTGCTATGGCTATGGCTTTGGCTGCTATGGCTATGGCTATGGCTGCTATGGCTATGACTATGGCTGCTAAGGCTATGGCTATGGCTATGACTCCTATGGATATGGCTATGGCTGCTATGGCCGTGGTGATGGCTGCTGTGGCTATGGCTATGGCTGCTATGGCTGTGGCTGCTGTGGCTATAGCTATGGCTGCTATGGCTGCTATGGCTATTGCTATAGCTGCTATGGCTATGGCTATGGCTGATATGGCTATGGCTACGGCTGCTATGGCTACGGCTATGGCTACGGCTATGGCTGATATGGCTATGTCTATCGCTGCTATGGCTATGGCTATGGCTGCTATGGCTATGGCTATGGCTATGTCTGCTATGGCTATGGCTATGGCTGCTATGGCTGTGGCTATGGCTGCTACGTCTACGGCTGGTATAGCTATGCCTATGGCTGCTACGGCTATGGCTATAACAGCTATGGCTATGGCATTGGCTACTGTGGCTATGGCTATGGCTGCTATGGCAATGGCTACGGCTGCTATGGCTATCGCTGTGGCTGCTATGGCTATGTCTATGGCTGCTATGGCTATGGCTACGGCTGCTATGGCTATGGCTACGGCTGCAAGGGCTGCTATGGCTATGACTATTGCTGCTATGGCTATTGCTATGGCTATGGCTATTGCTGCTATGGCTGTGGCTATGGCTACTTTGGCTATGGCTGTGGCTATGCCAGCGATGGCTATGTCTATGGTTACTGTAGCTATTGCGTCTATCTGCTATGGCTATGGCTACGGCTGCTATGGCTGTCGCTATGCGTGCTATGGCTATGGCTATGGCTGCTATGGCTATGGCTATGGCTGCTATGGCTGCTATGGCTATTGCTATTGCTACTATGGCGATGGCTATGGCTATGGCTATGCCTGCGATGGCTACGAATATGGCTCCAATGGATACAGCTATGGCTGCTATGGTTATGTCTATGGCTGCTATGGCTATGGCTATGTCTGCGTTAGCTATGGCTACAGCTGCTATAGCTACGACTATGGCTGCTGTGGCTATGGATGCTGTTACTGCTGTGGCTATCGCTATGGCTGCAATGGCTATGGCTATGGCTGCGGCTGCTATTGCTATGGCTATGTCTGCTATGGCTGTGGCTATGGCCATGGCTGCTTTAGCTATGGCTATGGCTATGGCTGCTATGGCTATGGCTATGGCGGCTATGGCTATGGCTACGGCTGCTATGGCTCTCGTTATGGCTGCAATGGCTAAGGCTATGGCTATGACTATGGCTGCTATGGCTATGGCTATGGCTGCTATGGCTATGGCTATGGCTGCTATGGCTATGGCTATGGCCATGTCTGTGGCTGCTATGGCTGTGGCTAAGGCTGCTATGGCCATGGCGATGGCTGCTTTGGCTATGGCTATGGCTACGGCTATGGCTGCTCTGGCTATGTGTATGGCTGCTGTGGCTATGGCTATGACTACTATGGCTATGGCTATGACTGCTCTCTCTGCTATGGCGATGGCTATGGTGGCTACGGCTATGGCTATGGCTATGGCTATGGCTGCTATGGCTATGGCTATAGCTGCTATGGCTAGGGCTATGGCTGCTATGACTATGGCTATAGCTATGGCAGCAATAGCTTTGGCTGTGGCTACAATGGCTATGGCTATGGCTGCTATGGCTGCTATGGCCATGGCTATTACTGCTATGTGTATGGCTGCCATGGCTATGACTATGGCTGCATTAGCTTTGGCTGTGGCTATTTCTGCTATGGCTATGGCTATGGCTATGGCTATTATGGCTATGGCTATAGCTGCTATGGCTATGGCTCCGGCTGCTATGGCTATCGCTATGCGTGCTATGGCTATGACTATGGCCGCTACGGCTATGGCTATAACTGCTATGGCTATGGCTGATACAGCTATGCCTATGGCCGCTACGGCTATGGCTATAACTGCTCTGGCTATGGCATTGGCTGCTGTGGCTATGGCTATGTCTATGACAATGGTTGCTATGGCTATGCCTATGGCTGCTATGTCTATGGCTATGGCTGCTATGGCTATGGCTATGGCTATGGCTGATATGGCTATGGCTATGGCTGCTATGGCTGCTATGGCTATGGCTATTGCTGCTATGGCTACTGCTACGGGTATGGCTATGGCTGCTATGGCTATGACTGTGGCTGCTGGGGCTGCTATGGCTATGACTGTTGCTGCTACGGCTATGGTTATGGCCATGACTAGGGCTGCTATGGCTATGTATATGGCTGCTATGGCAATGGCTGATATAGCTATGCCTATGGCCGCTACGGCTATGGCTATAACTGCTATGGCTATGGCATCGGCTGCTGTGGCTATGGCTATGGCTATGACAATGGCTGCAGTGCCTACGGCTATGGCTGCATCGTCTATGGCAGGTATAGCTATGCGTATGTCTGCTACGGCTATGGCTATAACTGCTCTGGCTATGGCATTGGCTGCTGTGGCTATGGCTATGGCTATGATAATGTCTGCTATGGCTATGGCTATGGCTGCTATGGCTATGGCTACGTCTGCTATGGCTATGGCTGCGGTTGCTATGGCTATCGCTATGCGTGCTATTGCTATGGCTATGGCTGCTATGGCTATGACTATGACTGCTATAGCTGCTATGGTTATGCCTATTGCTGCTATGGGTACTGCTATGGCTGTGGCTATGACTGCTATGGCTATGGCTATGGCTGCTAGGGCTGCTATGGCTATGACTATGGCTGATATGGCTATGGCTATGGCTGCTGTGGATAAGGCTATGCCTGGTATGGTTGTGGCTATGGCTGCTATGTCTAGGGTTGTGGCTATGGTTGCTATGGCTATGGCTATGTCTGCTGTGGCTATGGCTATGGCTGCTATGGCTATGGCTATGGCTGTGTTTGGCTGTGGCTGCTATAGCTATGGCTATGGCTGATATGGCTATGGCTATAGCTGCTATGGCTATGGGTATGGATGCTTTGGCTATGGCTATGGCTGATATGGCTATGCCTATAGCTGCTATGGCTATGGCTACGGCAGCTATGGCTGTCGCTATGCGTGCTATGGCTATGGCTATGGCTGCTATGGCTATGCCTACGGATTCTTTGGCTATGGCTAAAGCTGCTATGGCTATGGCTATAGCTGCTATAGCTATGGCTATGGCTGCTATGGCTATGACTGCTGTGGCGATAGCTATGGCTGCGATGGCTATGGCTAAGGCTATGGCTGCTATGGCTATGGCTATGGCTGCTATGGCTATTGCTATGGCTGCTTTGGATTTGGCTATAGCTGCTATGGCTGTGTATCTGGCTGCTATGGCTATGTCTGCTTTGGCTATGGCTATAGCTGCTATGACTATGGCTATGGCTGCTGTGGCTATGGCTATGGCTGCTATGGCTGCTATGGCTATGGTTATTGCTGCTATGGCTACTGCTACGGGTATGGCTATGGCTGCTATGGCTATGACTATGGCTGCTAGGGCTGCTATGGCTATGACTATTGCTGCTATGGCTATGGTTGCGGCTATGACTAGGGCTGCTATGGCTATGTATATGGCTGCTATGGCTATGGCTGATATAGCTATGCCTATGGCCGCTACGGCTATGGCTATAACTGCTATGGCTATGGCTGATATAGCTATGCCTATGGCCGCTACGGCTATGGCTATAACTGCTCTGGCTATGGCATTGGCTGCTGTGGCTATGGCTATGTCTATGACAATGGTTGCTATGGCTATGGCTATGGCTGCCATGGCTATGGCTATGGCTGCTATGGCTATGACTATGGCTGCTGTAGCTTTGGCTGTGGATGCTATGGCTATGGCTATGGCTGCTATGGCTATGGCTATGGTCATGTCTATGGCCGCTATGGCTATGGGTAAGGCTGCTTTGGGTATGGCTATAGCTGCTATGGCTATGGCTCTGGCTGCTATGGCTTTGGCTATGGCTGCTGTGGCTATGGCTATGGCTACTATGGCTATGGCTATAACTGCTCTCGCTGCTATGGCTATGGCTATTGTTGCTACGGCTATGGCTATGGCTATAGCTATGACTGCTATGGCTATGGCTATGGCTGCTATGGCTATGGCTATGGCTGCTATGGCTATGGCTATAGCTGCTATGGCTATGGCTCCGGCTGCTATGGCTATGGCTATTGCTATGCCTGGGTGTGGATATAGCTGCTATGGTTATGGCTCTGGCTGCTATGGCTATGGCTATGGCTATGGCTGCTATGGCTGTGGCTATGCCTGCTATTGCTATCGCTAATGCTGCAATGGCAATGGCTATGCCTACGGCTATGGCTATGGCTGCTATGGCTATGACTATGACTGCTATGGCTGCTATGGCTATGCCTATTGCTGCTATGGGTACTGCTATGGCTGTGGCTATGACTGCTATGGCTATGGCTATGGCTGCTAGGGCTGCTATGGCTATGACTATTGCTGCTGTGGCTATGGCTATGACTATGGCTGCTATGGCTGCTATGGCTATGCCTATTGCTGCTATGGGTACTGCTATGGCTGTGGCTATGACTGCTATGGCTATGGCTATGGCTGCTAGGGCTGCTATGGCTATGACTATTGCTGCTGTGGCTATGGCTATGACTATGGCTGCTATGGCTATGGCTATGGCTGCTGTGGATAAGGCTATGCCTGGTATGGTTGTGGCTATGGCTGCTATGTCTATGGTTGTGGCTATGGTTGCTATGGCTATGGCTATGGCTCCTATGGCTATGGCTATGGCTGTTATGGCTATGACTATGGCTGCTAATGCTATGGCTATGGCTATGGCTCCTATGGATATAGCTATGGCTGCTATTGCCGTGGCGATGGCTGCTGTGACTATGGCTATGGTTGCTATGGCTATGGCTGCTGTGGCTATAGCTATGGCTGCTATGGCTACGGCTATGGCTATGGATGCTCTGGCTATGGCTGCGGCTGCTATGGCTATCGCTATGCGTGCTATTGCTATGGCTATGGCTGCTATGGCTATGGCTATGGCTGCTATGGCTATGGCTATGGCTGTGTTTGGCTATGGCTGCTACAGCTATGGCTATGGCTGATATGGCTATGGCTATAGCTGCTATGGCTATGGGTATGGATGCTTTGGCTATGGCTATGGCTGATATGGCTATGGCTATGGCTGCTATGGCTATGGCTACGGCAGCTATGGCTGTCGCTATGCGTGCTATGGCTATGGCTATGGCTGCTATGGCTATGGCTATGGATTCTTTGGCTATGGCTAAAGCTGCTATGGCTATGACTATAGCTGCTATAGCTATGGCTATGGCTGCTATGGCTATGGCTGCTGTGGCGATAGCTATGGCTGCTATGGCTATGGCTATGGCTGCTATGGCTATGGCTCCGGCTGCTGTGGCTGTGGCTATGGCTGCTACGTCTATGGCTGGTATAGCTATGGCTATGGCTATGGCTATGGCTATGGCTATGGCTGCTATGGCTGCGTGTGCTATGGCTATGGCTATGGCTACTATGGCTATGACTATGGCTGCTACGGCTATGGCTATGGCTGCTTTGGGTATGGCTATAGCTGCTATGGCTATGGCTCTGGCTGCTATGGCTATGGCTATGGCTGCTATGGCTATGGCTATGGCCATGTCTATGGCTGCTATGGCTGTGGCTAAGGCTGCTATGGCCATGGCGATGGCTGCTTTGGCTATGGCTATGGCTACGGCTATGGCTGCTCTGGCTATATGTATGGCTGCTGTGGCTATGGCTATGACTACTATGGCTATGGCTATGACTGCTCTCGCTACTTTGGCGATTGCTATGGTTGCTACGGCTATGGCTGCTATGGCCATGGCTACTACTGCTATGTCTATGGCTGCTATGGCTATGGCTATGGCTGCTATGGCTATGACTATGGCTGCTAAGGCTATGGCTATGGCTATGACTCCTATGGATATGGCTATGGCTGCTATGGCCGTGGTGATTGCTGCTGTGGCTATGGCTATGGCTGCTATGGCTGTGGCTGCTGTGGCTATAGCTATGGCTGCTATGGCTATGGCTATGGCTATGGATGCTATGGCTATGGCTATGGCTACTATGGCTATGGCTATGGCTATGGCTGCTATGGATATAGCTATGGTTGCTATGGCTGCTATGGCTATTGCTATAGCTGCTATGGCTATGGCTATGGCTGATATGGCTATGGCTACGGCTGCTATGGCTATGGCTGCGCCTGCTATGGCTATCGCTATGCGTGCTATTGCTATGGCTATGGCTGCTATGGCTATGACTATGGCTGCTATGGCTGCTATGGCTATGGCTGTTGCTGCTATGGGTACTGCTATGGCTATGGCTATGACTGCTATGGCTCTGGCTATGGCTGCTATGGCTATGGCTATAGCTGCTGTGACTATGGCGATGGCTATGGCAGCAATAGCTCTGGCTGTGGCTACAATGGCTATGGCTGTGGCTGCTATGGCTGCTATGGCTATGGCTATGACTGCTATGGCTCTGGCTATGGCTGCTATGGCTATGGCTATAGCTGCTGTGACTATGGCGATGGCTATGGCAGCAATAGCTCTGGCTGTGGCTACAATGGCTATGGCTGTGGCTGCTATGGCTGCTATGGCCATGGCTATTACTGCTATGTCTATGGCTGCTATGGCTATGACTGTGGCTGCATTAGCTTTGGCTGTGGCTATGTCTGCAATGGCTATGGCTATGGCTATGGCTATGGCTGTGGCTATTATGGCTGTGGCTATAGCTGCTATGGCTATGGCTCCGGCTGCTATGGCTATGCCTATTGCTATTCCTGTGTATGGATATAGCTGCTATGGTTATGGCTCTGGCTGCCATGGCTATGGCTATGGCTGCGGCTGCTATGGCTATGGCTATGTCTGCTATGGCTGTGGCTATGGCTATGGCTGCTATAGCTATGGCTATGGCTATGTCTGCTATGGCTATGGCTATGGCTGCTATGGCTGTGGCTATGGCTGCTATGTCTACGGCTGGTATAGCTATGCCTATGGCTGCTACGGCTATGGCTATAACAGCTATGGCTATGGCATTGGCTACTGTGGCTATGGCTATGGCTGCTATGGCAATGGCTACGGCTGCTATGGCTATCGCTGTGGCTGCTATGGCTATGTCTATGGCTGCTATGGCTATGGCTACGGCTGCTATGGCTATGGCTACGGCTGCAAGGGCTGCTATGGCTATGACTATTGCTGCTATGGATATGGCTATGACTATGGCTGATATGGCTATGGCTATGGCTGCTATGGCTATTGCTATGGCTATGGCTATTGCTGCTATGGCTGTGGCTATGGCTACTTTGGCTATGGCTGTGGCTATGCCAGCGATGGCTATGTCTATGGTTACTGTAGCTATTGCGTCTATCTGCTATGGCTATGGCTACGGCTGCTATGGCTGTCGCTATGCGTGCTATGGCTATGGCTATGGCTGCTATGGCTATGGCTATGGCTGCTATGGCTGCTATGGCTATTGCTATTGCTACTATGGCGATGGCTATGGCTATGGCTATGCCTGCGATGGCTACGAATATGGCTCCAATGGATACAGCTATGGCTGCTATGGTTATGTCTATGGCTGCTATGGCTATGGCTATGTCTGCGTTAGCTATGGCTACAGCTGCTATAGCTACGACTATGGCTGCTGTGGCTATGGATGCTGTTACTGCTGTGGCTATCGCTATGGCTGCAATGGCTATGGCTATGGCTGCGGCTGCTATTGCTATGGCTATGTCTGCTATGGCTGTGGCTATGGCCATGGCTGCTTTAGCTATGGCTATGGCTACGGCTGCTATGGCTATCGTTATGGCTGCAATGGCTAAGGCTATGGCTATGACTATGGCTGCTATGGCTATGGCTATGGCTGCTATGGCTGCCATGGCTATGGCTATTGCTGCTAAGGCTATGGCTATGGCTATGGCTATGGCTATGGCTTCTATGACTACGGCTATGCCTGCTATGGCTATGGCTATGACTGCTAAGACTATGGCTATGGCTATGGCTGATATGGCTATGGCTATGGCTATGTCTGCTATGGCTGCTATGGCTATGAATATCGCTGCTATAGCTTTGGCTGTGGCTACTATGGCTGTGGCTATTGTTGCTATGGCTATGGCCATGGCTGGTCTGGCTATGGCTATGGCCATGGCTGCTATGGCTATGGCTATGGCTGCTGTGGCTGTCGCTATGCGTGCTATGGCTATGTCTATGGCTGCTATGGCTATGGCTATGGCTATGACTACTATGGCCATGTCTATGGCCGCTATGGCTATGGCTAAGGCTGCTTTGGGTATGGCTATAGCTGCTATGGCTATGGCTCTGGCTGCTATGGCTATGGCTATGGCTGCTATGGCTATGGCTATGGCCATGTCTGTGGCTGCTATGGCTGTGGCTAAGGCTGCTATGGCCATGGCGATGGCTGCTTTGGCTATGGCTATGGCTACGGCTATGGCTGCTCTGGCTATGTGTATGGCTGCTGTGGCTATGGCTATGACTACTATGGCTATGGCTATGACTGCTCTCGCTGCTATGGCGATGGCTATGGTGGCTACGGCTATGGCTATGGCTATGGCTATGGCTGCTATGGCTATGGCTATAGCTGCTATGGCTAGGGCTATGGCTGCTATGACTATGGCTATAGCTATGGCAGCAATAGCTTTGGCTGTGGCTACAATGGCGATGGCTATGGCTGCTATGGCTGCTATGGCCATGGCTATTACTGCTATGTGTATGGCTGCCATGGCTATGACTATGGCTGCATTAGCTTTGGCTGTGGCTATTTCTGCTATGGCTATGGCTATGGCTATGGCTATTATGGCTATGGCTATAGCTGCTATGGCTATGGCTCCGGCTGCTATGGCTATCGCTATGCGTGCTATGGCTATGACTATGGCTGCTATGGCTATGGCTATGGCTGCTATGGCTATGGCTATAGCTGCTATGGCTATTGCACTGGCTGCTGTGGTTGTGGCTATGACTATGGCTACTATGTCTATGGCTATGGCTATGGCTGCTGTGGATATAGCTATGGCTGCTATGGCGATGGCAATGGCTACGGCTGCTATGGCTATCGCTATGGCTGCTATGGCTATGGCTATGGCTGCTATGGCTATGGCTATGGCGTCTATGGCTATGACTATGGCTGCTAAGGCTATGGCTATGGCTATGGCTCCTATGGCTATGGCCACGGTTGCTATGGCTGTCACTATGCGTGCTATGGGTACGGCTATGGATGCTATGGCTATGGCTATGGCTGCTATGGCTGCTACGGCTATGGCTATATCTGCTAAGGCTATGGCATTGGCTGCTGTGGCTATGGCTATGGCTATGACAATGGCTGCAATGCCTACGGCTATGGCTGCTACGTCTATGGCTATTATAGCTATGCGTACGGCTGCTACGGCTATGGCTATAACTGCTATGGCTATGGCATTGCCTCCTGTGGCTGTGGCTATGGATATGGCAATGGCTGCTATGGCTATGGCTATGGCGGCTATGTCTATGGCTGGTATTGCTATGCCTATGTCTGCTACGGCTATGGCTATAAGTGCTATGGCTATGGCATTGGCTACTGTGGCTATGGCTATGTTTATGGCTGCTGTGGCTGTGGCTATGGTTATGGTTGCTATGGATATAGCTATGGCTGCTATGGCTGCTATGGCTATTGCTATTGCTGCTATGGCTATGGCTATGGCTGATATTGCTATGGCTATGGCTGCTATGGCTATGGCTACGGCTGCTGTGGCTGTCGTTATGCGTGCTGTGGCTATGGCTATGGCTGCAATGGCTATGGCTATGGCTGCTATGGCTGTGGCTAAGGCTGCTATGGCCATGGCGATGGCTGCTTTGGCTATGGCTATGGCTACGGCTATGGCTGCTCTGGCTATGTGTATGGCTGCTGTGGCTATGGCTATGACTACTATGGCTATGGCTATGACTGCTCTCGCTACTTTGGCGATTGCTATGGTTGCTACGGCTATGGCTATGGCTATGGCTATGGCTGCTATGGCTATGGCTATAGCTGCTATGGCTAGGGCTATGGCTGCTATGACTATGGCTATGGCTATGGCAGCAATAGCTTTGGCTGTGGCTACAATGGCTATGGCTATGGCTGCTATGGCTGCTATGGCCATGGCTACTACTGCTATGTCTATGGCTGCTATGGCTATGGCTATGGCTGCTATGGCTATGACTATGGCTGCTAAGGCTATGGCTATGGCTATGACTCCTATGGATATGGCTATGGCTGCTATGGCCGTGGTGATGGCTGCTGTGGCTATGGCTATGGCTGCTATGGCTGTGGCTGCTGTGGCTATAGCTATGGCTGCTATGGTTATGGCTATGGCTATGGATGCTATGGCTATGGCTATGGCTACTATGGCTATGGCTATGGCTATGGCTGCTATGGATATAGCTATGGTTGCTATGGCTGCTATGGCTATTGCTATAGCTGCTATGGCTATGGCTATGGCTGATATGGCTATGGCTACGGCTGCTATGGCTATGGCTGCGCCTGCTATGGCTATCGCTATGTGTGCTATTGCTATGGCTATGGCTCCTATGGCTATGACTATGGCTGCTATGGCTGCTATGGCTATGGCTGTTGCTGCTATGGGTACTGCTATGGCTATGGCTATGACTGCTATGGCTCTGGCTATGGCTGCTATGGCTATGGCTATAGCTGCTGTGACTATGGCGATGGCTATGGCAGCAATAGCTCTGGCTGTGGCTACAATGGCTATGGCTGTGGCTGCTATGGCTGCTATGGCCATGGCTATTACTGCTATGTCTATGGCTGCTATGGCTATGACTGTGGCTGCATTAGCTTTGGCTGTGGCTATGTCTGCAATGGCTATGGCTATGGCTATGGCTATGGCTGTGGCTATTATGGCTGTGGCTATAGCTGCTATGGCTATGGCTCCGGCTGCTATGGCTATGCCTATTGCTATTCCTGTGTATGGATATAGCTGCTATGGTTATGGCTCTGGCTGCCATGGCTATGGCTATGGCTGCGGCTGCTATGGCTATGGCTATGTCTGCTATGGCTGTGGCTATGGCTATGGCTGCTATAGCTATGGCTATGGCTATGGCTGCTATGGCTATGGCTGCTATGGCTATGGCTATGGCCATGTCTGTGGGTGCTATGGCTATGACTATGGCTGCTATGGCTATGGCTATGGCTGCTATGGCTGCTATGGCTATTGCTATTGCTGCTATGGCTATGGCTATGGCTATGGCTATGCCTGCGATGGCTACGGCTATGGCTGCTATGGCTATGGCTATGGCTGCTATGGCTATGGCTATGTCTGCTATGTCTATGGCTTTGGCTATGGTTGCAATGGCTACGGCTATGACTGGTATGGCTATGACTATAAATGCTATTTCTATGGTTATGTCTATGGCTGCTATAGCTATGGCGGCTAAGGCTATGGCTATGGCAATGGCTCCTATGGATATGGCTATGGCTGCTATGGCCATGGCTATGGCTGCTATGGCTATGGCTATGGTTGCTTTGGCTATGGCTACAGCTGCTATAGCTACGGTTCTGGCTGCTGTCGCTATGGCTGCTATGGCTGTGGCTATGGCTGCTATGGCTATGGCTGCTATAGCTGTGGCTATGGTTGCTATTGCTATGACTATGGCTTCTATGGCTATGGCTAAGGCTGTTATGGCTATGGCTATGACTATGGCAGCTATGGCTATGGCTATGGCTGCTATGTCTATGGCTGGTATAGCTATGGCTATGGCTGCTACGGCTATGGCTATAGCTGCTATGGCTATTGCATTGGCTGCTGTGGCTGTGGCTATGACTATGGCTGCTATGGCTATGGCTATGGCTATGGCTATGGCTGCTATGGATATAGCTATGGCTGCTATAGCGATGGCAATGGCTACGGCTGCTATGGCTATCGCTATGGCTGCTATGGCTATGGCTATGGCTGCTATGGCTATGGCTATGGCTGCTATGGCTATGACTATGGCTGCTAAGGCTATGGCTATGGCTATGACACCTATGGATATGGCTATGGCTGCTATGGCCGTGGTGATGGCTGCTGTGGCTATGGCTATGGCTGCTATGGCTGTGGCTGCTGTGGCTATAGCTATGGCTGCTATGGCTGCTATGGCTATTGCTATAGCTGCTATGGCTATGGCTATGGCTGATATGGCTATGGCTACGGCTGCTATGGCTACGGCTATGGCTACGGCTATGGCTTATATGGCTATGTCTATCGCTGCTATGGCTATGGCTATGGCTGCTTTGGCTATGGCTAGGCTGCTATGGCTATCGCTGTGCGTGCTATTGCTATGGCTATGGCTCCTATAGCTATGCCTATGGCTGCTCTGGCTGTGGCTATTGCTGCTATGGATATAGCTATGGCCCCTGTGGCTATGGCTATGGCTGCTTTGGGTATGGCTATAGCTGATATGGCTATGGCTCCGGCTGCTACGGCTCTCGCTACGGCAATGGCTGCTATGACTGTAGCTATGGCAGCTATGGCTATGAGTATGGCTGCAATAGCTTTGGCTGTGGCTACTATGGCTATGGCTATGGCTGCTATGGCTATGGCTACGGCTGCTGTGGCTATCGCTATGGCTGCTATGGCTGAGATGTCTATGGCTATGGCCATGGCTGCCATGGCCGCTATGGCTGTGGCTATGGCTACGGCTATGGCCGCTATAGCCGCTATGGCTATGGCTATGGCTGCTATGGCTATGGCTATGGCTGCTGTGGCTGTGGCTATGGCTGCGTGTGCTATGGCTATGGCTATGGCTGCTATGGCTGCTATGGCTATGGCTATTGCTGCTATGGCTATGGCTATGGCTATGGCTATGGCTGCTATGGCTGCGTGTGCTATGGCTATGGCTATGGCTACTATGGCTATGACTATGGCTGCTACGGCTATGGCTATGTCTGCTATGGTTATTGCTATAGCTACTACGGCTATGGCTATGGCTGCTAAGACTATGGCTATGGCTACCGCTGCTGTGGCTATGGCTATGGATGCTATGGCTACGGCTATGGCTACGGCTATGGCTGATATGGCTATGTCTATCGCTGCTATGGCTATGGCTATGGCTGCTATGGCTATGCCTAGGCTGCTATGGCTATCGCTGTGCGTGCTATTGCTATGGCTATGGCTCCTATAGCTATGCCTATGGCTGCTCTGGCTGTGGCTATTGCTGCTATGTATATAGCTATGGCTACTGTGGCTATGGCTATGGCTAGGCTGCTATGGCTATCGCTGTGCGTGCTATTGCTATGGCTATGGCTCCTATAGCTATGGCTATGCCTGCGATGGCTACGGCTATGTCTGCTATGGCTATGACTACGGCTGCTATGGCTATGGCTATGGCTGCTATGGCTATGGCTACGGCTGCTATGGCTATGGCTGCGCCTGCTATGGCTATCGCTATGCGTGCTATTGCTATGGCTATGGCTGCTATGGCTATGACTATGGCTGCTATGGCTGCTATGGCTATGGCTATTGCTGCTATGGGTACTGCTATGGCTATGGCTATGACTGCTATGGCTATGGCTATGGCTGCTAGGGCTGCTATGGCTATGACTATTGCTGCTATGGATATGGCTATGACTATGGCTGATATGGCTATGGATATGGCTGCTATGCCTATGGCTATGGCTATGGCTATTGCTGCAATGGCTGTGGCTATTGCTACTTTGGCTATGACTATGGCTATGCCAGCGATGGCTATGTCTATGGTTGCTGTAGCTATTGCGTCTATCTGCTATGGCTATGGCTACGGCTGCTATGGCTGTCGCTATGCGTGCTATGGCTATGGCTATGGCTACTATGGCTATGGCTATGGCTGCTATGGATATATCTATGGCTGCTATGGCTATGGCTACGGCTGGTATGGCAATCGCTATGGCTGCTATGACTATGGCTATGGCTGCTGTGGCTATGGCTATGGTTGCTATGGCTGCTATGGCTACGGTTATTGCTGCTATGGCTACTGCTACGGGTATGGCTATGGCTGCTATGGCTATGACTATGGCTGCTAGGGCTGCTATGGCTATGCCTATTGCTGCTATGGCTATGGTTACGGCTATGACTAGGGCTGCTATGGCTATGTATATGGCTGCTATGGCTATGGCTGATATAGCTATGCCTATGGCCGCTACGGCTATGGCTATAACTGCTATGGCTATGGCTGATATAGCTATGCCTATGGCCGCTACGGCTATGGCTATAACTGCTCTGGCTATGGCATTGGCTGCTGTGGCTATGGCTATGGCTATGACAATGGCTGCTATGGCTATGCCTATGGCTGCTATGTCTATGGCTATGGCTGCTATGGCTATGGCTATGGCTATGGCTGATATGGCTATGGCTATGGCTGCTATGGCTGCTATGGCTATAGCTATTGCTGCTATGGCTACTGCTACGGGTATGGCTATGGCTGCTATGGCTATGACTGTGGCTGCTGGGGCTGCTATGGCTATGACTGTTGCTGCTACGGCTATGGTTATGGCCATGACTAGGGCTGCTATGGCTATGTATATGGCTGCTATGGCAATGGCTGATATAGCTATGCCTATGGCCGCTACGGCTATGGCTATAACTGCTATGGCTATGGCATCGGCTGCTGTGGCTATGGCTATGGCTATGACAATGGCTGCAGTGCCTACGGCTATGGCTGCATCGTCTATGGCAGGTATAGCTATGCGTATGTCTGCTACGGCTATGGCTATAACTGCTCTGGCTATGGCATTGGCTGCTGTGGCTATGGCTATGGCTATGATAATGTCTGCTATGGCTATGGCTATGGCTGCTATGGCTATGGCTACGTCTGCTATGGCTATGGCTGCGGTTGCTATGGCTATCGCTATGCGTGCTATTGCTATGGCTATGGCTGCTATGGCTATGACTATGACTGCTATAGCTGCTATGGCTATGCCTATTGCTGCTATGGGTACTGCTATGGCTGTGGCTATGACTGCTATGGCTATGGCTATGGCTGCTAGGGCTGCTATGGCTATGACTATGGCTGATATGGCTATGGCTATGGCTGCTGTGGATAAGGCTATGCCTGGTATGGTTGTGGCTATGGCTGCTATGTCTAGGGTTGTGGCTATGGTTGCTATGGCTATGGCTATGTCTGCTATGGCTATGGCTATGGCTGCTATGGCTATGGCTATGGCTGTGTTTGGCTGTGGCTGCTATAGCTATGGCTATGGCTGATATGGCTATGGCTATAGCTGCTATGGCTATGGGTATGGATGCTTTGGCTATGGCTATGGCTGATATGGCTACGCCTATAGCTGCTATGGCTATGGCTACGGCAGCTATGGCTGTCGCTATGCGTGCTATGGCTATGGCTATGGCTGCTATGGCTATGCCTATGGATTCTTTGGCTATGGCTAAAGCTGCTATGGCTATGGCTATAGCTGCTATAGCTATGGCTATGGCTGCTATGGCTATGACTGCTGTGGCGATAGCTATGGCTGCGATGGCTATGGCTAAGGCTATGGCTGCTATGGCTATGGCTATGGCTGCTATGGCTATTGCTATGGCTGCTTTGGATTTGGCTATAGCTGCTATGGCTGTGTATCTGGCTGCTATGGCTATGTCTGCTTTGGCTATGGCTATAGCTGCTATGACTATGGCTATGGCTGCTGTGGCTATGGCTATGGCTGCTATGGCTGCTATGGCTATGGTTATTGCTGCTATGGCTACTGCTACGGGTATGGCTATGGCTGCTATGGCTATGACTATGGCTGCTAGGGCTGCTATGGCTATGACTATTGCTGCTATGGCTATGGTTGCGGCTATGACTAGGGCTGCTATGGCTATGTATATGGCTGCTATGGCTATGGCTGATATAGCTATGCCTATGGCCGCTACGGCTATGGCTATAACTGCTATGGCTATGGCTGATATAGCTATGCCTATGGCCGCTACGGCTATGGCTATAACTGCTCTGGCTATGGCATTGGCTGCTGTGGCTATGGCTATGTCTATGACAATGGTTGCTATGGCTATGCCTATGGCTGCTATGTCTATGGCTATGGCTGCTATGGCTATGGCTATGGCTATGGCTGATATGGCTATGGCTATGGCTGCTATGGCTGCTATGGCTATGGCTATTGCTGCTATGGCTACTGCTACGGGTATGGCTATGGCTGCTTTGGCTATGACTGTGGCTGCTGGGGCTGCTATGGCTATGACTGTTGCTGCTACGGCTATGGTTATGGCCATGACTAGGGCTGCTATGGCTATGTATATGGCTGCTATGGCAATGGCTGATATAGCTATGCCTATGGCCGCTACGGCTATGGCTATAACTGCTATGGCTATGGCATCGGCTGCTGTGGCTATGGCTATGGCTATGACAATGGCTGCAGTGCCTACGGCTATGGCTGCATCGTCTATGGCAGGTATAGCTATGCGTATGTCTGCTACGGCTATGGCTATAACTGCTCTGGCTATGGCATTGGCTGCTGTGGCTATGGCTATGGCTATGATAATGTCTGCTATGGCTATGGCTATGGCTGCTATGGCTATGGCTACGTCTGCTATGGCTATGGCTGCGGTTGCTATGGCTATCGCTATGCGTGCTATTGCTATGGCTATGGCTGCTATGGCTATGACTATGACTGCTATAGCTGCTATGGCTATGCCTATTGCTGCTATGGGTACTGCTATGGCTGTGGCTATGACTGCTATGGCTATGGCTATGGCTGCTAGGGCTGCTATGGCTATGACTATGGCTGATATGGCTATGGCTATGGCTGCTGTGGATAAGGCTATGCCTGGTATGGTTGTGGCTATGGCTGCTATGTCTAGGGTTGTGGCTATGGTTGCTATGGCTATGGCTATGTCTGCTGTGGCTATGGCTATGGCTGCTATGGCTATGGCTATGGCTGTGTTTGGCTGTGGCTGCTATAGCTATGGCTATGGCTGATATGGCTATGGCTATAGCTGCTATGGCTATGGGTATGGATGCTTTGGCTATGGCTATGGCTGATATGGCTATGCCTATAGCTGCTATGGCTATGGCTACGGCAGCTATGGCTGTCGCTATGCGTGCTATGGCTATGGCTATGGCTGCTATGGCTATGCCTATGGATTCTTTGGCTATGGCTAAAGCTGCTATGGCTATGGCTATAGCTGCTATAGCTATGGCTATGGCTGCTATGGCTATGACTGCTGTGGCGATAGCTATGGCTGCGATGGCTATGGCTAAGGCTATGGCTGCTATGGCTATGGCTATGGCTGCTATGGCTATTGCTATGGCTGCTTTGGATTTGGCTATAGCTGCTATGGCTGTGTATCTGGCTGCTATGGCTATGTCTGCTTTGGCTATGGCTATAGCTGCTATGACTATGGCTATGGCTGCTGTGGCTATGGCTATGGCTGCTATGGCTGCTATGGCTATGGTTATTGCTGCTATGGCTACTGCTACGGGTATGGCTATGGCTGCTATGGCTATGACTATGGCTGCTAGGGCTGCTATGGCTATGACTATTGCTGCTATGGCTATGGTTGCGGCTATGACTAGGGCTGCTATGGCTATGGCTGATATAGCTATGCCTATGGCCGCTACGGCTATGGCTATAACTGCTATGGCTATGGCTGATATAGCTATGCCTATGGCCGCTACGGCTATGGCTATAACTGCTCTGGCTATGGCATTGGCTGCTGTGGCTATGGCTATGTCTATGACAATGGTTGCTATGGCTATGGCTATGGCTGCCATGGCTATGGCTATGGCTGCTATGGCTATGACTATGGCTGCTGTAGCTTTGGCTGTGGATGCTATGGCTATGGCTATGGCTGCTATGGCTATGGCTATGGTCATGTCTATGGCCGCTATGGCTATGGGTAAGGCTGCTTTGGGTATGGCTATAGCTGCTATGGCTATGGCTCTGGCTGCTATGGCTTTGGCTATGGCTGCTGTGGCTATGGCTATGGCTACTATGGCTATGGCTATAACTGCTCTCGCTGCTATGGCTATGGCTATTGTTGCTACGGCTATGGCTATGGCTATAGCTATGACTGCTATGGCTATGGCTATGGCTGCTATGGCTATGGCTATGGCAGCTATGGCTATGGCTATAGCTGCTATGGCTATGGCTCCGGCTGCTATGGCTATGGCTATTGCTATGCCTGGGTGTGGATATAGCTGCTATGGTTATGGCTCTGGCTGCTATGGCTATGGCTATGGCTATGGCTGCTATGGCTGTGGCTATGCCTGCTATTGCTATCGCTAATGCTGCAATGGCAATGGCTATGCCTACGGCTATGGCTATGGCTGCTATGGCTATGACTATGACTGCTATGGCTGCTATGGCTATGCCTATTGCTGCTATGGGTACTGCTATGGCTGTGGCTATGACTGCTATGGCTATGGCTATGGCTGCTAGGGCTGCTATGGCTATGACTATTGCTGCTGTGGCTATGGCTATGACTATGGCTGCTATGGCTGCTATGGCTATGCCTATTGCTGCTATGGGTACTGCTATGGCTGTGGCTATGACTGCTATGGCTATGGCTATGGCTGCTAGGGCTGCTATGGCTATGACTATTGCTGCTGTGGCTATGGCTATGACTATGGCTGCTATGGCTATGGCTATGGCTGCTGTGGATAAGGCTATGCCTGGTATGGTTGTGGCTATGGCTGCTATGTCTATGGTTGTGGCTATGGTTGCTATGGCTATGGCTATGGCTCCTATGGCTATGGCTATGGCTGTTATGGCTATGACTATGGCTGCTAATGCTATGGCTATGGCTATGGCTCCTATGGATATAGCTATGGCTGCTATTGCCGTGGCGATGGCTGCTGTGACTATGGCTATGGTTGCTATGGCTATGGCTGCTGTGGCTATAGCTATGGCTGCTATGGCTACGGCTATGGCTATGGATGCTCTGGCTATGGCTGCGGCTGCTATGGCTATCGCTATGCGTGCTATTGCTATGGCTATGGCTGCTATGGCTATGGCTATGGCTGCTATGGCTATGGCTATGGCTGTGTTTGGCTATGGCTGCTATAGCTATGGCTATGGCTGATATGGCTATGGCTATAGCTGCTATGGCTATGGGTATGGATGCTTTGGCTATGGCTATGGCTGATATGGCTATGGCTATGGCTGCTATGGCTATGGCTACGGCAGCTATGGCTGTCGCTATGCGTGCTATGGCTATGGCTATGGCTGCTATGGCTATGGCTATGGATTCTTTGGCTATGGCTAAAGCTGCTATGGCTATGACTATAGCTGCTATAGCTATGGCTATGGCTGCTATGGCTATGGCTGCTGTGGCGATAGCTATGGCTGCTATGGCTATGGCTATGGCTGCTATGGCTATGGCTCCGGCTGCTGTGGCTGTGGCTATGGCTGCTACGTCTATGGCTGGTATAGCTATGGCTATGGCTATGGCTATGGCTATGGCTATGGCTGCTATGGCTGCGTGTGCTATGGCTATGGCTATGGCTACTATGGCTATGACTATGGCTGCTACGGCTATGGCTATGGCTGCTTTGGGTATGGCTATAGCTGCTATGGCTATGGCTCTGGCTGCTATGGCTATGGCTATGGCTGCTATGGCTATGGCTATGGCCATGTCTATGGCTGCTATGGCTGTGGCTAAGGCTGCTATGGCCATGGCGATGGCTGCTTTGGCTATGGCTATGGCTACGGCTATGGCTGCTCTGGCTATATGTATGGCTGCTGTGGCTATGGCTATGACTACTATGGCTATGGCTATGTCTGCTCTCGCTACTTTGGCGATTGCTATGGTTGCTACGGCTATGGCTATGGCTATGGCTATGGCTGCTATGGCTATGGCTATAGCTGCTATGGCTAGGGCTATGGCTGCTATGACTATGGCTATGGCTATGGCAGCAATAGCTTTGGCTGTGGCTACAATGGCTATGGCTATGGCTGCTATGGCTGCTATGGCCATGGCTACTACTGCTATGTCTATGGCTGCTATGGCTATGGCTATGGCTGCTATGGCTATGACTATGGCTGCTAAGGCTATGGCTATGGCTATGACTCCTATGGATATGGCTATGGCTGCTATGGCCGTGGTGATTGCTACTGTGGCTATGGCTATGGCTGCTATGGCTGTGGCTGCTGTGGCTATAGCTATGGCTGCTATGGCTATGGCTATGGCTATGGATGCTATGGCTATGGCTATGGCTACTATGGCTATGGCTATGGCTATGGCTGCTATGGATATAGCTATGGTTGCTATGGCTGCTATGGCTATTGCTATAGCTGCTATGGCTATGGCTATGGCTGATATGGCTATGGCTACGGCTGCTATGGCTATGGCTGCGCCTGCTATGGCTATCGCTATGCGTGCTATTGCTATGGCTATGGCTGCTATGGCTATGACTATGGCTGCTATGGCTGCTATGGCTATGGCTGTTGCTGCTATGGGTACTGCTATGGCTATGGCTATGACTGCTATGGCTCTGGCTATGGCTGCTATGGCTATGGCTATAGCTGCTGTGACTATGGCGATGGCTATGGCAGCAATAGCTCTGGCTGTGGCTACAATGGCTATGGCTGTGGCTGCTATGGCTGCTATGGCTATGGCTATGACTGCTATGGCTCTGGCTATGGCTGCTATGGCTATGGCTATAGCTGCTGTGACTATGGCGATGGCTATGGCAGCAATAGCTCTGGCTGTGGCTACAATGGCTATGGCTGTGGCTGCTATGGCTGCTATGGCCATGGCTATTACTGCTATGTCTATGGCTGCTATGGCTATGACTGTGGCTGCATTAGCTTTGGCTGTGGCTATGTCTGCAATGGCTATGGCTATGGCTATGGCTATGGCTGTGGCTATTATGGCTGTGGCTATAGCTGCTATGGCTATGGCTCCGGCTGCTATGGCTATGCCTATTGCTATTCCTGTGTATGGATATAGCTGCTATGGTTATGGCTCTGGCTGCCATGGCTATGGCTATGGCTGCGGCTGCTATGGCTATGGCTATGTCTGCTATGGCTGTGGCTATGGCTATGGCTGCTATAGCTATGGCTATGGCTATGGCTGCTATGGCTATGGCTGCTATGGCTATGGCTATGGCCATGTCTGTGGGTGCTATGGCTATGACTATGGCTGCTATGGCCATGGCTATGGCTGCTATGGCTATGGCTATTGTTGCTTTGGCTATGGCTACAGCTGCTATAGCTACGGTTCTGGCTGCTGTCGCTATGGCTGCTATGGCTGTGGCTATGGCTGCTATGGCTATGGCTGCTATAGCTGTGGCTATGGCTGCTATTGCTATGACTATGGCTTCTATGGCTATGGCTAAGGCTGTTATGGCTATGGCTATGACTATGGCAGCTATGGCTATGGCTATGGCTGCTATGTCTATGGCTGGTATAGCTATGGCTATGGCTGCTACGGCTATGGCTATAGCTGCTATGGCTATTGCATTGGCTGCTGTGGCTGTGGCTATGACTATGGCTGCTATGGCTATGGCTATGGCTATGGCTGCTATGGATATAGCTATGGCTGCTATGGCGATGGCAATGGCTACGGCTGCTATGGCTATCGCTATGGCTGCTATGGCTATGGCTATGGCTGCTATGGCTATGGCTATGGCTGCTATGGCTATGACTATGGCTGCTAAGGCTATGGCTATGGCTATGACTCCTATGGATATGGCTATGGCTGCTATGGCCGTGGTGATGGCTGCTGTGGCTATGGCTATGGCTGCTATGGCTGTGGCTGCTGTGGCTATAGCTATGGCTGCTATGGCTGCTATGGCTATTGCTATAGCTGCTATGGCTATGGCTATGGCTGATATGGCTATGGCTACGGCTGCTATGGCTACGGCTATGGCTACGGCTATGGCTGATATGGCTATGTCTATCGCTGCTATGGCTATGGCTATGGCTGCTATGGCTATGGCTATGGCTATGTCTGCTATAGCTATGGCTATGGCTGCTATGGCTATTGCTATGGCTATGGCTATTGCTGCTATGGCTGTGGCTATGGCTACTTTGGCTATGGCTGTGGCTGCAAGGGCTGCTATGGCTATGACTATTGCTGCTATGGATATGGCTATGACTATGGCTGATATGGCTATGGCTATGGCTGCTATGGCTATTGCTATGGCTATGGCTATTGCTGCTATGGCTGTGGCTATGGCTACTTTGGCTATGGCTGTGGCTATGCCAGCGATGGCTATGTCTATGGTTACTGTAGCTATTGCGTCTATCTGCTATGGCTATGGCTACGGCTGCTATGGCTGTCGCTATGCGTGCTATGGCTATGGCTATGGCTGCTATGGCTATGGCTATGGCTGCTATGGCTGCTATGGCTATTGCTATTGCTACTATGGCGATGGCTATGGCTATGGCTATGCCTGCGATGGCTACGAATATGGCTCCAATGGATACAGCTATGGCTGCTATGGTTATGTCTATGGCTGCTATGGCTATGGCTATGTCTGCGTTAGCTATGGCTACAGCTGCTATAGCTACGACTATGGCTGCTGTGGCTATGGATGCTGTTACTGCTGTGGCTATCGCTATGGCTGCAATGGCTATGGCTATGGCTGCGGCTGCTATTGCTATGGCTATGTCTGCTATGGCTGTGGCTATGGCCATGGCTGCTTTAGCTATGGCTATGGCTATGGCTGCTATGGCTATGGCTATGGCGGCTATGGCTATGGCTACGGCTGCTATGGCTATCGTTATGGCTGCAATGGCTAAGGCTATGGCTATGACTATGGCTGCTATGGCTATGGCTATGGCTGCTATGTATATGGCTGGTATAGCTATGCCTATGGCTGCTACGGCTATGGCTATAACTGCTATGGCTATGGCATTGGCTGCTCTGGCTATGGCTATGGCTATGACAATGGCTGCTATGCCTATGGCTATGGCTGCTATATCTACGGCTGGTATAGCTATGGCTATGGCTGCTAATGCTATGACTATGGCTGCTATGGCTATGGCTATGGCTCCTATGACTATGGCTATGGATGCTTTGGCTATGGCTAAAGCTGCTATGGCTATGACTATGGCTGTTATTGCTATGACTATGGCTGCTATGGCTATGGCGCTGTCCGCTATGGCTGTGGCAACGGCTATGGCTGCTATAGCTATGGCTATGGCTATGGCTGCTATGGCTATCGCTATGGCTGCTATGGCTATGGCTATGGCTGCTATGGCTATTGTATTGGCTGCTGTGGCTGTGGCTATGTCTATGGATGCTATGGCTATGGCTATGGCTGCTATGGCTATGGCTATGGCTGCTATGGCTATGACTACGGCAATGGCTGCTATGGCTATGGCTATGGCTGCTTTGGATATGGTTATAGCTGCTATGGCTGTGGATCTGGCTGCTATGGCTATGGCTAAGGCTGCTATGGCTACGGCAGCTTTGGCTATGGCTATAGCTGCTATGGCTATGGCTCTGGCTGCTATGGATATATCTATGGCTGCTATGGCTATGGCTACGGCTGGTATGGCAATCGCTATGACTGCTCTGGCTATGGCTATGGCTGCTGCGGCTATGGCTATGACTACGGCTATGGCTGCTACTGCCGCTATGTCTGTGGCTGGTATAGCTATGCCTATGGCTGCTACGGCTATGGCTACAACTGCTATGGCTATAGCATTGGCTGCTGTGGCTATGGCTATGGCTCTAGCTGCTACGGCTATGGCTATGGCTGCCATGGCTATGGCTATGGCTGCTATGGCTATGACTATGGCTGCTGTAGCTTTGGCTGTGGATGCTATGGCTATGGCTATGGCTACTATGGCTATGGCTATAACTGCTCACGCTGCTATGGCTATGGCTATTGTTGCTACGGCTATGGCTATGGCTATAGCTATGACTGCTATGGCTATGGCTATGGCTGCTATGGCTATGGCTATGGCTGCTATGGCTATGGCTATAGCTGCTATGGCTATGGCTCCGGCTGCTATGGCTATGGCTATTGCTATGCCTTGGTATGGCTATAGCTGCTATGGCTGTGGCTCTGGCTGCTATGGCTATGGCTATGGCTGCTATGGCTATGGCTATGGCTATGGCTATTATGGCTATGGCTATAGCTGCTGTGGCTATGGCTCCGGCTGATGTGGCAATGGCTATGGCTATGGCTGCTATGGCTATGGCTATGGCTGCAATGGCTACGGCTATTGCTGCTATGGCTATTGCAATGGCTATGGCTGCTATGACTATGGCTGCTTTGGCTGTGGCTATGGCTGCCATAGCTATGTCTATGGCTGCTAAGGCTATGGTCGTGGCTATGTCTCCTATGGATATGGTTATGGCTGCTATGGCTATGGCAATGGCTGCTATGGCTATGGCTATAGCTGCTATGTCTATGGCTGGTATAGTTATGCCTATGGCTATGGCTGCTATGGCTATGGCTGCTATAGCTCTGGCTATGGCTGATATGGCTATGGCTATGGCTGCTATGGCCATGGCTATGGCGATGGCTGCTATGGCTATGGCTATGGATGCTATGGCAATGGCTATGGATGCTTCGGCTATGGCTAAAGCTGCTTTGGCTATGGCTATGGCTGCTATGGCTATGGCTACGGCTGCTATGGCTATGGTTGCGGCTGCTATGGCTATCGCTATGTGTGCTATTGCTATGGCTATGGCTGCTATGGCTATGACTATGGCTGCATTAGATTTGGCTGTGGCTATGTCTGCTATGGCTATGGCTATGGCTATGGCTACTATGGCTATGGCTCTGGCTGCTATGGCTATGGCTATGGCTGCTTTGGGTATGGCTATAGCTGCTATGGCTATGGATCTGGCTGCTATGACTATGGCTATGGCTAGGGCAGCAATAGCTTTGGCTGTGGCTACAATGGCTATGGCTATGGCTGCTATGGCTATTGCTATGGCTGCTATGGCTGTGGCTATGGCTGCTATGGCTATTGTATTGGCTGCTGTGGCTGTGGCTATGTCTATGGATGCTATGGCTATGGCTATGGCTGCTATGGCTATGGCTATGGCTGCTATGGCTATGACTATGGCTATGGCTGCTATGGCTATGGCTATGGCTGCTTTGGATATGGCTATAGCTGCTATGGCTGTGGATCTGACTGCTATGGCTATGGCTAAGGCTGCTATGGCTACGGCAGCTTTGGCTATGGCTATAGCTGCTATGGCTATGGCTCTGGCTGCTATGTCTATGGCTGGTACAGCTATGGCTATGGCTGCGACGGATATGGCTACAGCTGCTATGGCTATGGCATTGGCTGCTGTGGCTATGGCTATGTCTATGGCTGCTATGGCTATGGCTATGGCTGCTATGGATATATCTATGGCTGCTATGGCTATGGCTACGGCTGGTATGGCAATCGCTATGGCTGCTCTGGCTATGGCTATGGCTGCTGTGGCTATGGCTATGACTACGGCTATGGCTGCTACTGCCGCTATGTCTGTGGCTGGTATAGCTATGCCTATGGCTGCTACGGCTATGGCTACAACTGCTATGGCTATAGCATTGGCTGCTGTGGCTATGGCTATGTCTCTAGCTGCTATGGCTATGGCTATGGCTGCTATGGCTATGACTATGGCTGCTGTAGCTTTGGCTGTGGATGCTATGGCTATGGCTATGGCTGCTATGGCTATGGCTATGGTCATGTCTATGGCCGCTATGGCTATGGGTAAGGCTGCTTTGGGTATGGCTATAGCTGCTATGGCTATGGCTCTGGCTGCTATGGCTTTGGCTATGGCTGCTGTGGCTATGGCTATGGCTACTATGGCTATGGCTATAACTGCTCTCGCTGCTATGGCTATGGCTATTGTTGCTACGGCTATGGCTATGGCTATAGCTATGACTGCTATGGCTATGGCTATGGCTGCTATGGCTATGGCTATGGCTGCTATGGCTATGGCTATAGCTGCTATGGCTATGGCTCCGGCTGCTATGGCTATGGCTATTGCTATGCCTGGGTGTGGATATAGCTGCTATGGTTATGGCTCTGGCTGCTATGGCTATGGCTATGGCTATGGCTGCTATGGCTGTGGCTATGCCTGCTATTGCTATCGCTAATGCTGCAATGGCAATGGCTATGCCTACGGCTATGGCTATGGCTGCTATGGCTATGACTATGACTGCTATGGCTGCTATGGCTATGCCTATTGCTGCTATGGGTACTGCTATGGCTGTGGCTATGACTGCTATGGCTATGGCTATGGCTGCTAGGGCTGCTATGGCTATGACTATTGCTGCTGTGGCTATGGCTATGACTATGGCTGCTATGGCTGCTATGGCTATGCCTATTGCTGCTATGGGTACTGCTATGGCTGTGGCTATGACTGCTATGGCTATGGCTATGGCTGCTAGGGCTGCTATGGCTATGACTATTGCTGCTGTGGCTATGGCTATGACTATGGCTGCTATGGCTATGGCTATGGCTGCTGTGGATAAGGCTATGCCTGGTATGGTTGTGGCTATGGCTGCTATGTCTATGGTTGTGGCTATGGTTGCTATGGCTATAGCTATGGCTCCTATGGCTATGGCTATGGCTGTTATGGCTATGACTATGGCTGCTAATGCTATGGCTATGGCTATGGCTCCTATGGATATAGCTACGGCTGCTATTGCCGTGGCGATGGCTGCTGTGACTATGGCTATGGTTGCTATGGCTATGGCTGCTGTGGCTATAGCTATGGCTGCTATGGCTACGGCTATGGCTATGGATGCTCTGGCTATGGCTGCGGCTGCTATGGCTATCGCTATGCGTGCTATTGCTATGGCTATGGCTGCTATGGCTATGGCTATGGCTGCTATGGCTATGGCTATGGCTGTGTTTGGCTATGGCTGCTATAGCTATGGCTATGGCTGATATGGCTATGGCTATAGCTGCTATGGCTATGGGTATGGATGCTTTGGCTATGGCTATGGCTGATATGGCTATGGCTATGGCTGCTATGGCTATGGCTACGGCAGCTATGGCTGTCGCTATGCGTGCTATGGCTATGGCTATGGCTGCTATGGCTATGGCTATGGATTCTTTGGCTATGGCTAAAGCTGCTATGGCTATGACTATAGCTGCTATAGCTATGGCTATGGCTGCTATGGCTATGGCTGCTGTGGCGATAGCTATGGCTGCTATGGCTATGGCTATGGCTGCTATGGCTATGGCTCCGGCTGCTGTGGCTGTGGCTATGGCTGCTACGTCTATGGCTGGTATAGCTATGGCTATGGCTATGGCTATGGCTATGGATATGGCTGCTATGGCTGCGTGTGCTATGGCTATGGCTATGGCTACTATGGCTATGACTATGGCTGCTACGGCTATGGCTATGTCTGCTATGGTTATTGCTATAGCTACTACGGCTATGGCTATGGCTGCTAAGACTATGGCTATGGCTACCGCTGCTGTGGCTATGGCTATGGATGCTATGGCTACGGCTATGGCTACGGCTATGGCTGATATGGCTATGTCTATCGCTGCTATGGCTATGGCTATGGCTGCTATGGCTATGGCTAGGCTGCTATGGCTATCGCTGTGCGTGCTATTGCTATGGCTATGGCTCCTATAGCTATGCCTATGGCTGCTCTGGCTGTGGCTATTGCTGCTATGGATATAGCTATGGCTCCTGTGGCTATGGCTATGGCTGCTTTGGGTATAGCTATAGCTGATATGGCTATGGCTCCGGCTGCTACGGCTCTCGCTATGGCAATGGCTATGTCTGCTATGGCTATGGCTATGGCTGCTATGGCTGTGGCTATGGCTGCTTTGGGTGTGGCTATAGCTGCTATGGCTGTGGCTCTGGCTGCTATGGCTATGGCTATGGCTGCTATGGCTATGCCTATGGCCATGTCTATGGCCGCTATGGCTATGGCTAAGGCTGCTTTGGGTATGGCTATAGCTGCTATGGCTATGGCTCTGACTGCTATGGCTATGGCTATGGCTGCTATGGCTATGGCTATGGCCATGTCTATGGCAGCAATAGCTTTGGCTGTGGCTACAATGGCTATGTCTATGGCTGCTATGGCTGCTATGGCCATGGCTATTACTGCTATGTCTATGGCTGCTATGGCTATGACTATGGCTGCATTAGCTTTGGCTGTGGCTATGTCTGCTATGGCTATGGCTATGGCTATGGCTATTATGGCTATGGCTATAGCTGCTGTGGCTATGGCTCCGGCTGATGTGGCAATGGCTATGGCTATGGCTGCTATGGCTATGGCTATGGCTATGGCTATTATGGCTATGGCTATAGCTGCTGTGGCTATGGCTCCGGCTGATGTGGCAATGGCTATGGCTATGGCTGCTATGGCTATGGCTATGGCGGCTATGGCTATGGCTACCGCTGCTATGGCTATCGTTATGGCTGCAATGGCTACGGATATGGCTGCTATGGCTATGGCTGCAATGGCTACGGCTATTGCTGCTATGGCTATTGCAATGGCTATGGCTGCTATGGCTATGGCTGCTTTGGCTGTGGCTATGGCTGCCATAGCTATGTCTATGGCTGCTAAGGCTATGGTCGTGGCAATGTCTCCTATGGATATGGCTATGGCTGCTATGGCTATCCCTATGCGTGCTATTGCTGTGGCTATGGCTATGGCTATGGCAATGGCTGCTATGGCTATGGCTATAGCTGCTATGTCTATGGCTGGTATAGTTATGCCTATGGCTATGGCTGCTATGGCTATGGCTGCTATAGCTCTGGCTATGGCTGATATGGCTATGGCTATGGCTGCTATGGCCATGGCTATGGCGATGGCTGCTGTGGCTATGGCTATGGATGCTATGGCAATGGCTATGGATTCTTCGGCTATGGCTAAAGCTGCTTTGGCTATGGCTATGGCTGCTATGGCTATGGCTACGGCTGCTATGGCTATGGTTGCGGCTGCTATGGCTATCGCTATGTGTGCTATTGCTATGGCTATGGCTGCTATGGCTATGACTATGGCTGCATTAGATTTGGCTGTGGCTATGTCTGCTATGGCTATGGCTATGGCTATGGCTACTATGGCTATGGCTCTGGCTGCTATGGCTATGGCTATGGCTGCTTTGGGTATGGCTATAGCTGCTATGGCTATGGATCTGGCTGCTATTACTATGGCTATGGCTAGGGCAGCAATAGCTTTGGCTGTGGCTACAATGGCTATGGCAATGGCTGCTATGGCTATTGCTATGGCTGCTATGGCTATGGCTATGGCTGCTATGGCTATTGTATTGGCTACTGTGGCTGTGGCTATGTCTATGGATGCTATGGCTATGGCTATGGCTGCTATGGCTATGGCTATGGCTGCTATGGCTATGACTATGGCTATGGCTGCTATGGCTATGGCTATGGCTGCTTTGGATATGGCTATAGCTGCTATGGCTGTGGATCTGACTGCTATGGCTATGGCTAAGGCTGCTATGGCTACGGCAGCTTTGGCTATGGCTATAGCTGCTATGGCTATGGCTCTGGCTGCTATGTCTATGGCTGGTACAGCTATGGCTATGGCTGCGACGGATATGGCTACAGCTGCTATGGCTATGGCATTGGCTGCTGTGGCTATGGTTATGTCTATGGCTGCTATGGCTATGGCTATGGCTGCTATGGATATATCTATGGCTGCTATGGCTATGGCTACGGCTGGTATGGCAATCGCTATGGCTGCTCTGGCTATGGCTATGGCTGCTGTGGCTATGGCTATGACTACGGCTATGGCTGCTACTGCCGCTATGTCTGTGGCTGGTATAGCTATGCCTATGGCTGCTACGGCTATGGCTACAACTGCTATGGCTATAGCATTGGCTGCTGTGGCTATGGCTATGGCTCTAGCTGCTATGGCTATGGCTATGGCTGCCATGGCTATGGCTATGGCTGCTATGGCTATGACTATGGCTGCTGTAGCTTTGGCTGTGGATGCTATGGCTATGGCTATGGCTGCTATGGCTATGGCTATGGTCATGTCTATGGCCGCTATGGCTATGGGTAAGGCTGCTTTGGGTATGGCTATAGCTGCTATGGCTATGGCTCTGGCTGCTATGGCTTTGGCTATGGCTGCTGTGGCTATGGCTATGGCTACTATGGCTATGGCTATAACTGCTCTCGCTGCTATGGCTATGGCTATTGCTGCTGTGGCTATGGCTATGACTATGGCTGATATGGCTATGGCTATGGCTGCTGTGGATAAGGCTATGCCTGGTATGGTTGTGGCTATGGCTGCTATGTCTATGGTTGTGGCTATGGTTGCTATGGCTATGGCTATGGCTGCTATGGCTATGGCTATGGCTGTTATGGCTATGACTATGGCTGCTAATGCTACGGCTACGGCAGCTATGGCTGTCGCTATGCGTGCTATGGCTATGGCTATGGCTGCTATGGCTATGCCTATGGATTCTTTGGCTATGGCTAAAGCTGCTATGGCTATGGCTATAGCTGCTATAGCTATGGCTATGGCTGCTATGGCTATGACTGCTGTGGCGATAGCTATGGCTGCTATGGCTATCGCTAAGGCTATGGCTGCTATGGCTGTGGCTATGGCTGCTATGGCTATTGCTATGGCTTCTTTGGATTTGGCTATGGCTATGGATGCTCTGGCTATGTCTGCGGCTGCTATGGCTATCGCTATGCGTGCTATTGCAATGGCTATGGCTGCTATGGCTATGGCTATGGCTGCTATGGCTATGGCTATGGCTGTGTTTTGCTGTGGCTGCTATAGCTATGGCTATGGCTGATATGGCTATGGCTATAGCTGCTATGGCTATGGGTATGGATGCTTTGGCTATGGCTATGGCTGATATGGCTATGCCTATCGCTGCTATGGCTATGGCTATGGCAGCTATGGCTGTCGCTATGCGTGCTATGGCTATGGCTATGGCTGCTATGGCTATGCCTATGGATTCTTTGGCTATGGCTAAAGCTGCTATGGCTATGGCTATAGCTGCTATAGCTATGGCTATGGCTGCTATGGCTATGACTGCTGTGGCGATAGCTATGGCTGCTATGGCTATGGCTAAGGCTATGGCTGCTATGGCTATGGCTATGGCTGCTATGGCTATTGCTATGGCTGCTTTGGATTTGGCTATAGCTGCTATGGCTGTGTATCTGGCTGCTATGGCTATGTCTGCTTTGGCTATGGCTATAGCTGCTATGGCTATGGCTATGGCTGCTGTGGCTATGGCTATGGCTGCTATGGCTGCTATGGCTATGGTTATTGCTGCTATGGCTACTGCTACGGGTATGGCTATGGCTGCTATGGCTATGACTATGGCTGCTAGGGCTGCTATGGCTATGACTATTGCTGCTATGGCTATGGTTACGGCTATGACTAGGGCTGCTATGGCTATGTATATGGCTGCTATGGCTATGGCTGATATAGCTATGCCTATGGCCGCTACGGCTATGGCTATAACTGCTATGGCTATGGCTGATATAGCTATGCCTATGGCCGCTACGGCTATGGCTATAACTGCTCTGGCTATGGCATTGGCTGCTGTGGCTATGGCTATGGCTATGACAATGGCTGCTATGGCTATGCCTATGGCTGCTATGTCTATGGCTATGGCTGCTATGGCTATGGCTATGGCTATGGCTGATATGGCTATGGCTATGGCTGCTATGGCTGCTATGGCTATGGCTATTGCTGCTATGGCTACTGCTACGGGTATGGCTATGGCTGCTATGGCTATGACTGTGGCTGCTATGTCTACGGCTGGTATAGCTATGCCTATGGCTGCTACGGCTATGGCTATAGCAGCTATGGCTATGGCATTGGCTACTGTGGCTATGGCTATGGCTGCTATGGCAATGGCTACGGCTGCTATGGCTATCGCTGTGGCTGCTATGGCTATGTCTATGGCTGCTATGGCTATGGCTACGGCTGCTATGGCTATGGCTACGTCTGCTAGGGCTGCTATGGCTATGACTATGGCTGCTAGGGCTGCTATGGCTATGACTATTGCTGCTATGGCTATGGTTGCGGCTATGACTAGGGCTGCTATGGCTATGTATATGGCTGCTATGGCTATGGCTGATATAGCTATGCCTATGGCCGCTACGGCTATGGCTATAACTGCTATGGCTATGGCTGGTATAGCTATGCCTATGGCCGCTACGGCTATGGCTATAACTGCTCTGGCTATGGCATTGGCTGCTGTGGCTATGGCTATGTCTATGACAATGGCTGCTATGGCTATGCCTATGGCTGCTATGTCTATGGCTATGGCTGCTATGGCTATGGCTATGGCTATGGCTGATATGGCTATGGCTATGGCTGCTATGGCTGCTATGGCTATGGCTATTGCTGCTATGGCTACTGCTACGGGTATGGCTATGGCTGCTATGGCTATGACTGTGGCTGCTGGGGCTGCTATGGCTATGACTGTTGCTGCTACGGCTATGGTTATGGCCATGACTAGGGCTGCTATGGCTATGTATATGGCTGCTATGGCTATGGTTTTGGCCATGACTAGGGCTGCTATGGCTATGTATATGGCTGCTATGGCAATGGCTGATATAGCTATGCCTATGGCCGCTACGGCTATGGCTATAACTGCTATGGCTATGGCATCGGCTGCTGTGGCTATGGCTATGGCTATGACAATGGCTGCAGTGCCTACGGCTATGGCTGCATCGTCTATGGCTGGTATAGCTATGCGTATGTCTGCTACGGCTATGGCTATAACTGCTCTGGCTATGGCATTGGCTGCTGTGGCTATGGCTATGGCTATGATAATGTCTGCTATGGCTATGGCTATGGCTGCTATGTATATAGCTATGGCTGCTATGGCTATGGCTATGGCTATGTCTGCTATGGCTATGGCTATGGCTGCTATGGCTGTGGCTATGGCTGCTATGTCTACGGCTGGTATAGCTATGCCTATGGCTGCTACGGCTATGGCTATAACAGCTATGGCTATGGCATTGGCTACTGTGGCTATGGCTATGGCTGCTATGGCAATGGCTACGGCTGCTATGGCTATCGCTGTGGCTGCTATGGCTATGTCTATGGCTGCTATGGCTATGGCTATGGCTGCTATGGCTGCTATGGCTATTGCTATTGCTACTATGGCGATGGCTATGGCTATGGCTATGCCTGCGATGGCTACGAATATGGCTCCAATGGATACAGCTATGGCTGCTATGGTTATGTCTATGGCTGCTATGGCTATGGCTATGTCTGCGTTAGCTATGGCTACAGCTGCTATAGCTACGACTATGGCTGCTGTGGCTATGGATGCTGTTACTGCTGTGGCTATCGCTATGGCTGCAATGGCTATGGCTATGGCTGCGGCTGCTATTGCTATGGCTATGTCTGCTATGGCTGTGGCTATGGCCATGGCTGCTTCAGCTATGGCTATGGCTATGGCTGCTATGGCTATGGCTATGGCGGGTATGGCTATGGCTACGGCTGCTATGGCTATCGTTATGGCTGCAATGGCTAAGGCTATGGCTATGACTATGGCTGCTATGGCTATGGCTATGGCTGCTATGTATATGGCTGGTATAGCTATGCCTATGGCTGCTACGGCTATGGCTATAACTGCTATGGCTATGGCATTGGCTGCTCTGGCTATGGCTATGGCTATGACAATGGCTGCTATGCCTATGGCTATGGCTGCTATATCTACGGCTGGTATAGCTATGGCTATGGCTATAGCTGCTATGGCTATGGCTCCGGCTGCTATGGCTATGGCTATTGCTATGCCTTGGTATGGCTATAGCTGCTATGGCTGTGGCTCTGGCTGCTATGGCTATGGCTATGGCTGCTATGGCTATGGCTATGGCTATGGCTATTATGGCTATGGCTATAGCTGCTGTGGCTATGGCTCCGGCTGATGTGGCAATGGCTATGGCTATGGCTGCTATGGCTATGGCTATGGCTGCAATGGCTACGGCTATTGCTGCTATGGCTATTGCAATGGCTATGGCTGCTATGGCTATGGCTGCTTTGGCTGTGGCTATGGCTGCCATAGCTATGTCTACGGCTGCTAAGGCTATGGTCGTGGCTATGTCTCCTATGGATATGGCTATGGCTGCTATGGCTATGGCAATGGCTGCTATGGCTATGGCTATAGCTGCTATGTCTATGGCTGGTATAGTTATGCCTATGGCTATGGCTGCTATGGCTATGGCTGCTATAGCTCTGGCTATGGCTGATATGGCTATGGCTATGGCTGCTATGGCCATGGCTATGGCGATGGCTGCTATGGCTATGGCTATGGATGCTATGGCAATGGCTATGGATGCTTCGGCTATGGCTAAAGCTGCTTTGGCTATGGCTATGGCTGCTATGGCTATGGCTACGGCTGCTATGGCTATGGTTGCGGCTGCTATGGCTATCGCTATGTGTGCTATTGCTATGGCTATGGCTGCTATGGCTATGACTATGGCTGCATTAGATTTGGCTGTGGCTATGTCTGCTATGGCTATGGCTATGGCTATGGCTACTATGGCTATGGCTCTGGCTGCTATGGCTATGGCTATGGCTGCTTTGGGTATGGCTATAGCTGCTATGGCTATGGATCTGGCTGCTATGACTATGGCTATGGCTAGGGCAGCAATAGCTTTGGCTGTGGCTACAATGGCTATGGCTATGGCTGCTATGGCTATTGCTATGGCTGCTATGGCTGTGGCTATGGCTGCTATGGCTATTGTATTGGCTGCTATGGCTATGACTATGGCTATGGCTGCTATGGCTATGGCTATGGCTGCTTTGGATATGGCTATAGCTGCTATGGCTGTGGATCTGACTGCTATGGCTATGGCTAAGGCTGCTATGGCTACGGCAGCTTTGGCTATGGCTATAGCTGCTATGGCTATGGCTCTGGCTGCTATGTCTATGGCTGGTACAGCTATGGCTATGGCTGCGACGGATATGGCTACAGCTGCTATGGCTATGGCATTGGCTGCTGTGGCTATGGCTATGTCTATGGCTGCTATGGCTATGGCTATGGCTGCTATGGATATATCTATGGCTGCTATGGCTATGGCTACGGCTGGTATGGCAATCGCTATGGCTGCTCTGGCTATGGCTATGGCTGCTGTGGCTATGGCTATGACTACGGCTATGGCTGCTACTGCCGCTATGTCTGTGGCTGGTATAGCTATGCCTATGGCTGCTACGGCTATGGCTACAACTGCTATGGCTATAGCATTGGCTGCTGTGGCTATGGCTATGGCTCTAGCTGCTATGGCTATGGCTATGGCTGCCATGGCTATGGCTATGGCTGCTATGGCTATGACTATGGCTGCTGTAGCTTTGGCTGTGGATGCTATGGCTATGGCTATGGCTGCTATGGCTATGGCTATGGTCATGTCTATGGCCGCTATGGCTATGGGTAAGGCTGCTTTGGGTATGGCTATAGCTGCTATGGCTATGGCTCTGGCTGCTATGGCTTTGGCTATGGCTGCTGTGGCTATGGCTATGGCTACTATGGCTATGGCTATAACTGCTCTCGCTGCTATGGCTATGGCTATTGTTGCTACGGCTATGGCTATGGCTATAGCTATGACTGCTATGGCTATGGCTATGGCTGCTATGGCTATGGCTATGGCTGCTATGGCTATGACTATAGCTGCTATGGCTGCTATGGCTATGGCTATGGCTGCTTTGGATATGGCTATAGCTGCTATGGCTGTGGATCTGACTGCTATGGCTATGGCTAAGGCTGCTATGGCTGCTATGGCTGTGGCTATGCCTGCTATTGCTATCGCTAATGCTGCAATGGCAATGGCTATGCCTACGGCTATGGCTATGGCTGCTATGGCTATGACTATGACTGCTATGGCTGCTATGGCTATGCCTATTGCTGCTATGGGTACTGCTATGGCTGTGGCTATGACTGCTATGGCTATGGCTATGGCTGCTAGGGCTGCTATGGCTATGACTATTGCTGCTGTGGCTATGGCTATGACTATGGCTGCTATGGCTGCTATGGCTATGCCTATTGCTGCTATGGGTACTGCTATGGCTGTGGCTATGACTGCTATGGCTATGGCTATGGCTGCTAGGGCTGCTATGGCTATGACTATTGCTGCTGTGGCTATGGCTCTGACTATGGCTGCTATGGCTATGGCTATGGCTGCTGTGGATAAGGCTATGCCTGGTATGGTTGTGGCTATGGCTGCTATGTCTATGGTTGTGGCTATGGTTGCTATGGCTATGGCTATGGCTCCTATGGCTATGGCTATGGCTGTTATGGCTATGACTATGGCTGCTAATGCTATGGCTATGGCTATGGCTCCTATGGATATAGCTATGGCTGCTATTGCCGTGGCGATGGCTGCTGTGACTATGGCTATGGCTGCTATGGCTATGGCTGCTGTGGCTATAGCTATGGCTGCTATGGCTACGGCTATGGCTATGGATGCTCTGGCTATGGCTGCGGCTGCTATGGCTATCGCTATGCGTGCTATTGCTATGACTATGCCTGCTATGGCTGTGGCTATGGCTGCTATGGCTATGGCTATGGCTGTGTTTGGCTATGGCTGCTATAGCTATGGCTATGGCTGATATGGCTATGGCTATAGCTGCTATGGCTATGGGTATGGATGCTTTGGCTATGGCTATGGCTGATATGGCTATGGCTATGGCTGCTATGGCTATGGCTACGGCAGCTATGGCTGTCGCTATGCGTGCTATGGCTATGGCTATGGCTGCTATGGCTATGGCTATGGATTCTTTGGCTATGGCTAAAGCTGCTATGGCTATGGCTATAGCTGCTATAGCTATGGCTATGGCTGCTATGGCTATGGCTGCTGTGGCGATAGCTATGGCTGCTATGGCTATGGCTATGGCTGCTATGGCTATTGCTATGGTTGCTTTGGATTTGGCTATAGCTGCTATGGCTGTGGATCTGGCTGCTATGGCTATGTCTGCTTTGGCTATGGCTATAGCTGCTATGGCTATGGCTCCGGCTGCTGTGGCTGTGGCTATGGCTGCTACGTCTATGGCTGGTATAGCTATGGCTATGGCTGTTACGGCTATGGCTACAGCTGCGATGGCTATGGCATTGGCTGTTGTGGCTATGGCTATGTCTATAGCTGCTATGGCTGTGGCTATGGCTGCTATGGTTATATCTATGGCGGCTATGGCTATGGCTACGTCTGCTATGGCAATCGCTATGGGTACTGCTATGGCTGTGGCTATGACTGCTATGGCTATGGCTATGGCTGCTAGGGCTGCTATGGCTATGACTATTGCTGCTGTGGCTATGGCTATGACTATGGCTGATATGGCTATGGCTATGGCTGCTGTGGATAAGGCTATGCCTGGTATGGTTGTGGCTATGGCTGCTATGTCTATGGTTGTGGCTATGGTTGCTATGGCTATGGCTATGGCTGCTATGGCTATGGCTATGGCTGTTATGGCTATGACTATGGCTGCTAATGCTACGGCTACGGCAGCTATGGCTGTCGCTATGCGTGCTATGGCTATGGCTATGGCTGCTATGGCTATGCCTATGGATTCTTTGGCTATGGCTAAAGCTGCTATGGCTATGGCTATAGCTGCTATAGCTATGGCTATGGCTGCTATGGCTATGACTGCTGTGGCGATAGCTATGGCTGCTATGGCTATCGCTAAGGCTATGGCTGCTATGGCTGTGGCTATGGCAGCTATGGCTATTGCTATGGCTTCTTTGGATTTGGCTATGGCTATGGATGCTCTGGCTATGTCTGCGGCTGCTATGGCTATCGCTATGCGTGCTATTGCAATGGCTATGGCTGCTATGGCTATGGCTATGGCTGCTATGGCTATGGCTATGGCTGTGTTTTGCTGTGGCTGCTATAGCTATGGCTATGGCTGATATGGCTATGGCTATAGCTGCTATGGCTATGGGTATGGATGCTTTGGCTATGGCTATGGCTGATATGGCTATGCCTATAGCTGCTATGGCTGTGGCTACGGCAGCTATGGCTGTCGCTATGCGTGCTATGGCTATGGCTATGGCTGCTATGGCTATGCCTATGGATTCTTTGGCTATGGCTAAAGCTGCTATGGCTATGGCTATAGCTGCTATAGCTATGGCTATGGCTGCTATGGCTATGACTGCTGTGGCGATAGCTATGGCTGCTATGGCTATGGCTAAGGCTATGGCTGCTATGGCTATGGCTATGGCTGCTATGGCTATTGCTATGGCTGCTTTGGATTTGGCTATAGCTGCTATGGCTGTGTATCTGGCTGCTATGGCTATGTCTGCTTTGGCTATGGCTATAGCTGCTATGGCTATGGCTATGGCTGCTGTGGCTATGGCTATGGCTGCTATGGCTGCTATGGCTATGGTTATTGCTGCTATGGCTACTGCTACGGGTATGGCTATGGCTGCTATGGCTATGACTATGGCTGCTAGGGCTGCTATGGCTATGACTATTGCTGCTATGGCTATGGTTACGGCTATGACTAGGGCTGCTATGGCTATGTATATGGCTGCTATGGCTATGGCTGATATAGCTATGCCTATGGCCGCTACGGCTATGGCTATAACTGCTATGGCTATGGCTGATATAGCTATGCCTATGGCCGCTACGGCTATGGCTATAACTGCTCTGGCTATGGCATTGGCTGCTGTGGCTATGGCTATGGCTATGACAATGGCTGCTATGGCTATGCCTATGGCTGCTATGTCTATGGCTATGGCTGCTATGGCTATGGCTATGGCTATGGCTGATATGGCTATGGCTATGGCTGCTATGGCTGCTATGGCTATGGCTATTGCTGCTATGGCTACTGCTACGGGTATGGCTATGGCTGCTATGGCTATGACTGTGGCTGCTATGTCTACGGCTGGTATAGCTATGCCTATGGCTGCTACGGCTATGGCTATAGCAGCTATGGCTATGGCATTGGCTACTGTGGCTATGGCTATGGCTGCTATGGCAATGGCTACGGCTGCTATGGCTATCGCTGTGGCTGCTATGGCTATGTCTATGGCTGCTATGGCTATGGCTACGGCTGCTATGGCTATGGCTACGTCTGCTAGGGCTGCTATGGCTATGACTATTGCTGCTATGGATATGGCTATGACTATGGCTGATATGGCTATGGCTATGGCTGCTATGGCTATTGCTATGGCTATGGCTATTGCTGATATGGCTATGGCTATGGCTGCTATGGCTGCTATGGCTATTGCTATTGCTACTATGGCGATGGCTATGGCTATGGCTATGCCTGCGATGGCTACGGATATGGCTCCAATGGATACAGCTATGGCTGCTATGGTTATGTCTATGGCTGCTATGGCTATGGCTATGTCTGCGTTAGCTATGGCTACAGCTGCTATAGCTACGACTACGGCTGCTGTGGCTATGGATGCTGTTACTGCTGTGGCTATCGCTATGGCTGCAATGGCTATGGCTATGGCTGCGGCTGCTATGGCTATGGCTATGTCTGCTATGGCTGTGGCTATGGCCATGGCTGCTTTAGCTATGGCTATGGCTATGGCTGCTATGGCTATGGCTATGGCGGCTATGGCTATGGCGATGGCTGCTAAGGCTATGGCTATGGATGCTATGGCAATGGCTATGGATGCTTCGGCTATGGCTAAAGCTGCTTTGGCTATGGCTATGGCTGCTATGGCTATGGCTACGGCTGCTATGGCTATGGTTGCGGCTGCTATGGCTATCGCTATGTGTGCTATTGCTATGGCTATGGCTGCTATGGCTATGACTATGTCTGCATTAGATTTGGCTGTGGCTATGTCTGCTATGGCTATGGCTATGGCTATGGCTATTATGGCTATGGCTCTGGCTGCTATGGCTATGGCTATGGTTGCTTTGGGTATGGCTACAGCTGCTATGGCTATGGATCTGGCTGCTATGACTATGGCTATGGCTAGGGCAGCAATAGCTTTGGCTGTGGCTACAATGGCTATGGCTATGGCTGCTATGGCTATCGCTATGGCTGCTATGGCTATCGCTATGGCTGCTATGGCTATGGCTAAGGCTGCTATGGCTATTGTATTGGCTGCTGTGGCTGTGGCTATGTCTATGGATGCTATGGCTATGGCTATGGCTGCTATGGCTATGGCTATGGCTGCTATGGCTATGACTATGGCTATGGCTGCTATGGCTATGGCTATGGCTGCTTTGGATATGGTTATAGCTGCTATGGCTGTGGATCTGGCTGCTATGGCTATGGCTAAGGCTGCTATGGCTACGGCAGCTTTGGCTATGGCTATAGCTGCTATGGCTATGGCTATGGCTGATATGGCTATGGCTATGGCTGCTATGGCTGCTATGGCTATGGCTATAGCTGCTATGGCTACTGCTACGGGTATGGCTATGGCTGCTATGGCTATGACTGTGGCTGCTATGTCTACGGCTGGTATAGCTATGCCTATGGCTGCTACGGCTATGGCTATAGCAGCTATGGCTATGGCATTGGCTACTGTGGCTATGGCTATGGCTGCTATGGCAATGGCTACGGCTGCTATGGCTATCGCTGTGGCTGCTATGGCTATGTCTATGGCTGCTATGGCTATGGCTACGGCTGCTATGGCTATGGCAACGGCTGCTAGGGCTGCTATGGCTATGACTATTGCTGCTAAGGATATGGCTATGACTATGGCTGATATGGCTATGGCTATGGCTGCTATGGCTATTGCTATGGCTATGGCTATTGCTGCTATGGCTGTGGCTATGGCTACTTTGGCTATGGCTATGGCTATGCCAGCGATGGCTATGTCTATGGTTACTGTAGCTATTGCGTCTATCTGCTATGGCTATGGCTACGGCTGCTATGGCTGTCGCTATGCGTGCTATGGCTATGGCTATGGCTGCTATGGCTATGGCTGCTATGGCTGCTATGGCTATTGCTATTGCTACTATGGTGATGGCTATGGCTATGGCTATGCCTGCGATGGCTACGGATATGGCTCCAATGGATACAGCTATGGCTGCTATGGTTATGTCTATGGCTGCTATGGCTATGGCTATGTCTGCGTTAGCTATGGCTACAGCTGCTATAGCTACGACTATGGCTGCTGTGGCTATGGATGCTGTTACTGCTGTGGCTATCGCTATGGCTGCAATGGCTATGGCTATGGCTGCGGCTGCTATGGCTATGGCTATGTCTGCTATGGCTGTGGCTATGGCCATGGCTGCTTTAGGTATGGCTATGGCTATGGCTGCTATGGCTATGGCTATGGCGGCTATGGCTATGGCTACGGCTGCTATGGCTATCGTTATGGCTGCAATGGCTAAGGCTATGGCTGTGACTATGGCTGTTACGGCTATGACTATGGCTGCTATGTATATGGCTGGTATAGCTATGCCTATGGCTGCTACGGCTATGGCTATAACTGCTATGGCTATGGCATTGGCTGCTCTGGCTATGGCTATGGCTATGACAATGGCTGCTATGCCTATGGCTATGGCTGCTATATCTACGGCTGGTATAGCTATGGCTATGGCTGCTAATGCTATGACTATGGCTGCTATGGCTATGGCTATGGCTCCTATGACTATGGCTATGGATGCTTTGGCTATGGCTAAAGCTGCTATGGCTATGACTATGGCTGTTATTGCTATGACTATGGCTGCTATGGCTATGGCGCTGTCCGCTATGGCTGTGGCAACGGCTATGGCTGCTATAGCTATGGCTATGGCTATGGCTGCTATGGCTACCGCTATGGCTGCTATGGCTATGGCTATGGCTGCTATGGCTATTGTATTGGCTGCTGTGGCTGTGGCTATGTCTATGGATGCTATGGCTATGGCTATGGCTGCTATGGCTATGGCTATGGCTGCTATGGCTATGACTATGGCTATGGCTGCTATGGCTATGGCTATGGCTGCTTTGGATATGGTTATAGCTGCTATGGCTGTGGATCTGGCTGCTATGGCTATGGCTAAGGCTGCTATGGCTACGGCAGCTTTGGCTATGGCTATAGCTGCTATGGCTATGGCTCTGGCTGCTATGGCTATGGCTATGGCTGCTATGGCTATGCCTATGGATTCTTTGGCTATGGCTAAAGCTGCTATGGCTATGGCTATAGCTGCTATAGCTATGGCTATGGCTGCTATGGCTATGACTGCTGTGGCGATAGCTATGGCTGCTATGGCTATGGCTAAGGCTATGGCTGCTATGGCTGTGGCTATGGCTGCTATGGCTATTGCTATGGCTGCTTTGGATTTGGCTATGGCTATGGGTGCTCTGGCTATGTCTGCGGCTGCTATGGCTATCGCTATGCGTGCTATTGCAATGGCTATGGCTGATATGGCTATGGCTATAGCTGCTATGGCTATGGGTATGGATGCTTTGGCTATGGCTATGGCTGATATGGCTATGCCTATAGCTGCTATGGCTATGGCTACGGCAGCTATGGCTGTCGCTATGCGTGCTATGGCTATGGCTATGGCTGCTATGGCTATGCCTATGGATTCTTTGGCTATGGCTAAAGCTGCTATGGCTATGGCTATAGCTGCTATAGCTATGGCTATGGCTGCTATGGCTATGACTGCTGTGGCGATAGCTATGGCTGCTATGGCTATGGCTAAGGATATGGCTGCTATGGCTATGGCTATGGCTGCTATGGCTATTGCTATGGCTGCTTTGGATTTGGCTATAGCTGCTATGGCTGTGTATCTGGCTGCTATGGCTATGTCTGCTTTGGCTATGGCTATAGCTGCTATGGCTATGGCTATGGCTGCTGTGGCTATGGCTATGGCTGCTATGGCTGCTATGGCTATGGTTATTGCTGCTATGGCTACTGCTACGGGTATGGCTATGGCTGCTATGGCTATGACTATGGCTGCTAGGGCTGCTATGGCTATGACTATTGCTGCTATGGCTATGGTTGCGGCTATGACTAGGGCTGCTATGGCTATGTATATGGCTGCTATGGCTATGGCTGATATAGCTATGCCTATGGCCGCTACGGCTATGGCTATAACTGCTATGGCTATGGCTGATATAGCTATGCCTATGGCCGCTACGGCTATGGCTATAACTGCTCTGGCTATGGCATTGGCTGCTGTGGCTATGGCTATGGCTATGACAATGGCTGCTATGGCTATGCCTATGGCTGCTATGTCTATGGCTATGGCTGCTATGGCTATGGCTATGGCTATGGCTGATATGGCTATGGCTATGGCTGCTATGGCTGCTATGGCTATGGCTATTGCTGCTATGGCTACTGCTACGGGTATGGCTATGGCTGCTATAGCTATGACTGTGGCTGCTATGTCTACGGCTGGTATAGCTATGCCTATGGCTGCTACGGCTATGGCTATAACAGCTATGGCTATGGCATTGGCTACTGTGGCTACGGCTATGGCTGCTATGGCAATGGCTACGGCTGCTATGGCTATCGCTGTGGCTGCTATGGCTATGTCTATGGCTGCTATGGCTATGGCTACGGCTGCTATGGCTATGGCTACGTCTGCTAGGGCTGCTATGGCTATGACTATTGCTGCTATGGATATGGCTAAGACTATGGCTGATATGGCTATGGCTATGGCTGCTATGGCTATTGCTATGGCTATGGCTATTGCTGCTATGGCTGTGGCTATGGCTACTTTGGCTATGGCTATGGCTATGCCAGCGATGGCTATGTCTATGGTTACTGTAGCTATTGCGTCTATCTGCTATGGCTATGGCTTAGGCTGCTATGGCTGTCGCTATGCGTGCTATGGCTATGGCTATAGCTGCTATAGCTATGGCTATGGCTGCTATGGCTATGACTGCTGTGGCGATAGCTATGGCTGCTATGGCTATGGCTAAGGATATGGCTGCTATGGCTATGGCTATGGCTGCTATGGCTATTGCTATGGCTGCTTTGGATTTGGCTATAGCTGCTATGGCTGTGTATCTGGCTGCTATGGCTATGTCTGCTTTGGCTATGGCTATAGCTGCTATGGCTATGGCTATGGCTGCTGTGGCTATGGCTATGGCTGCTATGGCTGCTATGGCTATGGTTATTGCTGCTATGGCTACTGCTACGGGTATGGCTATGGCTGCTATGGCTATGACTATGGCTGCTAGGGCTGCTATGGCTATGACTATTGCTGCTATGGCTATGGTTGCGGCTATGACTAGGGCTGCTATGGCTATGTATATGGCTGCTATGGCTATGGCTGATATAGCTATGCCTATGGCCGCTACGGCTATGGCTATAACTGCTATGGCTATGGCTGATATAGCTATGCCTATGGCCGCTACGGCTATGGCTATAACTGCTCTGGCTATGGCATTGGCTGCTGTGGCTATGGCTATGGCTATGACAATGGCTGCTATGGCTATGCCTATGGCTGCTATGTCTATGGCTATGGCTGCTATGGCTATGGCTATGGCTATGGCTGATATGGCTATGGCTATGGCTGCTATGGCTGCTATGGCTATGGCTATTGCTGCTATGGCTACTGCTACGGGTATGGCTATGGCTGCTATAGCTATGACTGTGGCTGCTATGTCTACGGCTGGTATAGCTATGCCTATGGCTGCTACGGCTATGGCTATAACAGCTATGGCTATGGCATTGGCTACTGTGGCTACGGCTATGGCTGCTATGGCAATGGCTACGGCTGCTATGGCTATCGCTGTGGCTGCTATGGCTATGTCTATGGCTGCTATGGCTATGGCTACGGCTGCTATGGCTATGGCTACGTCTGCTAGGGCTGCTATGGCTATGACTATTGCTGCTATGGATATGGCTAAGACTATGGCTGATATGGCTATGGCTATGGCTGCTATGGCTATTGCTATGGCTATGGCTATTGCTGCTATGGCTGTGGCTATGGCTACTTTGGCTATGGCTATGGCTATGCCAGCGATGGCTATGTCTATGGTTACTGTAGCTATTGCGTCTATCTGCTATGGCTATGGCTTAGGCTGCTATGGCTGTCGCTATGCGTGCTATGGCTATGGCTATGGCTGCTATGGCTATGGCTATGGCTGCTATGGCTGCTATGGCTATTGCTATTGCTACTTTGGCGATGGCTATGGCTATGGCTATGCCTGCGATGGCTACGGATATGGTTCCAATGGATACAGCTATGGCTGCTATGGTTATGTCTATGGCTGCTATGGCTATGGCTATGTCTGCGTTAGCTATGGCTACAGCTGCTATAGCTACGACTATGGCTGCTGTGGCTATGGATGCTGTTACTGCTGTGGCTATCGCTATGGCTGCAATGGCTATGGCTATGGCTGCGGCTGCTATGGCTATGGCTATGTCTGCTATGGCTGTGGCTATGGCCATGGCTGCTTTAGCTATGGCTATGGCTATGGCTGCTATGGCTATGGCTATGGCGGCTATGGCTATGGCGATGGCTGCTATGGCTATGGCTATGGATGCTATGGCAATGGCTATGGATGCTTCGGCTATGGCTAAAGCTGCTTTGGCTATGGCTATGGCTGCTATGGCTATGGCTACGGCTGCTATGGCTATGGTTGCGGCTGCTATGGCTATCGCTATGTGTGCTATTGCTATGGCTATGGCTGCTATGGCTATGACTATGGCTGCATTAGATTTGGCTGTGGCTATGTCTGCTATGGCTATGGCTATGGCTATGGCTATTATGGCTATGGCTCTGGCTGCTATGGCTATGGCTATGGCTGCTTTGGGTATGGCTACAGCTGCTTTGGCTATGGATCTGGCTGCTATGACTATGGCTATGGCTAGGGCAGCAATAGCTTTGGCTGTGGCTACAATGGCTATGGCTATGGCTGCTATTGGCTATCGCTATGGCTGCTATGGCTATCGCTATGGCTGCTATGGCTATGGCTATGGCTGCTATGGCTATTGTATTGGCTGCTGTGGCTGTGGCTATGTCTATGGCTATGGCTGCTATGGCTATGGCTATGGCTGCTATGGCTATGACTATGGCTATGGCTGCTATGGCTATGGCTATGGCTGCTTTGGATATGGTTATAGCTGCTATGGCTGTGGATCTGGCTGCTATGGCTATGGCTAAGGCTGCTATGGCTACGGCAGCTTTGGCTATGGCTATAGCTGCTATGGCTATGGCTATGGCTGATATGGCTATGGCTATGGCTGCTATGGCTGCTATGGCTATGGCTATTGCTGCTATGGCTACTGCTACGGGTATGGCTATGGCTGCTATGGCTATGACTGTGGCTGCTATGTCTACGGCTGGTATAGCTATGCCTATGGCTGCTACGGCTATGGCTATAGCAGCTATGGCTATGGCATTGGCTACTGTGGCTATGGCTATGGCTGCTATGGCAATGGCTACGGCTGCTATGGCTATCGCTGTGGCTGCTATGGCTATGTCTATGGCTGCTATGGCTCTGGCTACGGCTGCTATGGCTATGGCAACGGCTGCTAGGGCTGCTATGGCTATGACTATTGCTGCTATGGATATGGCTATGACTATGGCTGATATGGCTATGGCTATGGCTGCTATGGCTATTGCTATGGCTATGGCTATTGCTGCTATGGCTGTGGCTATGGCTACTTTGGCTATGGCTATGGCTATGCCAGCGATGGCTATGTCTATGGTTACTGTAGCTATTGCGTCTATCTGCTATGGCTATGGCTACGGCTGCTATGGCTGTCGCTATGCGTGCTATGGCTATGGCTATGGCTGCTATGGCTATGGCTATGGCTGCTATGGCTGCTATGGCTATTGCTATTGCTACTATGGCGATGGCTATGGCTATGGCTATGCCTGCGATGGCTACGGATATGGCTCCAATGGATACAGCTATGGCTGCTATGGTTATGTCTATGGCTGCTATGGCTATGGCTATGTCTGCGTTAGCTATGGCTACAGCTGCTACAGCTACGACTATGGCTGCTGTGGCTATGGATGCTGTTACTGCTGTGGCTATCGCTATGGCTGCAATGGCTATGGCTATGGCTGCGTCTGCTATGGCTATGGCTATGTCTGCTATGGCTGTGGCTATGGCCATGGCTGCTTTAGGTATGGCTATGGCTATGGCTGCTATGGCTATGGCTATGGCGGCTATGGCTATGGCTACGGCTGCTATGGCTATCGTTATGGCTGCAATGGCTAAGGCTATGGCTGTGACTATGGCTGTTACGGCTATGACTATGGCTGCTATGTATATGGCTGGTATAGCTATGCCTATGGCTGCTACGGCTATGGCTATAACTGCTATGGCTATGGCATTGGCTGCTCTGGCTATGGCTATGGCTATGACAATGGCTGCTATGCCTATGGCTATGGCTGCTATATCTACGGCTGGTATAGCTATGGCTATGGCTGCTAATGCTATGACTATGGCTGCTATGGCTATGGCTATGGCTCCTATGACTATGGCTATGGATGCTTTGGCTATGGCTAAAGCTGCTATGGCTATGACTATGGCTGTTATTGCTATGACTATGGCTGCTATGGCTATGGCGCTGTCCGCTATGGCTGTGGCAACGGCTATGGCTGCTATAGCTATGGCTATGGCTATGGCTGCTATGGCTATCGCTATGGCTGCTATGGCTATGGCTATGGCTGCTATGGCTATTGTATTGGCTGCTGTGGCTGTGGCTATGTCTATGGATGCTATGGCTATGGCTATGGCTGCTATGGCTATGGCTATGGCTGCTATGGCTATGACTATGGCTATGGCTGCTATGGCTATGGCTATGGCTGCTTTGGATATGGTTATAGCTGCTATGGCTGTGGATCTGGCTGCTATGGCTATGGCTAAGGCTGCTATGGCTACGGCAGCTTTGGCTATGGCTATAGCTGCTATGGCTATGGCTCTGGCTGCTATGGCTATGGCTATGGCTGCTATGTCTATGGCTGGTACAGCTATGGCTATGGCTGCGACGGATATGGCTACAGCTGCTATGGCTATGGCATTGGCTGCTGTGGCTATGGCTATGTCTATGGCTGCTATGGCTATGGCTATGGCTGCTATGGATATATCTATGGCTGCTATGGCTATGGCTACGGCTGGTATGGCAATCGCTATGGCTGCTCTGGCTATGGCTATGGCTGCTGTGGCTATGGCTATGACTACGTCTATGGCTGCTACTGCCGCTATGTCTGTGGCTGGTATAGCTATGCCTATGGCTGCTACAGCTATGGCTACAACTGCTATGGCTATAGCATTGGCTGCTGTGGCTATGGCTGTGGATCTGGCTGCTATGGCTATGGCTAAGGCTGCTATGGCTACGGCAGCTTTGGCTATGGCTATAGCTGCTATGGCTATGGCTATGGCTGATATGGCTATGGCTATGGCTGCTATGGCTGCTATGGCTATGGCTATTGCTGCTATGGCTACTGCTACGGGTATGGCTATGGCTGCTATGGCTATGACTGTGGCTGCTATGTCTACGGCTGGTATAGCTATGCCTATGGCTGCTACGGCTATGGCTATAGCAGCTATGGCTATGGCATTGGCTACTGTGGCTATGGCTATGGCTGCTATGGCAATGGCTACGGCTGCTATGGCTATCGCTGTGGCTGCTATGGCTATGTCTATGGCTGCTATGGCTCTGGCTACGGCTGCTATGGCTATGGCAACGGCTGCTAGGGCTGCTATGGCTATGACTATTGCTGCTATGGATATGGCTATGACAATGGCTGATATGGCTATGGCTATGGCTGCTATGGCTATTGCTATGGCTATGGCTATTGCTGCTATGGCTGTGGCTATGGCTACTTTGGCTATGGCTATGGCTATGCCAGCGATGGCTATGTCTACGGTTACTGTAGCTATTGCGTCTATCTGCTATGGCTATGGCTACGGCTGCTATGGCTGTCGCTATGCGTGCTATGGCTATGGCTATGGCTGCTATGGCTATGGCTATGGCTGCTATGGCTGCTATGGCTATTGCTATTGCTACTATGGCGATGGCTATGGCTATGGCTATGCCTGCGATGGCTACGGATATGGCTCCAATGGATACAGCTATGGCTGCTATGGTTATGTCTATGGCTGCCATGGCTATGGCTATGTCTGCGTTAGCTATGGCTACAGCTGCTATAGCTACGACTATGGCTGCTGTGGCTATGGATGCTGTTACTGCTGTGGCTATCGCTATGGCTGCAATGGCTGTGGCTATGGCTGCGGCTGCTATGGCTATGGCTATGTCTGCTATGGCTGTGGCTATGGCCATGGCTGCTTTAGCTATGGCTATGGCTATGGCTGCTATGGCTATGGCTATGGCTGCTATGGATATATCTATGGCTGCTATGGCTATGGCTACGGCTGGTATGGCAATCGCTATGGCTGCTCTGGCTATGGCTATGGCTGCTGTGGCTATGGCTATGACTACGTCTATGGCTGCTACTGCCGCTATGTCTGTGGCTGGTATAGCTATGCCTATGGCTGCTACAGCTATGGCTACAACTGCTATGGCTATAGCATTGGCTGCTGTGGCTATGGCTGTGGATCTGGCTGCTGTGGCTATGGCTAAGGCTGCTATGGCTACGGCAGCTTTGGCTATGGCTATAGCTGCTATGGCTATGGCTATGGCTGATATGGCTATGGCTATGGCTGCTATGGCTGCTATGGCTATGGCTATTGCTGCTATGGCTACTGCTACGGGTATGGCTATGGCTGCTATGGCTATGACTGTGGCTGCTATGTCTACGGCTGGTATAGCTATGCCTATGGCTGCTACGGCTATGGCTATAGCAGCTATGGCTATGGCATTGGCTACTGTGGCTATGGCTATGGCTGCTATGGCAATGGCTACGGCTGCTATGGCTATCGCTGTGGCTGCTATGGCTATGTCTATGGCTGCTATGGCTCTGGCTACGGCTGCTATGGCTATGGCAACGGCTGCTAGGGCTGCTATGGCTATGACTATTGCTGCTATGGATATGGCTATGACAATGGCTGATATGGCTATGGCTATGGCTGCTATGGCTATTGCTATGGCTATGGCTATTGCTGCTATGGCTGTGGCTATGGCTACTTTGGCTATGGCTATGGCTATGCCAGCGATGGCTATGTCTACGGTTACTGTAGCTATTGCGTCTATCTGCTATGGCTATGGCTACGGCTGCTATGGCTGTCGCTATGCGTGCTATGGCTATGGCTATGGCTGCTATGGCTATGGCTATGGCTGCTATGGCTGCTATGGCTATTGCTATTGCTACTATGGCGATGGCTATGGCTATGGCTATGCCTGCGATGGCTACGGATATGGCTCCAATGGATACAGCTATGGCTGCTATGGTTATGTCTATGGCTGCCATGGCTATGGCTATGTCTGCGTTAGCTATGGCTACAGCTGCTATAGCTACGACTATGGCTGCTGTGGCTATGGATGCTGTTACTGCTGTGGCGATCGCTATGGCTGCAATGGCTATGGCTATGGCTGCGGCTGCTATGGCTATGGCTATGTCTGTTATGGCTGTGGCTATGGCCATGGCTGTTTTAGGTATGGCTATGGCTATGGCTGCTATGGCTATGGCTATGGCGGCTATGGCTATGGCTACGGCTGCTATGGCTATCGTTATGGCTGCAATGGCTAAGGCTATGGCTGTGACTATGGCTGTTACGGCTATGACTATGGCTGCTATGTATATGGCTGGTATAGCTATGCCTATGGCTGCTACGGCTATGGCTATAACTGCTATGGCTATGGCATTGGCTGCTCTGGCTATGGCTATGGCTATGACAATGGCTGGTATGCCTATGGCTATGGCTGCTATATCTACGGCTGGTATAGCTATGGCTATGGCTGCTAATGCTATGACTATGGCTGCTATGGCTATGGCTATGGCTCCTATGACTATGGCTATGGATGCTTTGGCTATGGCTAAAGCTGCTATGGCTATGGCTATTGCTATGCCTTGGTATGGATATAGCTGCAATGGTTATGGCTCTGGCTGCTATGGCTATGGCTATGGCTATGGCTGCTATGGCTGTGGCTATGCCTGCTATTGCTATCGCTAATGCTGCAATGGCAATGGCTATGCCTACGGCTATGGCTATGGCTGCTATGGCTATGGCTATGGCTGCTCTGGCTATGGCTCTGGCCATGGCTGCTATGGCCATGGCTATGGCTGCTATGGCTTTCGCTATGCGTGCTATGGCGATGGCTATGGCTGCTATGGCTATGTCTAAGGCTGCTTTGGGTATGGCTATAGCTGCTATGGCTATGGCTCTGGGTGTTATGGCTATAGCTATGGCTGCTATGGCTATGGCTTTGGCCATGTCTATGGCTGCTATGGCTATGGCTCTGGCTGCTGTGGCTATGGCTATGGCTGCTGTGGCTATGGCTCTGGCTGCTATGGCTATGGCCTTGGCTGCTATGGCTATGGCTGCTATGGCTATGGCTGAGTTGGCTATGGCCATGGCTACTGCTGCTATGGCTATGGCTATGGCTGCTCTGGATATGGTTATGGCTGCTATGGCTATAGCTATGCGTGCTACGGCTATGGCTATGTCTGCTATGGTTATTGCTATAGCTACTACGGCTATGGCTACGGCTGCTAAGACTATGGCTATGGCTACCGCTGCTGTGGCTATGGCTATGGATGCCATGGCTACGGCTATGGCTACGGCTATGGCTGATATGGCTATGTCTATCGCTGCTATGGCTATGGCTACGGCTGCTATGGCTATCGCTATGCGTGCTATGGCTATGGCTATGGCTGGAATGGCTATGGCTATGGCTGCAATGGCTGCTATGGCTATGGCTATTGCTGCTAAGGCTATGGCTATGGCTATGGCTATGGCTTCTATGGCTATGGCTATATCTGCTGTGGATATGGCTATGACTGCTATGACTATGGCTATGGCTATGGCTGCTATGGCTATGGCTATGGCTATGTCTACTATGGCTGCTATGGCTATGGATATGGCTGCTATAGCTTTGGCTGTGACTACTTTGGCTATGGCTCTAGTTGCGATGGCTATGGCTATGGCTATGGCTGCTATGGCTGCTATGGCTACGACTATGGCTGCTATAGCTTTGGCTGTGGCTGCTATGGCTATGGCTATGCCTGCTATGGCTATGGCTACGGCTGCTATGGCTATGGCTGCGGTTGCTATGGCTATCGCTATGCGTGCTATTGCTATGGCTATGGCTGCTATGGCTATGATTATGACTGCTATGGCTGCTATGGCTATGCCTATTGCTGCTATGGGTACTGCTATGGCTGTGGCTATGACTGCTATGGCTATGGCTATGGCTGCTAGGGCTGCTATGGCTATGACTATGGCTGATATGGCTATGGCTATGGCTGCTGTGGATAAGGCTATGCCTGGTATGGTTGTGGCTATGGCTGCTATGTCTATGGTTGTGGCTATGGTTGCTATGGCTATGGCTATGGCTGCTATGGCTATGGCTATGGCTGTTACGGCTATGACTATGGCTGCTAATGCTATGGCTATGGCTATGGCTCCTATGGATATAGCTATGGCTGCTATTGCCGTGGCGATGGCTGCTGTGACTGTGGCTATGGCTGCTATGGCTATGGCTGCTGTGGCTATAGCTATGGCTGCTATGACTACGGCTATGGCTATGGATGCTCTGGCTATGGCTGCGGCTGCTATGGCTGTCGCTATGCGTGCTATGGCTATGGCTATGGCTGCTATGGCTATGCCTATGGATTCTTTGGCTATGGCTAAAGCTGCTATGGCTATGGCTATAGCTGCTATAGCTATGGCTATGGCTGCTATGGCTATGACTGCTGTGGCGATAGCTATGGCTGCTATGGCTATGGCTATGGCTATGGCTGCTATGGCTATGGCTATGGCTGCTATGGCTATTGCTATGGCTGCTTTGGATTTGGCTATAGCTGCTATGGCTGTGTATCTGGCTGCTATGGCTATGTCTGCTTTGGCTATGGCTATAGCTGCTATGGCTATGGCTATGGCTGCTGTGGCTATGGCTATGGCTGGTATGGCTGCTATGGCTATGGCTATGGCTGCTATGGCTATTGCTATGGCTATGGCTATTGCTGCTATGGCTGTGGCTATGGCTACTTTGGCTATGGCTATGGCTATGCCAGCGATGTCTATGTCTATGGTTACTGTAGCTATTGCGTCTATCTGCTATGGCTATGGCTACGGCTGATATGGCTGTCGCTATGCGTGCTATGGCTATGGCTATGGCTGCTATGGCTATGGCTATGGCTGCTATGGCTGCTATGGCTATTGCTATTGCTACTATGGCGATGGCTATGGCTATGGCTATGCCTGCGATGGCTACGGATATGGCTCCAATGGATACAGCTATGGCTGCTATGGTTATGTCTATGGCTGCTATGGCTATGGCTATGTCTGCGTTAGCTATGGCTACAGCTGCTATAGCTACGACTATGGCTGCTGTGGCTATGGATGCTGTTACTGCTGTGGCTATCGCTATGGCTGCAATGGCTATGGCTATGGCTGCGGCTGCTATGGCTATGGCTATGTCTGCTATGGCTGTGGCTATGGCCATGGCTGCTTTAGGTATGGCTATGGCTATGGCTGCTATGGCTATGGCTATGGCGGCTATGGCTATGGCTACGGCTGCTATGGCTATCGTTATGGCTGCAATGGCTAAGGCTATGGCTGTGACTATGGCTGTTACGGCTATGACTATGGCTGCTATGTATATGGCTGGTATAGCTATGCCTATGGCTGCTACGGCTATGGCTATAACTGCTATGGCTATGGCATTGGCTGCTCTGGCTATGGCTATGGCTATGACAATGGCTGCTATGCCTATGGCTATGGCTGCTATATCTACGGCTGGTATAGCTATGGCTATGGCTGCTAATGCTATGACTATGGCTGCTATGGCTATGGCTATGGCTCCTATGACTATGGCTATGGATGCTTTGGCTATGGCTAAAGCTGCTATGGCTATGACTATGGCTGTTATTGCTATGACTATGGCTGCTATGGCTATGGCGCTGTCCGCTATGGCTGTGGCAACGGCTATGGCTGCTATAGCTATGGCTATGGCTATGGCTGCTATGGCTATCGCTATGGCTGCTATGGCTATGGCTATGGCTGCTATGGCTATTGTATTGGCTGCTGTGGCTGTGGCTATGTCTATGGATGCTATGGCTATGGCTATGGCTGCTATGGCTATGGCTATGGCTGCTATGGCTATGACTATGGCTATGGCTGCTATGGCTATGGCTATGGCTGCTTTGGATATGGTTATAGCTGCTATGGCTGTGGATCTGGCTGCTATGGCTATGGCTAAGGCTGCTATGGCTACGGCAGCTTTGGCTATGGCTATAGCTGCTATGGCTATGGCTCTGGCTGCTATGGCTATGGCTATGGCTGCTATGGCTATGCCTATGGATTCTTTGGCTATGGCTAAAGCTGCTATGGCTATGGCTATAGCTGCTATAGCTATGGCTATGGCTGCTATGGCTATGACTGCTGTGGCGATAGCTATGGCTGCTATGGCTATGGCTAAGGCTATGGCTGCTATGGCTGTGGCTATGGCTGCTATGGCTATTGCTATGGCTGCTTTGGATTTGGCTATGGCTATGGATGCTCTGGCTATGTCTGCGGCTGCTATGGCTATCGCTATGCGTGCTATTGCAATGGCTATGGCTGCTATGGCTATGGCTATGGCTGCTATGGCTATGGCTATGGCTGTGTTTTGCTGTGGCTGCTATAGCTATGGCTATGGCTGATATGGCTATGGCTATAGCTGCTATGGCTATGGGTATGGATGCTTTGGCTATGGCTATGGCTGATATGGCTATGCCTATAGCTGCTATGGCTATGGCTACGGCAGCTATGGCTGTCGCTATGCGTGCTATGGCTATGGCTATGGCTGCTATGGCTATGCCTATGGATTCTTTGGCTATGGCTAAAGCTGCTATGGCTATGGCTATAGCTGCTATAGCTATGGCTATGGCTGCTATGGCTATGACTGCTGTGGCGATAGCTATGGCTGCTATGGCTATGGCTAAGGCTATGGCTGCTATGGCTATGGCTATGGCTGCTATGGCTATTGCTATGGCTGCTTTGGATTTGGCTATAGCTGCTATGGCTGTGTATCTGGCTGCTATGGCTATGTCTGCTTTGGCTATGGCTATAGCTGCTATGGCTATGGCTATGGCTGCTGTGGCTATGGCTATGGCTGCTATGGCTGCTATGGCTATGGTTATTGCTGCTATGGCTACTGCTACGGGTATGGCTATGGCTGCTATGGCTATGACTATGGCTGCTAGGGCTGCTACGGCTATGACTATTGCTGCTATGGCTATGGTTACGGCTATGACTAGGGCTGCTATGGCTATGTATATGGCTGCTATGGCTATGGCTGATATAGCTATGCCTATGGCCGCTACGGCTATGGCTATAACTGCTATGGCTATGGCTGATATAGCTATGCCTATGGCCGCTACGGCTATGGCTATAACTGCTCTGGCTATGGCATTGGCTGCTGTGGCTATGGCTATGGCTATGACAATGGCTGCTATGGCTATGCCTATGGCTGCTATGTCTATGGCTATGGCTGCTATGGCTATGGCTATGGCTATGGCTGATATGGCTATGGCTATGGCTGCTATGGCTGCTATGGCTATGGCTATTGCTGCTATGGGTACTGCTACGGGTATGGCTATGGCTGCTATAGCTATGACTGTGGCTGCTATGTCTACGGCTGGTATAGCTATGCCTATGGCTGCTACGGCTATGGCTATAACAGCTATGGCTATGGCATTGGCTACTGTGGCTACGGCTATGGCTGCTATGGCAATGGCTACGGCTGCTATGGCTATCGCTGTGGCTGCTATGGCTATGTCTATGGCTGCTATGGCTATGGCTACGGCTGCTATGGCTATGGCTACGTCTGCTAGGGCTGCTATGGCTATGACTATTGCTGCTATGGATATGGCTATGACTATGGCTGATATGGCTATGGCTATGGCTGCTATGGCTATTGCTATGGCTATGGCTATTGCTGCTATGGCTGTGGCTATGGCTACTTTGGCTATGGCTATGGCTATGCCAGCGATGGCTATGTCTATGGTTACTGTAGCTATTGCGTCTATCTGCTATGGCTATGGCTACGGCTGCTATGGCTGTCGCTATGCGTGCTATGGCTATGGCTATGGCTGCTATGGCTATGGCTATGGCTGCTATGGCTGCTATGGCTATTGCTATTGCTACTTTGGCGATGGCTATGGCTATGGCTATGCCTGCGATGGCTACGGATATGGTTCCAATGGATACAGCTATGGCTGCTATGGTTATGTCTATGGCTGCTATGGCTATGGCTATGTCTGCGTTAGCTATGGCTACAGCTGCTATAGCTACGACTATGGCTGCTGTGGCTATGGATGCTGTTACTGCTGTGGCTATCGCTATGGCTGCAATGGCTATGGCTATGGCTGCGGCTGCTATGGCTATGGCTATGTCTGCTATGGCTGTGGCTATGGCCATGGCTGCTTTAGCTATGGCTATGGCTATGGCTGCTATGGCTATGGCTATGGCGGCTATGGCTATGGCGATGGCTGCTATGGCTATGGCTATGGATGCTATGGCAATGGCTATGGATGCTTCGGCTATGGCTAAAGCTGCTTTGGCTATGGCTATGGCTGCTATGGCTATGGCTACGGCTGCTATGGCTATGGTTGCGGCTGCTATGGCTATCGCTATGTGTGCTATTGCTATGGCTATGGCTGCTATGGCTATGACTATGGCTGCATTAGATTTGGCTGTGGCTATGTCTGCTATGGCTATGGCTATGGCTATGGCTATTATGGCTATGGCTCTGGCTGCTATGGCTATGGCTATGGCTGCTTTGGGTATGGCTACAGCTGCTTTGGCTATGGATCTGGCTGCTATGACTATGGCTATGGCTAGGGCAGCAATAGCTTTGGCTGTGGCTACAATGGCTATGGCTATGGCTGCTATGGCTATCGCTATGGCTGCTATGGCTATCGCTATGGCTGCTATGGCTATGGCTATGGCTGCTATGGCTATTGTATTGGCTGCTGTGGCTGTGGCTATGTCTATGGATGCTATGGCTATGGCTATGGCTGCTATGGCTATGGCTATGGCTGCTATGGCTATGACTATGGCTATGGCTGCTATGGCTATGGCTATGGCTGCTTTGGATATGGTTATAGCTGCTATGGCTGTGGATCTGGCTGCTATGGCTATGGCTAAGGCTGCTATGGCTACGGCAGCTTTGGCTATGGCTATAGCTGCTATGGCTATGGCTATGGCTGATATGGCTATGGCTATGGCTGCTATGGCTGCTATGGCTATGGCTATTGCTGCTATGGCTACTGCTACGGGTATGGCTATGGCTGCTATGGCTATGACTGTGGCTGCTATGTCTACGGCTGGTATAGCTATGCCTATGGATGCTACGGCTATGGCTATAGCAGCTATGGCTATGGCATTGGCTACTGTGGCTATGGCTATGGCTGCTATGGCAATGGCTACGGCTGCTATGGCTATCGCTGTGGCTGCTATGGCTATGTCTATGGCTGCTATGGCTCTGGCTACGGCTGCTATGGCTATGGCAACGGCTGCTAGGGCTGCTATGGCTATGACTATTGCTGCTATGGATATGGCTATGACTATGGCTGATATGGCTATGGCTATGGCTGCTATGGCTATTGCTATGGCTATGGCTATTGCTGCTATGGCTGTGGCTATGGCTACTTTGGCTATGGCTATGGCTATGCCAGCGATGGCTATGTCTATGGTTACTGTAGCTATTGCGTCTATCTGCTATGGCTATGGCTACGGCTGCTATGGCTGTCGCTATGCGTGCTATGGCTATGGCTATGGCTGCTATGGCTATGGCTATGGCTGCTATGGCTGCTATGGCTATTGCTATTGCTACTATGGCGATGGCTATGGCTATGGCTATGCCTGCGATGGCTACGGATATGGCTCCAATGGATACAGCTATGGCTGCTATGGTTATGTCTATGGCTGCTATGGCTATGGCTATGTCTGCGTTAGCTATGGCTACAGCTGCTATAGCTACGACTATGGCTGCTGTGGCTATGGATGCTGTTACTGCTGTGGCTATCGCTATGGCTGCAATGGCTATGGCTATGGCTGCGGCTGCTATGGCTATGGCTATGTCTGCTATGGCTGTGGCTATGGCCATGGCTGCTTTAGGTATGGCTATGGCTATGGCTGCTATGGCTATGGCTATGGCGGCTATGGCTATGGCTACGGCTGCTATGGCTATCGTTATGGCTGCAATGGCTAAGGCTATGGCTGTGACTATGGCTGTTACGGCTATGACTATGGCTGCTATGTATATGGCTGGTATAGCTATGCCTATGGCTGCTACGGCTATGGCTATAACTGCTATGGCTATGGCATTGGCTGCTCTGGCTATGGCTATGGCTATGACAATGGCTGGTATGCCTATGGCTATGTCTGCTATATCTACGGCTGGTATAGCTATGGCTATGGCTGCTAATGCTATGACTATGGCTGCTATGGCTATGGCTATGGCTCCTATGACTATGGCTATGGATGCTTTGGCTATGGCTAAAGCTGCTATGGCTATGACTATGGCTGTTATTGCTATGACTATGGCTGCTATGGCTATGGCGCTGTCCGCTATGGCTGTGGCAACGGCTATGGCTGCTATAGCTATGGCTATGGCTATGGCTGCTATGGCTATCGCTATGGCTGCTATGGCTATGGCTATGGCTGCTATGGCTATTGTATTGGCTGCTGTGGCTGTGGCTATGTCTATGGATGCTATGGCTATAGCTATGGCTGCTATGGCTATGGCTATGGCTGCTATGGCTATGACTATGGTCATGTCTATGGCCGCTATGGCTATGGGTAAGGCTGCTGTGGGTATGGCTATAGCTGCTATGGCTATGGCTCTGGCTGCTATGGCTTTGGCTATGGCTGCTGTGGCTATGGCTATGGCTACTATGGCTATGGCTATTGTTGCTACGGCTATGGCTATGGCTATAGCTATGACTGCTATGGCTATGGCTATGGCTGCTATGGCTATGGCTATGGCTGCTATGGCTATGGCTATAGCTGCTATGGCTATGGCTCCGGCTGCTATGGCTATGGCTATTGCTATGCCTTGGTATGGATATAGCTGCAATGGTTATGGCTCTGGCTGCTATGGCTATGGCTATGGCTATGGCTGCTATGGCTGTGGCTATGCCTGCTATTGCTATCGCTAATGCTGCAATGGCAATGGCTATGCCTACGGCTATGGCTATGGCTGCTATGGCTATGGCTATGGCTGCTCTGGCTATGGCTCTGGCCATGGCTGCTATGGCCATGGCTATGTCTGCTATGGCTTTCGCTATGCGTGCTATGGCGATGGCTATGGCTGCTATGGCTATGTCTAAGGCTGCTTTGGGTATGGCTATAGCTGCTATGGCTATGGCTCTGGGTGTTATGGCTATAGCTATGGCTGCTATGGCTATGGCTTTGGCCATGTCTATGGCTGCTATGGCTATGGCTCTGGCTGCTGTGGCTATGGCTATGGCTGCTGTGGCTATGGCTCTGGCTGCTATGGCTATGGCCTTGGCTGCTATGGCTATGGCTGCTATGGCTATGGCTGAGTTGGCTATGGCCATGGCTACTGCTGCTATGGCTATGGCTATGGCTGCTCTGGATATGGTTATGGCTGCTATGGCTATAGCTATGCGTGCTACGGCTATGGCTATGTCTGCTATGGTTATTGCTATAGCTACTACGGCTATGGCTACGGCTGCTAAGACTATGGCTATGGCTACCGCTGCTGTGGCTATGGCTATGGATGCCATGGCTACGGCTATGGCTACGGCTATGGCTGATATGGCTATGTCTATCGCTGCTATGGCTATGGCTACGGCTGCTATGGCTATCGCTATGCGTGCTATGGCTATGGCTATGGCTGGAATGGCTATGGCTATGGCTGCAATGGCTGCTATGGCTATGGCTATTGCTGCTAAGGCTATGGCTATGGCTATGGCTATGGCTTCTATGGCTATGGCTATATCTGCTGTGGATATGGCTATGACTGCTATGACTATGGCTATGGCTATGGCTGCTATGGCTATGGCTATGGCTATGTCTACTATGGCTGCTATGGCTATGGATATGGCTGCTATAGCTTTGGCTGTGACTACTTTGGCTATGGCTCTAGTTGCGATGGCTATGGCTATGGCTATGGCTGCTATGGCTGCTATGGCTACGACTATGGCTGCTATAGCTTTGGCTGTGGCTGCTATGGCTATGGCTATGGCTGCTATGGCTATGGCTACGGCTGCTATGGCTATGGCTGCGGTTGCTATGGCTATCGCTATGCGTGCTATTGCTATGGCTATGGCTGCTATGGCTATGACTATGACTGCTATGGCTGCTATGGCTATGCCTATTGCTGCTATGGGTACTGCTATGGCTGTGGCAATGACTGCTATGGCTATGGCTATGGCTGCTAGGGCTGCTATGGCTATGACTATGGCTGATATGGCTATGGCTATGGCTGCTGTGGATAAGGCTATGCCTGGTATGGTTGTGGCTATGGCTGCTATGTCTATGGTTGTGGCTATGGTTGCTATGGCTATGGCTATGGTTGCTATGGCTATGGCTATGGCTGTTACGGCTATGACTATGGCTGCTAATGCTATGGCTATGGCTATGGCTCCTATGGATATAGCTATGGCTGCTATTGCCGTGGCGATGGCTGCTGTGACTATGGCTATGGCTGCTATGGCTATGGCTGCTGTGGCTATAGCTATGGCTGCTATGACTACGGCTATGGCTATGGATGCTCTGGCTATGGCTGCGGCTGCTATGGCTGTCGCTATGCGTGCTATGGCTATGGCTATGGCTGCTATGGCTATGCCTATGGATTCTTTGGCTATGGCTAAAGCTGCTATGGCTCTGGCTATAGCTGCTACAGCTATGGCTATGGCTGCTATGGCTATGACTGCTGTGGCGATAGCTATGGCTGCTATGGCTATGGCTATGGCTATGGCTGCTATGGCTATGGCTATGGCTGCTATGGCTATTGCTATGGCTGCTTTGGATTTGGCTATAGCTGCTATGGCTGTGTATCTGGCTGCTATGGCTATATCTGCTTTGGCTATGGCTATAGCTGCTATGGCTATGGCTATGGCTGCTGTGGCTATGGCTATGGCTGCTATGGCTGCTATGGCTATGGTTATTGCTGCTATGGCTACTGCTACGGGTATGGCTATGGCTGCTATGGCTATGACTATGGCTGCTAGGGCTGCTATGGCTGTGACTATTGCTGCTATGGCTATGGTTACGGCTATGACTAGGGCTGCTATGGCTATGTATATGGCTGCTATGGCTATGGCTGATATAGCTATGCCTATGGCCGCTACGGCTATGGCTATAACTGCTATGGCTATGGCTGATATAGCTATGCCTATGGCCGCTACGGCTATGGCTATAACTGCTCTGGCTATGGCATTGGCTGCTGTGGCTATGGCTATGGCTATGACAATGGCTGCTATGGCTATGCCTGTGGCTGCTATGTCTGTGGCTATGGCTGCTATGGCTATGGCTATGGCTATGGCTGATATGGCTATGGCTATGGCTGCTATGGCTATGGCTATGGCTGCTATGGCTATGGCTATAGCTGCTATGGCTATGGCTCCGGCTGCTATGGCTATGGCTATTGCTATGCCTTGGTATGGATATAGCTGCTGTGGTTATGGCTCTGGCTGCTATGGCTATGGCTATGGCTATGGCTGCTATGGCTGTGGCTATGCCTGCTATTGCTATCGCTAATGCTGCAGTGGCAATGGCTATGCCTACGGCTATGGCTATGGCTGCTATGTCTATGGTTGTGGCTATGGTTGCTATGGCTATGGCTATGGCTGCTATGGCTATGGCTATGGCTGTTACGGCTATGACTATGGCTGCTAATGCTATGGCTATGGCTATGGCTCCTATGGATATAGCTATGGCTGCTATTGCCGTGGCGATGGCTGCTGTGACTATGGCTATGGCTGCTATGGCTATGGCTGCTGTGGCTATAGCTATGGCTGCTATGACTACGGCTATGGCTATGGATGCTCTGGCTATGGCTGCGGCTGCTATGGCTGTCGCTATGCGTGCTATGGCTATGGCTATGGCTGCTATGGCTATGCCTATGGATTCTTTGGCTATGGCTAAAGCTGCTATGGCTATGGCTATGGCTATTATGGCTATGGCTATAGCTGCTGTGGCTATGGCTCCGGCTGATGTGGCAATGGCTATGGCTATGGCTGCTATGGCTACGGCTATGGCGGCTATGGCTATGGCTACCGCTGCTATGGCTATCGTTAAGGCTGCAATGGCTACGGATATGGCTGCTATGGCTATGGCTGCAATGGCTACGGCTATTGCTGCTATGGCTATTGCAATGGCTATGGCTGCTATGGCTATGGCTGCTTTGGCTGTGGCTATGGCTGCCATAGCTATGACTATGGCTGCTAAGGCTATGGTCGTGGCTATGTCTCCTATGGATATGGCTATGGCTGCTATGGCTATCCCTATGCGTGCTATTGCTGTGGCTATGGCTATGGCTATGGCAATGTCTGCTATGGCTATGGCTATAGCTGCTATGTCTATGGCTGGTAGAGTTATGCCTATGGCTATGGCTGCTATGGCTATGGCTGCTATAGCTCTGGCTATGGCTGATATGGCTATGGCTATGGCTGCTATGGCCATGGCTATGGCGATGGCTGCTATGGCTATGGCTATGGATGCTATGGCAATGGCTATGGATGCTTCGGCTATGGCTAAAGCTGCTTTGGCTATGGCTATGGCTGCTATGGCTATGGCTACGGCTGCTATGGCTATGGTTGCGACTGCTATGGCTATCGCTATGTGTGCTATTGCTATGGCTATGGCTGCTATGGCTATGACTATGGCTGCATTAGATTTGGCTGTGGCTATGTCTGCTATGGCTATGGCTATGGCTATGGCTATGGCTATTATGGCTATGGCTCTGGCTGCTATGGCTATGGCTATGGCTGCTTTGGTTATGGCTACAGCTGCTATGGCTATGGATCTGGCTGCTATGACTATGGCTATGGCTAGGGCAGCAATAGCTTTGGCTGTGTCTACAATGGCTATGGCTATGGCTGCTATGGCTATCGCTATGGCTGCTATGGCTATGGCTATGGCTGCTATGGCTATTGTATTGGCTGCTGTGGCTGTGGCTATGTCTATGGATGCTATGGCTATGGCTATGGCTGCTATGGCTATGGCTATGGCTGCTATGGCTATGACTATGGCTATGGCTGCAATGGCTATGGCTATGGCTGCTTTGGATATGGCTATAGCTGCTATGGCTGTGGATCTGACTGCTATGGCTATGGCTAAGGCTGCTATGGCTACGGCAGCTTTGGCTATGGCTATAGCTGCTATGGCTATGGCTCTGGCTGCTATGTCTATGGCTGGTACAGCTATGGCTATGGCTGCGACGGATATGGCTACAGCTGCTATGGCTATGGCATTGGCTGCTGTGGCTATGGCTATGTCTATGGCTGCTATGGCTATGGCTATGGCTGCTATGGATATATCTATGGCTGCTATGGCTATGGCTACGGCTGGTATGGCAATCGCTACGGCTGCTCTGGCTATGGCTATGGCGGCTATGGCTATGGCTACGGCTGCTATGGCTATCGTTATGGCTGCAATGGCTAAGGCTATGGCTGTGACTATGGCTGTTACGGCTATGACTATGGCTGCTATGTATATGGCTGGTATAGCTATGCCTATGGCTGCTACGGCTATGGCTATAACTGCTATGGCTATGGCATTGGCTGCTCTGGCTATGGCTATGGCTATGACAATGGCTGCTATGCCTATGGCTATGGCTGCTATATCTACGGCTGGTATAGCTATGGCTATGGCTGCTAATGCTATGACTATGGCTGCTATGGCTATGGCTATGGCTCCTATGACTATGGCTATGGATGCTTTGGCTATGGCTAAAGCTGCTATGGCTATGACTATGGCTGTTATTGCTATGACTATGGCTGCTATGGCTATGGCGCTGTCTGCTATGGCTGTGGCAACGGCTATGGCTGCTATAGCTATGGCTATGGCTATGGCTGCTATGCCTATCGCTATGGCTGCTATGGCTATGGCTATGGCTGCTATGGCTATTGTATTGGCTGCTGTGGCTGTGGCTATGTCTATGGATGCTATGGCTATGGCTATGTCTGCTATGGCTATGGCTATGGCTGCTATGGCTATGACTATGGCTATGGCTGCTATGGCTATGGCTATGGCTGCTTTGGATATGGTTATAGCTGCTATGGCTGTGGATCTGGCTGCTATGGCTATGGCTAAGGCTGCTATGGCTACGGCAGCTTTGGCTATGGCTATAGCTGCTATGGCTATGGCTATGGCTATGGCTGATATGGCTATGGCTATGGCTGCTATGGCTATGGCTATGGCTGCTATGGCTATGGCTATAGCTGCTATGGCTATGGCTCCGGCTGCTATGGCTATGGCTATTGCTATGCCTTGGTATGGATATAGCTGCTATGGTTATGGCTCTGGCTGCTATGGCTATGGCTATGGCTATGGCTGCTATGGCTGTGGCTATGCCTGCTATTGCTATCGCTAATGCTGCAATGGCAATGGCTATGCCTACGGCTATGGCTATGGCTGCTATGGCTATGGCTATGGCTGCTCTGGCTATGGCTCTGGCCATGGCTGCTATGGCCATGGCTATGGCTGCTATGGCTTTCGCTATGCGTGCTATGGCTATGGCTATGGCTGCTATGGCTATGTCTAAGGCTGCTTTGGGTATGGCTATAGCTGCTATGGCTATGGCTCTGGGTGTTATGGCTATAGCTATGGCTGCTATGGCTATGGCTTTGGCCATGTCTATGGCTGCTATGGCTATGGCTCTGGCTGCTGTGGCTATGGCTGTGGCTGCTGTGGCTATGGCCATGGCTGCTTTAGGTATGGCTATGGCTATGGCTGCTATGGCTATGGCTATGGCGGCTATGGCTATGGCTACGGCTGCTATGGCTATCGTTATGGCTGCAATGGCTAAGGCTATGGCTGTGACTATGGCTGTTACGGCTATGACTATGGCTGCTATGTATATGGCTGGTATAGCTATGCCTATGGCTGCTACGGCTATGGCTATAACTGCTATGGCTATGGCATTGGCTGCTCTGGCTATGGCTATGGCTATGACAATGGCTGCTATGCCTATGGCTATGGCTGCTATATCTACGGCTGGTATAGCTATGGCTATGGCTGCTAATGCTATGACTATGGCTGCTATGGCTATGGCTATGGCTCCTATGACTATGGCTATGGATGCTTTGGCTATGGCTAAAGCTGCTATGGCTATGACTATGGCTGTTATTGCTATGACTATGGCTGCTATGGCTATGGCGCTGTCCGCTATGGCTGTGGCAACGGCTATGGCTGCTATAGCTATGGCTATGGCTATGGCTGCTATGGCTATCGCTATGGCTGCTATGGCTATGGCTATGGCTGCTATGGCTATTGTATTGGCTGCTGTGGCTGTGGCTATGTCTATGGATGCTATGGCTATGGCTATGGCTGCTATGGCTATGGCTATGGCTGCTATGGCTATGACTATGGCTATGGCTGCTATGGCTATGGCTATGGCTGCTTTGGATATGGTTATAGCTGCTATGGCTGTGGATCTGGCTGCTATGGCTATGGCTAAGGCTGCTATGGCTACGGCAGCTTTGGCTATGGCTATAGCTGCTATGGCTATGGCTCTGGCTGCTATGGCTATGGCTATGGCTGCTATGTCTATGGCTGGTACAGCTATGGCTATGGCTGCGACGGATACGGCTACAGCTGCTATGGCTATGGCATTGGCTGCTGTGGCTATGGCTATGTCTATGGCTGCTATGGCTATGGCTATGGCTGCTATGGATATATCTATGGCTGCTCTGGCTATGGCTACGGCTGGTATGGCAATCGCTATGGCTGCTCTGGCTATGGCTATGGCTGCTGTGGCTATGGCTATGACTACGTCTATGGCTGCTACTGCCGCTATGTCTGTGGCTGGTATAGCTATGCCTATGGCTGCTACAGCTATGGCTACAACTGCTATGGCTATAGCATTGGCTGCTGTGGCTATGGCTGTGGATCTGGCTGCTATGGCTATGGCTAAGGCTGCTATGGCTACGGCAGCTTTGGCTATGGCTATAGCTGCTATGGCTATGGCTATGGCTGATATGGCTATGGCTATGGCTGCTATGGCTGCTATGGCTATGGCTATTGCTGCTATGGCTACTGCTACGGGTATGGCTATGGCTGCTATGGCTATGACTGTGGCTGCTATGTCTACGGCTGGTATAGCTATGCCTATGGCTGCTACGGCTATGGCTATAGCAGCTATGGCTATGGCATTGGCTACTGTGGCTATGGCTATGGCTGCTATGGCAATGGCTACGGCTGCTATGGCTATCGCTGTGGCTGCTATGGCTATGTCTATGGCTGCTATGGCTCTGGCTACGGCTGCTATGGCTATGGCAACGGCTGCTAGGGCTGCTATGGCTATGACTATTGCTGCTATGGATATGGCTATGACAATGGCTGATATGGCTATGGCTATGGCTGCTATGGCTATTGCTATGGCTATGGCTATTGCTGCTATGGCTGTGGCTATGGCTACTTTGGCTATGGCTATGGCTATGCCAGCGATGGCTATGTCTATGGTTACTGTAGCTATTGCGTTTATCTGCTATGGCTATGGCTACGGCTGCTATGGCTGTCGCTATGCGTGCTATGGCTATGGCTATGGCTGCTATGGCTATGGCTATGGCTGCTATGGCTGCTATGGCTATTGCTATTGCTACTATGGCGATGGCTATGGCTATGGCTATGCCTGCGATGGCTACGGATATGGCTCCAATGGATACAGCTATGGCTGCTATGGTTATGTCTATGGCTGCTATGGCTATGGCTATGTCTGCGTTAGCTATGGCTACAGCTGCTATAGCTACGACTATGGCTGCTGTGGCTATGGATGCTGTTACTGCTGTGGCTATCGCTATGGCTGCAATGGCTATGGCTATGGCTGCGGCTGCTATGGCTATGGCTATGTCTGCTATGGCTGTGGCTATGGCCATGGCTGCTTTAGGTATGGCTATGGCTATGGCTGCTATGGCTATGGCTATGGCGGCTATGGCTATGGCTACGGCTGCTATGGCTATCGTTATGGCTGCAATGGCTAAGGCTATGGCTGTGACTATGGCTGTTACGGCTATGACTATGGCTGCTATGTATATGGCTGGTATAGCTATGCCTATGGCTGCTACGGCTATGGCTATAACTGCTATGGCTATGGCATTGGCTGCTCTGGCTATGGCTATGGCTATGACAATGGCTGGTATGCCTATGGCTATGGCTGCTATATCTACGGCTGGTATAGCTATGGCTATGGCTGCTAATGCTATGACTATGGCTGCTATGGCTATGGCTATGGCTCCTATGACTATGGCTATGGCTGCTATGGCTATTGTATTGGCTGCTGTGGCTGTGGCTATGTCTATGGATGCTATGGCTATGGCTATGGCTGCTATGGCTATGGCTATGGCTGCTATGGCTATGACTATGGTCATGTCTATGGCCGCTATGGCTATGGGTAAGGCAGCTGTGGGTATGGCTATAGCTGCTATGGCTATGGCTCTGGCTGCTATGGCTTTGGCTATGGCTGCTATGGCTATGGCTATGGCTACTATGGCTATGGCTATAACTGCTCTCGCTGCTATGGCTATGGCTATTGTTGCTACGGCTATGGCTATGGCTATAGCTATGACTGCTATGGCTATGGCTATGGCTGCTATGGCTATGGCTATGGCTGCTATGGCTATGGCTATAGCTGCTATGGCTATGGCTCCGGCTGCTATGGCTATGGCTATTGCTATGCCTTGGTATGGATATAGCTGCAATGGTTATGGCTCTGGCTGCTATGGCTATGGCTATGGCTATGGCTGCTATGGCTGTGGCTATGCCTGCTATTGCTATCGCTAATGCTGCAATGGCAATGGCTATGCCTACGGCTATGGCTATGGCTGCTATGGCTATGGCTATGGCTGCTCTGGCTATGGCTCTGGCCATGGCTGCTATGGCCATGGCTATGGCTGCTATGGCTTTCGCTATGCGTGCTATGGCGATGGCTATGGCTGCTATGGCTATGTCTAAGGCTGCTTTGGGTATGGCTATAGCTGCTATGGCTATGGCTCTGGGTGTTATGGCTATAGCTATGGCTGCTATGGCTATGGCTTTGGCCATGTCTATGGCTGCTATGGCTATGGCTCTGGCTGCTATGGCTATGGCTATGGCTGCTGTGGCTATGGCTATGGCTGGTATGGCTGCTATGTCTATGGTTATTGCTGCTATGGCTACTGCTACGGGTATGGCTATGGCTGCTATGGCTATGACTATGGCTGCTAGGGCTGCTATGGCTATGACTATTGCTGCTATGGCTATGGTTACGGCTATGACTAGGGCTGCTATGGCTATGTATATGGCTGCTATGGCTATGGCTGATATAGCTATGCCTATGGCCGCTACGGCTAGGGCTATAACTGCTATGGCTATGGCTGATATAGCTATGCCTATGGCCGCTACGGCTATGGCTATAACTGCTCTGGCTATGGCATTGGCTGCTGTGGCTATGGATATGGCTATGACAATGGCTGCTATGGCTATGCCTATGGCTGCTATGTCTGTGGCTATGGCTGCTATGGCTATGGCTATGGCTATGGCTGATATGGCTATGGCTATGGCTGCTATGGCTATGGCTATGGCTGCTATGGCTATGGCTATAGCTGCTATGGCTATGGCTCCGGCTGCTATGGCTATGGCTATTGCTATGCCTTGGTATGGATATAGCTGCTATGGTTATGGCTCTGGCTGCTATGGCTATGGCTATGGCTATGGCTGCTATCGCTGTGGCTATGCCTGCTATTGCTATCGCTAATGCTGCAATGGCAATGGCTATGCCTACGGCTATGGCTATGGCTGCAATGGCTATGGCTATGGCTGCTCTGGCTATGGCTCTGGCCATGGCTGCTATGGCCATGGCTATGGCTGCTATGGCTTTCGCTATGCGTGCTATGGCTATGGCTATGGCTGCTATGGCTATGTCTAAGGCTGCTTTGGGTATGGCTATAGCTGCTATGGCTATGGCTCTGGGTGTTATGGCTATAGCTATGGCTGCTATGGCTATGGCTTTGGCCATGTCTATGGCTGCTATGGCTATGGCTCTGGCTGCTGTGGCTATGGCTATGGCTGCTGTGGCTATGGCTCTGGCTGCTATGGCTATGGCCATGGCTGCTATGGCTATGGCTGCTATGGCTATGGCTATGGCTGCTATGGCTATGGCTACGGCTGCTATGGCTATGGCTGCGGTTGCTATGGCTATCGCTATGCGTGCTATTGCTATGGCTATGGCTGCTATGGCTATGACTATGACTGCTATGGCTGCTATGGCTATGCCTATTGCTGCTATGGGTACTGCTATGGCTGTGGCTATGACTGCTATGGCTATGGCTATGGCTGCTAGGGCTGCTATGGCTATGACTATGGCTGATATAGCTATGGCTATGGCTGCTGTGGATAAGGCTATGCCTGGTATGGTTGTGGCTATGGCTGCTATGTCTATGGTTGCGGCTATGGTTGCTATGGCTATGGCTATGGCTCCTATGGCTATGGCTATGGCTGTTATGGCTATGACTATGGCTGCTAATGCTATGGCTATGGCTATGGCTCCTATGGATATAGCTATGGCTGCTATTGCCGTGGCGATGGCTGCTGTGACTATGGCTATGGCTGCTATGGCTATGGCTGCTGTGGCTATAGCTATGGGTGCTATGGCTACGGCTATGGCTATGGATGCTCTGGCTATGGCTGCGGCTGCTATGGCTGTCGCTATGCGTGCTATGGCTATGGCTATGGCTGCTATGGCTGTGGCTATGCCTGCTATTGCTATCGCTAATGCTGCAATGGCAATGGCTATGCCTACGGCTATGGCTATGGCTGATATGGATATGGCTATGGCTGCTCTGGCTATGGCTCTGGCCATGGCTGCTATGGCCATGGCTATGGCTGCTATGGCTTTCGCTATGCGTGCTATGGCTATGGCTATGGCTGCTATGGCTATGTCTAAGGCTGCTTTGGGTATGGCTATAGCTGCTATGGCTATGGCTCTGGGTGTTATGGCTATAGCTATGGCTGCTATGGCTATGGCTTTGGCCATGTCTATGGCTGCTATGGCTATGGCTCTGGCTGCTGTGGCTATGGCTATGGCTGCTGTGGCTATGGCTCTGGCTGCTATGGCTATGGCCATGGCTGCTATGGCTATGGCTGCTATGGCTATGGCTGAGTTGGCTATGGCCATGGCTACTGCTGCTATGGCTATGGCTATGGCTGCTATGGCTGTGGCTATGGCTATGGCTGCTGTGGCTAATGCTATGGCTGCTATGGCTATGGCTATGGCTACTATGGCTATGACTATGCCTGCTATGGCTATGGCTATGTCTGCTATGGCTATGGGTATGGCTGCTATGAATATGGCTATTGCTGCTATGGCTATGGCTATGGCTGCTCTGGATATGGTTATGGCTGCTATGGCTATAGCTATGCGTGCTACGGCTATGGCTATGTCTGCTATGGTTATTGCTATAGCTACTACGGCTATGGCTACGGCTGCTAAGACTATGGCTATGGCTACCGCTGCTGTGGCTATGGCTATGGCTGCCATGGTTACGGCTATGGCTACGGCTATGGCTGATATGGCTATGTCTATCGCTGCTATGGCTATGGCTACGGCTGCTATGGCTATCGCTATGCGTGCTATGGCTATGGCTATGGCTGCAATGGCTATGGCTATGGCTGCAATGGCTGCTATGGCTATGGCTTTTGCTGCTAAGGCTATGACTATGGCTATGGCTGTGGCTTCTATGGCTATGGCTATATCTGCTGTGGCTATGGCTATGACTGCTATGACTGTGGCTATGGCTATGGCTGCTATGGCTATGGCTATGGCTATGTCTGCTATGGCTGCTATGGCTATGGATATGGCTGCTATAGCTTTGGCTGTGACTACTTTGGCTATGGCTCTAGTTGCGATGGCTATGGCTATGGCTATGGCTGCTATGGCTGCTATGGCTACGACTATGGCTGCTATAGCTTTGGCTGTGGCTGCTATGGCTATGGCTATGGCTGCTATGGCTATGGCTACGGCTGCTATGGCTATGGCTGCGGTTGCTATGGCTATCGCTATGCGTGCTATTGCTATGGCTATGGCTGCTATGGCTATGACTATGACTGCTATGGCTGCTATGGCTATGCCTATTGCTGCTATGGGTACTGCTATGGCTGTGGCAATGACTGCTATGGCTATGGCTATGGCTGCTAGGGCTGCTATGGCTATGACTATGGCTGATATGGCTATGGCTATGGCTGCTGTGGATAAGGCTATGCCTGGTATGGTTGTGGCTATGGCTGCTATGTCTATGGTTGTGGCTATGGTTGCTATGGCTATGGCTATGGCTGCTATGGCTATGGCTATGGCTGTTACGGCTATGACTATGGCTGCTAATGCTATGGCTATGGCTATGGCTCCTATGGATATAGCTATGGCTGCTATTGCCGTGGCGATGGCTGCTGTGACTATGGCTATGGCTGCTATGGCTATGGCTGCTGTGGCTATAGCTATGGCTGCTATGACTACGGCTATGGCTATGGATGCTCTGGCTATGGCTGCGGCTGCTATGGCTGTCGCTATGCGTGCTATGGCTATGGCTATGGCTGCTATGGCTATGCCTATGGATTCTTTGGCTATGGCTAAAGCTGCTATGGCTATGGCTATAGCTGCTACAGCTATGGCTATGGCTGCTATGGCTATGACTGCTGTGGCGATAGCTATGGCTGCTATGGCTATGGCTATGGCTATGGCTGCTATGGCTATGGCTATGGCTGCTATGGCTATTGCTATGGCTGCTTTGGATTTGGCTATAGCTGCTATGGCTGTGTATCTGGCTGCTATGGCTATGTCTGCTTTGGCTATGGCAATAGCTGCTATGGCTATGGCTATGGCTGCTGTGGCTATGGCTATGGCTGCTATGGCTGCTATGGCTATGGTTATTGCTGCTATGGCTACTGCTACGGGTATGGCTATGGCTGCTATGGCTATGACTATGGCTGCTAGGGCTGCTATGGCTGTGACTATTGCTGCTATGGCTATGGTTACGGCTATGACTAGGGCTGCTATGGCTATGTATATGGCTGCTATGGCTATGGCTGATATAGCTATGCCTATGGCCGCTACGGCTATGGCTATAACTGCTATGGCTATGGCTGATATAGCTATGCCTATGGCCGCTACGGCTATGGCTATAACTGCTCTGGCTATGGCATTGGCTGCTGTGGCTATGGCTATGGCTATGACAATGGCTGCTAATGCTATGGCTATGGCTATGGCTCCTATGGATATAGCTATGGCTGCTATTGCCGTGGCGATGGCTGCTGTGACTATGGCTATGGCTGCTATGGCTATGGCTGCTGTGGCTATAGCTATGGCTGCTATGACTACGGCTATGGCTATGGATGCTCTGGCTACGGCTGCGGCTGCTATGGCTGTCGCTATGCGTGCTATGGCTATGGCTATGGCTGCTATGGCTATGCCTATGGATTCTTTGGCTATGGCTAAAGCTGCTATGGCTATGGCTATAGCTGCTATAGCTATGGCTATGGCTGCTATGGCTATGACTGCTGTGGCGATAGCTATGGCTGCTATGGCTATGGCTGATATAGCTATGCCTATGGCCGCTACGGCTATGGCTATAACTGCTATGGCTATGGCTGATATAGCTATGCCTATGGCCGCTACGGCTATGGCTATAACTGCTCTGGCTATGGCATTGGCTGCTGTGGCTATGGCTATGGCTATGACAATGGCTGCTATGGCTATGCCTGTGGCTGCTATGTCTGTGGCTATGGCTGCTATGGCTACGGCTATGGCGGCTATGGCTATGGCTACCGCTGCTATGGCTATCGTTAAGGCTGCAATGGCTACGGATATGGCTGCTATGGCTATGGCTGCAATGGCTACGGCTATTGCTGCTATGGCTATTGCAATGGCTATGGCTGCTATGGCTATGGCTGCTTTGGCTGTGGCTATGGCTGCCATAGCTATGGCTATGGCTGCTAAGGCTATGGTCGTGGCTATGTCTCCTATGGATATGGCTATGGCTGCTATGGCTATCCCTATGCGTGCTATTGCTGTGGCTATGGCTATGGCTATGGCAATGGCTGCTATGGCTATGGCTATAGCTGCTATGTCTATGGCTGGTAGAGTTATGCCTATGGCTATGGCTGCTATGGCTATGGCTGCTATAGCTCTGGCTATGGCTGATATGGCTATGGCTATGGCTGCTATGGCCATGGCTATGGCGATGGCTGCTATGGCTATGACTATGGTCATGTCTATGGCCGCTATGGCAATGGGTAAGGCTGCTGTGGGTATGGCTATAGCTGCTATGGCTATGGCTCTGGCTGCTATGGCTTTGGCTATGGCTGCTGTGGCTATGGCTATGGCTACTATGGCTATGGCTATAACTGCTCTCGCTGCTATGGCTATGGCTATTGTTGCTACGGCTATGGCTATGGCTATAGCTATGACTGCTATGGCTATGGCTATGGCTGCTATGGCTATGGCTATGGCTGCTATGGCTATGGCTATAGCTGCTATGGCTATGGCTCCGGCTGCTATGGCTATGGCTATTGCTATGCCTTGGTATGGATATAGCTGCAATGGTTATGGCTCTGGCTGCTATGGCTATGGCTATGGCTATGGCTGCTATGGCTGTGGCTATGCCTGCTATTGCTATCGCTAATGCTGCAATGGCAATGGCTATGCCTACGGCTATGGCTATGGCTGCTATGGCTATGGCTATGGCTGCTCTGGCTATGGCTCTGGCCATGGCTGCTATGGCCATGGCTATGGCTGCTATGGCTTTCGCTATGCGTGCTATGGCGATGGCTATGGCTGCTATGGCTATGTCTAAGGCTGCTTTGGGTATGGCTATAGCTGCTATGGCTATGACTATGGCTGATATGGCTATGGCTATGGCTGCTATGGCTATGGCTAAGGCTGCTTTGGGTATGGCTATAGCTGCTATGGCTATGGCTCTGGGTGTTATGGCTATAGCTATGGCTGCTATGGCTATGGCTTTGGCCATGTCTATGGCTGCTATGGCTATGGCTCTGGCTGCTGTGGCTATGGCTATGGCTGCTGTGGCTATGGCTCTGGCTGCTATGGCTATGGCCATGGCTGTTATGGCTATGGCTGCTATGGCTATGGCTGAGTTGGCTATGGCCATGGCTACTGCTGCTATGGCTATGACTATGCCTGCTATGGCTATGGCTATGTCTGCTATGGCTATGGGTATGGCTGCTATGAATATGGCTATTGCTGCTATGGCTATGGCTATGGCTGCTCTGGATATGGTTATGGCTGCTATGGCTATAGCTATGCGTGCTACGGCTATGGCTATGTCTGCTATGGTTATTGCTATAGCTACTACGGCTATGGCTACGGCTGCTAAGACTATGGCTATGGCTACCGCTGCTGTGGCTATGGCTATGGATGCCATGGCTACGGCTATGGCTACGGCTATGGCTGATATGGCCATGTCTATCGCTGCTATGGCTATGGCTACGGCTGCTATGGCTATCGCTATGCGTGCTATGGCTATGGCTATGGCTGCAATGGCTATGGCTATGGCTGCAATGGCTGCTATGGCTATGGCTATTGCTGCTCTGGATATGGCTATGGCTTTCGCTATGCGTGCTATGGCTATGGCTATGGCTGCTATGGCTATGGCTAAGGCTGCTTTGGCTATGGCTATATCTGCTGTGGCTATGGCTATGACTGCTATGACTGTGGCTATGGCTATGGCTGCTATGGCTATGGCTATGGCTATGTCTGCTATGGCTGCTATGGCTATGGATATGGCTGCTATAGCTTTGGCTGTGACTACTTTGGCTATGGCTCTAGTTGCTATGGCTATGGCTATGGCTATGGCTGCTATGGCTGCTATGGCTATGACTATGGCTGCTATAGCTTTGGCTGTGGCTGCTATGGCTATGGCTATGGCTGCTATGGCTATGGCTACGGCTGCTATGGCTATGGCTGCGGTTGCTATGGCTATCGCTATGCGTGCTATTGCTATGGCTATGGCTGCTATGGCTATGACTATGACTGCTATGGCTGCTATGGCTATGCCTATTGCTGCTATGGGTACTGCTGTGGCTGTGGCTATGACTGCTATGGCTATGGCTATGGCTGCTAGGGCTGCTATGGCTATGACTATTGCTGCTGTGGCTATGGCTATGACTATGGCTGCTATGGCTGCTATGGCTATGCCTATTGCTGCTATGGGTACTGCTATGGCTGTGGCTATGACTGCTATGGCTATGGCTATGGCTGCTAGGGCTGCTATGGCTATGACTATTGCTGCTGTGGCTATGGCTATGACTATGGCTGCTATGGCTATGGCTATGGCTGCTGTGGATAAGGCTATGCCTGGTATGGTTGTGGCTGTGGCTGCTATGTCTATGGTTGTGGCTATGGTTGCTATGGCTATGGCTATGGCTCCTATGGCTATGGCTATGGCTGTTATGGCTATGACTATGGCTGCTAATGCTATGGCTATGGCTATGGCTCCTATGGATATAGCTATGGCTGCTATTGCCGTGGCGATGGCTGCTGTGACTATGGCTATAGCTGCTATGGCTATGGCTGCTGAGGCTATAGCTATGGCTGCTATGGCTACGGCTATGGCTATGGATGCTCTGGCTATGGCTGCGGCTGCTATGGCTATCGCTATGCGTGCTATTGCTATGGCTATGGCTGCCATGGCCATGGCTATGGCTGCTATGGCTATGGCTATGGCTGTGTTTGGCTATGGCTGCTATAGCTATGGCTATGGCTGATATGGCTATGGCTATAGCTGCTATGGCTATGGGTATGGATGCTTTGGCTATGGCTATGGCTGATATGGCTATGGCTATGGCTGCTATGGCTATGGCTACGGCAGCTATGGCTGTCGCTATGCGTGCTATGGCTATGGCTATGGCTGCTATGGCTATGGCTATGGATTCTTTGGCTATGGCTAAAGCTGCTATGGCTATGACTATAGCTGCTATAGCTATGGCTATGGCTGCTATGGCTATGGCTGCTGTGGCGATAGCTATGGCTGCTATGGCTATGGCTATGGCTGCTATGGCTATTGCTATGGTTGCTTTGGATTTGGCTATAGCTGCTATGGCTGTGGATCTGGCTGCTATGGCTATGTCTGCTTTGGCTATGGCTATAGCTGCTATGGCTATGGCTCCGGCTGCTGAGGCTGTGGCTATGGCTGCTACGTCTATGGCTGGTATAGCTATGGCTATGGCTGTTACGGCTATGGCTACAGCTGCGATGGCTATGGCATTGGCTGTTGTGGCTATGGCTATGTCTATAGCTGCTATGGCTGTGGCTATGGCTGCTATGGTTATATCTATGGCGGCTATGGCTATGGCTACGTCTGCTATGGCAATCGCTATGGGTACTGCTATGGCTGTGGCTATGACTGCTATGGCTATGGCTATGGCTGCTAGGGCTGCTATGGCTATGACTATTGCTGCTGTGGCTATGGCTATGACTATGGCTGATATGGCTATGGCTATGGCTGCTGTGGATAAGGCTATGCCTGGTATGGTTGTGGCTATGGCTGCTATGTCTATGGTTGTGGCTATGGTTGGTATGGCTATGGCTATGGCTGCTATGGCTATGGCTATGGCTGTTATGGCTATGACTATGGCTGCTAATGCTATGGCTGCTGTGGCTATAGCTATGGCTGCTATGGCTATGGCTATGGCTATGGATGCTCTGGCTATGTCTAAGGCTGCTATGGCTATCGCTATGCGTGCTATTGCTATGGCTATGGCTGCTATGGCTATGGCTATGGCTGCTATGGCTATGGCTATGGCTGTGTTTTGCTGTGGCTGCTATAGCTATGGCTATGGCTGATATGGCTATGGCTATAGCTGCTATGGCTATGGGTATGGATGCTTTGGCTATGGCTATGGCTGATACGGCTATGCCTATAGCTGCTATGGCTATGGCTACGGCAGCTATGGCTGTCGCTATGCGTGCTATGGCTATGGCTATGGCTGCTATGGCTATGCCTATGGATTCTTTGGCTATGGCTAAAGCTGCTATGGCTATGGCTATAGCTGCTATAGCTATGGCTATGGCTGCTATGGCTATGACTGCTGTGGCGATAGCTATGGCTGCTATGGCTATTGCTATGGCTGCTTTGGATTTGGCTATAGCTGCTATGGCTGTGTATCTGGCTGCTATGGCTATGTCTGCTTTGGCTATGGCTATAGCTGCTATGGCTATGCCTATGGATTCTTTGGCTATGGCTAAAGCTGCTATGGCTATGGCTATAGCTGCTATAGCTATGGCTATGGCTGCTATGGCTATGGCTGCTATGGCTATGGCTATGGCTGCTATGGCTATTGCTATGGCTGCTTTGGATTTGGCTATAGCTGCTATGGCTGTGTATCTGGCTGCTATGGCTATGTCTGCTTTGGCTATGGCTATAGCTGCTATGGCTATGGCTATGGCTGCTGTGGCTATGCCTATGGCCGCTACGGCTATGGCTATAACTGCTATGGCTATGGCTGATATAGCTATGCCTATGGCCGCTACGGCTATGGCTATAACTGCTCTGGCTATGGCATTGGCTGCTGTGGCTATGGCTATGGCTATGACAATGGCTGCTATGGCTATGCCTATGGCTGCTATGTCTATGGCTATGGCTGCTATGGCTATGGCTATGGCTATGGCTGCTATGGCTATGGCTACGTCTGCTATGGCAATCGCTATGGCTGCTATGGCTATGGTTATGGCTGCTGTTGCTATGGCATTGGCTGCTGTGGCTATGGCTATGGCTATGGCAATGTCTGTAAAGCCTACGGCTATGGCTGCTACGTCTATGCCTGGTATAGCTATGCGTATGGCTGCTACGGCTATGGCTATAACTGCTATGGCTGTGGCATTGCCTGCTGTGGCAATGGCTATGGCTATGACAATGGCTGCTATGGCTATGGCTATGGCTGCTATGTCTATGTCTGGTATAGCCATGCCTATGGCTGCTACGGCTATGGCTATAACTGCTATGGCTATGGCATTGGCTACTGTGGCGGTGGCTATGTTTGTGGCTGCTATGGCTGTGGCTATGGCTATGGCTGCTATGGATATAGCAATGGCTGCTATGGCTGCTATGGCTGCTATGGCTATGGCCATTGCTGTTATGGCTAGTGCTATGGCTATGGCTGTTTCTGCTATGACTATGGCTATGGCTGCTACGGCTATGGCTATAACTGCTATGGCTATGGCATTGGCTGCTGTGGCTATGGATAGGACTATGGCTGCTATGGCTATGGCTATGGCTATGTCTGCTATGGATATAGCTGTGGCTGCTATGGCTATGGCTATGGCTACGGCTGCTATTTCTATGGCTATGGCTGCAATGTACATGGCAACGGCTGCTATTTCTATGGCTGGTATAGCTATGCCTATGGCTGCTACGGCTATGGCTATAACTGCTATTGCTATGGCACTGACTGCTGTGGCAATGGCTATGGCTATGTCTGCTCCGGCTACGGCTATGGCAGCTATGGCTGTGGCTATGGCTATGGCTGATATGGCTATGGCTGTGGCTGCTATGGCTATGGCTACTTCTGCTAAGGCTATGGCTATGGCTATGGCTCCTATGGATATGGCTATGGCTGCTATGGCCGTGGCGATGGGTGCTGTGGCTATGGCTATGGCTGCTATTGCAATGACTATGGCTGCTATGGCTATGGCTATGTCTGCTATGGCTGTGGCTACGGCTATGGCTGCTATAGCTATGGCTATGGCTATGGCTGCTATGGCTATCGCTATGGCTGCTTTGGCTATGGCTATGGCTGCTATGGCTATTGCATTGGCTGCTGTGGCTGTGGCTATGTCTATGGCTGCTATGGCTATGTCTATGGCCTTGGCTGCTATGGCTATGGCTATGGCTGCTATGGCTATGGCTATGGCTATGGCTGCTATAGCTATGGCTATGGCTGCTAGTGCTATGACTATGGCTGCTATGGCTATGCCTATGGCTCCTATGACTATGGCTATGGATGCTTTGGCTATGGCTAAAGCTGCTATGGCTATGACTATGGCTGCTATTGCTTTGACTATGGCTGCTATGGCTATGGCTATGTCTACTATGGCTGTGGCAACGGCTATGGCTGCTATAGCTATGGCTATGGCTATGGCTGCTATGGCTATCGCTATGGCTGCTATGGCTATGGCTATGGCTGCTATGGCTATGTCTGCTATAGCTATGGCTATGGCTGCTAATGCTATGACTATGGCTGCTTTAGCTATGGCTATGGCTGCTAATGCTATGACTATGGCTTCTATGGCTATGGCTATGGCTCCTATGACTATGGCTATGGATGCTTTGGCTATGGCTAAAGCTGCTATGGCTATGACTATGGCTGCTATTGCTATGACTATGGCTGCTTTGGATATGGCTATAGCTGCTAAGGCTGTGGATCTGGCTGTTATGGCTATGGCTAAGGCTGCTATGGCTATGGCAGCTTTGGCTATGGCTATAGATGCTACGGCTATGGCTCTGGCTGCTATGGCTATGGCTATGGCTGCTATGTCTATGGCTGGTATAGCTATGGCTATGGCTGCTACGGATATGGCTACAGCTGCTATGGCTATGGCATTGGCTGCTGTGGCTATGGCTATGTCTATGGCTGCTATGGGTATGGCTATGGCTGCTATGGATATATCTATGGCTGCTATGACTATGGCTACGGCTGGTATGGCAATCGCTAGGGCTGCAATGGCTATGGCTATGGCTATGGCTGCTATGGCTATGGCTAAGGCTGCTTTGGGTATGGCTACTGCTGCTATGGCTATGGCTATGGCTGCTATGGCTGTGGCTATGGCTATGGCTGCTGTGGCTAATGCTATGGCTGCTATGGCTATGGCTATGGCTACTATGGCTGTGACTATGGCTGCTATGGCTATGGCTATGTCTGCTATGGCTATGGGTATGGCTGCTATGAATATGGCTATTGCTGCTATGGCTATGGCTATGGCTGCTCTGGATATGGTTATGGCTGCTATGGCTGTAGCTATGCGTGCTACGGCTATGGCTATGTCTGCTATGGTTATTGCTATAGCTACTACGGCTATGGCTACGGCTGCTAAGACTATGGCTATGGCTACCGCTGCTGTGGCGATGGCTATGGATGCCATGGCTACGGCTATGGCTACGGCTATGGCTGATACGGCTATGTCTATCGCTGCTATGGCTATGGCTACGGCTGCTATGGCTATCGCTATGCGTGCTATGGCTATGGCTATGGCTGCAATGGCTATGGCTATGGCTGCAATGGCTGCTATGGCTATGGCTATTGCTGCTAAGGCTATGGCTATGGCTATGGCTATGGCTTCTATGGCTATGGCTATATTTGCTGTGGCTATGGCTATGACTGCTATGACTATGGCTATGGCTATGCTGCTGTGGATAAGGCTATGCCTGGTATGGTTGTGGCAATGGCTGCTATGTCTATGGTTGTGGCTATGGTTGCTATGGCTATGGCTATGGCTGCTATGGCTATGGCTATGGCTGCTATGGCTATGGCTATGGCTGTTATGGCTATGACTATGGCTGCTATTGCCGTGGCGATGGCTGCTGTGACTATGGCTATGGCTGCTATGGCTATGGCTGCTGTGGCTATAGCTATGGCTGCTATGGCTACGGCTATGGCTATGGCTGCTGTGGCGATAGCTATGGCTGCTATGGCTATGGCTATCGCTGCTATGGCTATTGCTATGGTTGCTTTGGATTTGGCTATAGCTGCTATGGCTGTGGATCTGGCTGCTATGGCTATGTCTGCTTTGGCTATGGCTATAGCTGCTATGGCTATGGCTCCGGCTGCTGTGGCTGTGGCTATGGCTGCTACGTCTATGGCTGGTATAGCTATGGCTATGGCTGTTACGGCTATGGCTACAGCTGCGATGGCTATGGCATTGGCTGTTGTGGCTATGGCTATGTCTATAGCTGCTATGGCTGTGGCTATGGCTGCTATGGTTATATCTATGGCGGCTATGGCTATGGCTACGTCTGCTATGACAATCGCTATGGGTACTGCTATGGCTGTGGCTATGACTGCTATGGCTATGGCTATGGCTGCTAGGGCTGCTATGGCTATGACTATTGCTGCTGTGGCTATGGCTATGACTATGGCTGATATGGCTATGGCTATGGCTGCTGTGGATAAGGCTATGCCTGGTATGGTTGTGGCTATGGCTGCTATGTCTATGGTTGTGGCTATGGTTGGTATGGCTATGGCTATGGCTGCTATGGCTATGGCTATGGCTGTTATGGCTATGACTATGGCTGCTAATGCTATGGCTGCTGTGGCTATAGCTATGGCTGCTATGGCTATGGCTATGGCTATGGATGCTCTGGCTATGTCTAAGGCTGCTATGGCTATCGCTATGCGTGCTATTGCTATGGCTATGGCTGCTATGGCTATGGCTATGGCTGCTATGGCTATGGCTATGGCTGTGTTTTGCTGTGGCTGCTATAGCTATGGCTATGGCTGATATGGCTATGGCTATAGCTGCTATGGCTATGGGTATGGATGCTTTGGCTATGGCTATGGCTGATATGGCTATGCCTATAGCTGCTATGGCTATGGCTACGGCAGCTATGGCTGTCGCTATGCGTGCTATGGCTATGGCTATGGCTGCTATGGCTATGCCTATGGATTCTTTGGCTATGGCTAAAGCTGCTATGGCTATGGCTATAGCTGCTATAGCTATGGCTATGGCTGCTATGGCTATGACTGCTGTGGCGATAGCTATGGCTGCTATGGCTATGGCCAAGGCTATGGCTGCTATGGCTATGGCTATGGCTGCTATGGCTATGGCTCTGGCTGCTATGGCTTTGGCTATGGCTGCTGTGGCTATGGCTATAGCTACTATGGCTACGGCTATAAATGCTCTCGCTGCTATGGCTATGGCTATTGTTGCTACGGCTATGGCTATGGCTATAGCTATGACTGCTATGGCTATGGCTATGGCTGCTATGGCTATGGCTATGGCTGCTATGGCTATGGCTATAGCTGCTATGGCTATGGCTCCGGCTGCTATGGCTATGGCTATTGCTATGCCTTGGTATGGATATAGCTGCTATGGTTATGGCTCTGGCTGCTATGGCTATGGCTATGGCTGCTATGTCTATGGCTGGTACAGCTATGGCTATGGCTGCGACGGATATGGCTACAGCTGCTATGGCTATGGCATTGGCTGCTGTGGCTATGGCTATGTCTATGGCTGCTATGGCTATGGCTATGGCTGCTATGGATATATCTATGGCTGCTATGGCTATGGCTACGGCTGGTATGGCAATCGCTATGGCTGCTCTGGCTATGGCTATGGCTGCTGTGGCTATGGCTATGACTACGGCTATGGCTGCTACTGCCGCTATGTCTGTGGCTGGTATAGCTATGCCTATGGCTGCTACGGCTATGGCTACAACTGCTATGGCTATAGCATTGGCTGCTGTGGCTATGGCTATGGCTCTAGCTGCTATGGCTATGGCTATGGCTGCCATGGCTGTGGCTATGGCTGCTATGGCTATGGCTATGGTCATGTCTATGGCCGCTATGGCTATGGGTAAGGCTGCTGTGGGTATGGCTATAGCTGCTATGGCTATGGCTCTGGCTGCTATGGCTTTGGCTATGGCTGCTGTGGCTATGGCTATGGCTACTATGGCTATGGCTATAACTGCTCTCGCTGCTATGGCTATGGCTATTGTTGCTACGGCTATGGCTATGGCTATAGCTATGACTGCTATGGCTATGGCTATGGCTGCTATGGCTATGGCTATGGCTGCTATGGCTATGGCTATAGCTGCTATGGCTATGGCTCCGGCTACTATGGCTATGGCTATTGCTATGCCTGCGTATGGATATAGCTGCTATGGTTATGGCTCTGGCTGCTATGGCTATGGCTATGGCTATGGCTATGGCTGCTATGGCTGTGGCTATGCCTGCTATTGCTATCGCTAATGCTGCAATGGCAATGGCTATGCCTACGGCTATGGCTATGGCTGCTATGGCTATGGCTATGGCTGCCCTGGCTATGGCTCTGGCCATGGCTGCTATGGCTATGGCTATGGCTGCTATGGCTTTCGCTATGCGTGCTATGGCTATGGCTATGGCTGCTATGGCTATGGCTAAGGCTGCTTTGGGTATGGCTATAGCTGCTATGGCTATGGCTCTGGGTGTTATGGCTATAGCTATGGCTGCTATGGCTATGGCTTTGGCCATGTCTATGGCTGCTATGGCTATGGCTCTGGCTGCTGTGGCTATGGCTATGGCTGCTGTGGCTATGGCTCTGGCTGCTATGGCTATGGCCATGGCTGTTATGGCTATGGCTGCTATGGCTATGGCTGAGTTGTCTATGGCCATGGCTACTGCTGCTATGGCTATGGCTATGGCTGCTATGGCTGTGGCTATGGCTATGGCTGCTGTGGCTAATGCTATGGCTGCTATGGCTATAGCTATGCGTGCTACGGCTATGGCTATGTCTGCTATGGTTATTGCTATAGCTACTACGGCTATGGCTACGGCTGCTAAGACTATGGCTATGGCTACCGCTGCTGTGGCTATGGCTATGGATGCCATGGCTACGGCTATGGCTACGGCTATGGCTGATATGGCTATGTCTATCGCTGCTATGGCTATGGCTACGGCTGCTATGGCTATCGCTATGCGTGCTATGGCTATGGCTATGGCTGCAATGGCTATGGCTATGGCTGCAATGGCTGCTATGGCTATGGCTATTACTGCTAAGGCTATGGCTATGGCTATGGCTATGGCTTCTATGGCTATGGCTATATCTGCTGTGGCTATGGCTATGACTGCTATGACTGTGGCTATGGCTATGGCTGCTATGGCTATGGCTATGGCTATGTCTGCTATGGCTGCTATGGCTATGGATATGGCTGCTATAGCTTTGGCTGTGACTACTTTGGCTATGGCTCTAGTTGCTATGGCTATGGCTATGGCTATGGCTGCTATGGCTGCTATGGCTATGACTATGGCTGCTATAGCTTTGGCTGTGGCTGCTATGGCTATGGCTATGGCTGCTATGGCTATGGCTACGGCTGCTATGGCTATGGCTGCGGTTGCTATGGCTATCGCTATGCGTGCTATTGCTATGGCTATGGCTGCTATGGCTATGACTATGACTGCTATGGCTGCTATGGCTATGCCTATTGCTGCTATGGGTACTGCTATGGCTGTGGCTATGACTGCTATGGCTATGGCTATGGCTGCTAGGGCTGCTATGGCTATGACTATTGCTGCTGTGGCTATGGCTATGACTATGGCTGCTATGGCTGCTATGGCTATGCCTATTGCTGCTATGGGTACTGCTATGGCTGTGGCTATGACTGCTATGGCTATGGCTATGGCTGCTAGGGCTGCTATGGCTATGACTATTGCTGCTGTGGCTATGGCTATGACTATGGCTGCTATGGCTATGGCTATGGCTGCTGTGGATAAGGCTATGCCTGGTATGGTTCTGGCTGTGGCTGCTATGTCTATGGTTGTGGCTATGGTTGCTATGGCTATGGCTATGGCTGCTATGGCTATGGCTATGGCTGTTATGGCTATGACTATGGCTGCTAATGCTATGGCTATGGCTATGGCTCCTATGGATATAGCTATGGCTGCTATTGCCGTGGCGATGGCTGCTGTGACTATGGCTATGGCTGCTATGGCTATGGCTGCTGAGGCTATAGCTATGGCTGCTATGGCTACGGCTATGGCTATGGATGCTCTGGCTATGGCTGCGGCTGCTATGGCTGTCGCTATGCGTGCTATGGCTATGGCTATGGCTGCTATGGCTATGCCTATGGATCCTTTGGCTATGGCTAAAGCTGCTATGGCTATGGCTATAGCTGCTATAGCAATGGCTATGGCTGCTATGGCTATGACTGCTGTGGCGATAGCTATGGCTGCTATGGCTATGGCTATGGCTATGGCTGCTATGGCTATGGCTATGGCTGCTATGGCTATGGCTACTTCTGCTAAGGCTATGGCTATGGCTATGGCTCCTATGGATATGGCTATGGCTGCTATGGCCGTGGCGATGGGTGCTGTGGCTATGGCTATGGCTGCTATTGCAATGACTATGGCTGCTATGGCTATGGCTATGTCTGCTATGGCTGTGGCTACGGCTATGGCTGCTATAGCTATGGCTATGGCTATGGCTGCTATGGCTATCGCTATGGCTGCTTTGGCTATGGCTATGGCTGCTATGGCTATTGCATTGGCTGCTGTGGCTGTGGATATGTCTATGGCTGCTATGGCTATGTCTATGGCCTTGGCTGCTATGGCTATGGCTATGGCTGCTATGGCTATGGCTATGGCTATGGCTGCTATAGCTATGGCTATGGCTGCTAGTGCTATGACTATGGCTGCTATGGCTATGACTATGGCTCCTATAACTATGGCTATGGATGCTTTGGCTATGGCTAAAGCTGCTATGGCTGTGACTATGGCTGCTATTGCTATGACTATGGCTGCTATGGCTATGGCTATGGCTGCTATGGCTATGGCTGCTATAGCTATGGCTATGGCTGCTAATGCTATGACTATGGCTGCTATGGCTATGCCTATGGCTCCTATGACTATGGCTATGGATGCTTTGGCTATGGCTAAAGCTGCTATGGCTATGACTATGGCTGCTATTGCTTTGACTATGGCTGCTATGGCTATGGCTATGTCTAGTATGGCTGTGGCAACGGCTATGGCTGCTATAGCTATGGCTATGGCTATGGCTGCTATGGCTATCGCTATGGCTGCTATGGCTATGGCTATGGCTGCTATGGCTATGTCTGCTATAGCTATGGCTATGGCTGCTAATGCTATGGCTATGGCTGCTATAGCTATGGCTATGGCTGCTAGTGCTATGACTATGGCTGCTATGGCTATGACTATGGCTCCTATAACTATGGCTATGGATGCTTTGGCTATGGCTAAAGCTGCTATGGCTGTGACTATGGCTGCTATTGCTATGACTATGGCTGCTATGGCTATGGCTATGGCTGCTATGGCTATGGCTGCTATAGCTATGGCTATGGCTGCTAATGCTATGACTATGGCTGCTATGGCTATGCCTATGGCTCCTATGACTATGGCTATGGATGCTTTGGCTATGGCTAAAGCTGCTATGGCTATGACTATGGCTGCTATTGCTTTGACTATGGCTGCTATGGCTATGGCTATGTCTACTATGGCTGTGGCAACGGCTATGGCTGCTATAGCTATGGCTATGGCTATGGCTGCTATGGCTATCGCTATAGCTGCTATGGCTATGGCTATGGCTGCTATGGCTATGTCTGCTATAGCTATGGCTATGGCTGCTAATGCTATGACTATGGCTGCTTTAGCTATGGCTATGGCTGCTAATGCTATGACTATGGCTTCTATGGCTATGGCTATGGCTCCTATGACTATGGCTATGGATGCTTTGGCTATGGCTAAAGCTGCTATGGCTATGACTATGGCTGCTTTGCTATGACTATGGCTGCTTTGGATATGGCTATAGCTGCTATGGCTGTGGATCTGGCTATTATGGCTATGGCTAAGGCTGCTATGGCTATGGCAGCTTTGGCTATGGCTATAGATGCTACGGCTATGGCTCTGGCTGCTATGGCTATGGCTATGGCTGCTATGTCTATGGCTGGTATAGCTATGGCTATGGCTGCTACGGATATGGCTACAGCTGCTATGGCTATGGCATTGGCTGCTGTGGCTATGGCTATGTCTATGGCTGCTATGGGTATGGCTATGGCTGCTATGGATATATCTATGGCTGCTATGACTATGGCTACGGCTGGTATGGCAATCGCTAGGGCTGCAATGGCTATGGCTATGGCTATGGCTGCTATGGCTATGGCTAAGGCTGCTTTGGGTATGGCTACTGCTGCTATGGCTATGGCTATGGCTGCTATGGCTGTGGCTATGGCTATGGCTGCTGTGGCTAATGCTATGGCTGCTATGGCTATGGCTATGGCTACTATGGCTATGACTATGGCTGCTATGGCTATGGCTATGTCTGCTATGGCTATGGGTATGGCTGCTATGAATATGGCTATTGCTGCTATGGCTATGGCTATGGCTGCTCTGGATATGGTTATGGCTGCTATGGCTGTAGCTATGCGTGCTACGGCTATGGCTATGTCTGCTATGGTTATTGCTATAGCTACTACGGCTATGGCTACGGCTGCTAAGACTATGGCTATGGCTACCGCTGCTGTGGCTATGGCTATGGATGCCATGGCTACGGCTATGGCTACGGCTATGGCTGATATGGCTATGTCTATCGCTGCTATGGCTATGGCTACGGCTGCTATGGCTATCGCTATGCGTGCTATGGCTATGGCTATGGCTGCAATGGCTATGGCTATGGCTGCAATGGCTGCTATGGCTATGGCTATTGCTGCTAAGGCTATGGCTATGGCTATGGCTATGGCTTCTATGGCTATGGCAATATTTGCTGTGGCTATGGCTATTACTGCTATGACTATGGCTATGGCTATGGCTGCTGTGGATAAGGCTATGCCTGGTATGGTTGTGGCAATGGCTGCTATGTCTATGGTTTTGGCTATGGTTGCTATGGCTATGGCTATGGCTGCTATGGCTATGGCTATGGCTGCTATGGCTATGGCTATGGCTGTTATTGCTATGACTATGGCTGCTATTGCCGTGGCGATGGCTGCTGTGACTATGGCTATGGGTGCTATGGCTATGGCTGCTCTGGCTATAGCTATGGCTGCTATGGCTACGGCTATGGCTATGGATGCTCTGGCTATGGCTGCGGCTGCTATGGCTATCGCTATGCGTGCTATTGCTATGGCTATGGCTGCAATGGCTATGGCTATGGCTGCTATGGCTATGGCTATGGCTGTGTTTGGCTATGGCTGCTATAGCTATGGCTATGGCTGATATGGCTATGGCTATAGCTGCTATGGCTATGGGTATGGATGCTTTGGCTATGGCTATGGCTGATATGGCTATGGCTATGGCTGCTATGGCTATGGCTATGGCTGCTATGGCTATGGCTATGGATTCTTTGGCTATGGTTAAAGCTGCTATGGCTATGACTATAGCTGCTATAGCTATGGCTATGGCTGCTACGGCTATGGCTGCTGTGGCGATAGCTATGGCTGCTATGGCTATGGCTATGGCTGCTATGGATATGGTTATGTCTGCTATGGCTATAGCTATGCGTGCTACGGCTATGGCTATGTCTGCTATGGTTATTGCTATAGCTACTACGGCTATGGCTACGGCTGCTAAGACTATGGCTATGGCTACCGCTGCTGTGGCTATGGCTATGGATGCCATGGCTACGGCTATGGCTACGGCTATGGCTGATATGGCTATGTCTATCGCCGCTATGGCTATGGCTACGGCTGCTATGGATATCGCTATGCGTGCTATGTCTATGGCTATGGCTGCAATGGCTATGGCTATGGCTGCAATGGCTGCTATGGCTATGGCTATTGCTGCTAAGGCTATGGCTATGGCTATGGCTATGGCTTCTATGGCTATGGCTATATTTGCTGTGGCTATGGCTATGACTGCTATGACTATGGCTATGGCTATGGCTGCTATGGCTATGGCTATGGCTATGGCTGCTAAGGCTATGGCTATGGCTGTTATGGCTATGACTATGGCTGCTAATGCTATGGCTATGGCTATGGCTCCTATGGATATAGCTATGGCTGCTATTGCCGTGGCGATGGCTGCTGTGACTATGGCTATGGCTGCTATGGCTATGGCTGCTGTGGCTATAGCTATGGCTGCTATGGCTACGGCTATGGCTATGGATGCTCTGGCTATGGCTGCGGCTGCTATGGGTATCGCTATGCGCGCTATTGCTATAGCTATGGCTGCTATGGCTATGGCTATGGCTGCTATGGCTATGGCTATGGCTGTGTTTGGCTATGGCTGCTATAGCTATGGCTATGGCTGATATGGCTATGGCTATAGCTGCTATGGCTATGGGTATGGATGCTTTGGCTATGGCTATGGCTGATATGGCTATGGCTATGGCTGCAATGGCTATGGCTACGGCAGCTATGGCTGTCGCTATGCGTGCTATGGCTATGGCTATGGCTGCTATGGCTATGGCTATGGATTCTTTGGCTATGGCTAAAGCTGCTATGGCTATGACTATAGCTGCTATAGCTATGGCTATGGCTGCTATGGCTATGGCTGCTGTGGCGATAGCTATGGCTGCTATGGCTATGGCTATGGCTGCTATGGCTATTGCTATGCTTGCTTTGGATTTGGCTATAGCTGCTATGGCTGTGGATCTGGCTGCTATGGCTATGTCTGCTTTGGCTATGGCTATAGCTGCTATGGCTATGGCTCCGGCTGCTGTGGCTGTGGCTATGGCTGCTACGTCTATGGCTAGTATAGCTATGGCTATGGCTGTTACGGCTATGGCTACAGCTGCGATGGCTATGGCATTGGCTGTTGTGGCTATGGCTATGTCTATAGCTGCCATGGCTGTGGCTATGGCTGCTATGGTTATATCTATGGCGGCTATGGCTATGGCTACGTCTGCTATGGCAATCGCTATGGGTACTGCTATGGCTGTGGCTATGACTGCTATGGCTATGGCTATGGCTGCTAGGGCTGCTATGGCTATGACTATTGCTGCTGTGGCTATGGCTATGACTATGGCTGATATGGCTATAGCTATGGCTGCTATGGCTACGGCTATGGCTATGGATGCTCTGGCTATGGCTGCGGCTGCTATGGCTATCGCTATGCGCGCTATTGCTATGGCTATGGCTGCTATGGCTATGGCTATGGCTGCTATGGCTATGGCTATGGCTGTGTTTGGCTATGGCTGCTATAGCTATGGCTATGGCTGATATGGCTATGGCTATAGCTGCTATGGCTATGGGTATGGATGCTTTGGCTATGGCTATGGCTGATATGGCTATGGCTATGGCTGCAATGGCTATGGCTACGGCAGCTATGGCTGTCGCTATGCGTGCTATGGCTATGGCTATGGCTGCTATGGCTATGGCTATGGATTCTTTGGCTATGGCTAAAGCTGCTATGGCTATGACTATAGCTGCTATAGCTATGGCTATGGCTGCTATGGCTATGGCTGCTGTGGCGATAGCTATGGCTGCTATGGCTATGGCTATGGCTGCTATGGCTATTGCTATGCTTGCTTTGGATTTGGCTATAGCTGCTATGGCTGTGGATCTGGCTGCTATGGCTATGTCTGCTTTGGCTATGGCTATAGCTGCTATGGCTATGGCTCCGGCTGCTGTGGCTGTGGCTATGGCTGCTACGTCTATGGCTAGTATAGCTATGGCTATGGCTGTTACGGCTATGGCTACAGCTGCGATGGCTATGGCATTGGCTGTTGTGGCTATGGCTATGTCTATAGCTGCCATGGCTGTGGCTATGGCTGCTATGGTTATATCTATGGCGGCTATGGCTATGGCTACGTCTGCTATGGCAATCGCTATGGGTACTGCTATGGCTGTGGCTATGACTGCTATGGCTATGGCTATGGCTGCTAGGGCTGCTATGGCTATGACTATTGCTGCTGTGGCTGTGGCTATGGCTATGGCTGCTGTGGCTAATGCTATGGCTGCTATGGCTATGGCTATGGCTACTATGGCTATGACTATGCCTGCTATGGCTATGGCTATGCATGCTATGGCTATGGGTATGGCTGCTATGAATATGGCTATTGCTGCTATGGCTATGGCTATGGCTGCTCTGGATATGGTTATGGCTGCTATGGCTATAGCTATGCGTGCTACGGCTATGGCTATGTCTGCTATGGTTATTGCTATAGCTACTACGGCTATGGCTACGGCTGCTAAGACTATGGCTATGGCTACCGCTGCTGTGGCTATGGCTATGGATGCCATGGCTACGGCTATGGCTACGGCTATGGCTGATATGGCTATGTCTATCGCTGCTATGGCTATGGCTACGGCTGCTATGGCTATCGCTATGCGTGCTATGGCTATGGCTATGGCTGCAATGGCTATGGCTATGGCTGCAATGGCTGCTATGGCTATGGCTATTGCTGCTAAGGCTATGGCTATGACTGCTATGACTATGGCTATGGCTATGGCTGCTATGGCTATGGCTATGGCTATGTCTGCTATGGCTGCTATGGCTATGGATATGGCTGCTATAGCTTTGGCTGTGACTACTTTGGCTATGGCTCTAGTTGCTATGGCTATGGCTATGGCTATGGCTGCTATGGCTGCTATGGCTATGACTATGGCTGCTATAGCTTTGGCTGTGGCTGCTATGGCTATGGCTATGGCTGCTATGGCTATGGCTACGGCTGCTATGGCTATGGCTGCGGTTGCTATGGCTATCGCTATGCGTGCTATTGCTATGGCTATGGCTGCTATGGCTATGACTATGACTGCTATGGCTGCTATGGCTATGCCTATTGCTGCTATGGGTACTGCTATGGCTGTGGCTATGACTGCTATGGCTATGGCTATGGCTGCTAGGGCTGCTATGGCTATGACTATGGCTGATATGGCTATGGCTATGGCTGCTGTGGATAAGGCTATGCCTGGTATGGTTGTGGCTATGGCTGCTATGTCTATGGTTGTGGCTATGGTTGCTATGGCTATGGCTATGGCTGCTATGGCTATGGCTATGGCTGTTATGGCTATGACTATGGCTGCTAATGCTATGGCTATGGCTATGGCTCCTATGGATATAGCTATGGCTGCTATTGCCGTGGCGATGGCTGCTGTGACTATGGCTATGGCTGCTATGGCTATGGCTGCTGTGGCTATAGCTATGGGTGCTATGGCTACGGCTATGGCTATGGATGCTCTGGCTATGGCTGCGGCTGCTATGGCTGTCGCTATGCGTGCTATGGCTATGGCTATGGCTGCTATGGCTATGCCTATGGATTCTTTGGCTATGGCTAAAGCTGCTATGGCTATGGCTATAGCTGCTATAGCTATGGCTATGGCTGCTATGGCTATGACTGCTGTGGCGATAGCTATGGCTGCTATGGCTATGGCTATGGCTATGGCTGCTATGGCTATGGCTATGGCTGCTATGGCTATTGCTATGGCTGCTTTGGATTTGGCTATAGCTGCTATGGCTGTGTATCTGGCTGCTATGGCTATGTCTGCTTTGGCTATGGCTATAGCTGCTATGGCTATGGCTATGGCTGCTGTGGCTATGGCTATGGCTGCTATGGCTCCTATGGCTATGGTTATTGCTGCTATGGCTACTGCTACGGGTATGGCTATGGCTGCTATGGCTATGACTATGGCTGCTAGGGCTGCTATGGCTATGACTATTGCTGCTATGGCTATGGTTACGGCTATGACTAGGGCTGCTATGGCTATGTATATGGCTGCTATGGCTGTGGCTGATATAGCTATGCCTATGGCCGCTACGGCTATGGCTATAACTGCTATGGCTATGGCTGATATAGCTATGCCTATGGCCGCTACGGCTATGGCTATAACTGCTCTGGCTATGGCATTGGCTGCTGTGGCTATGGCTATGGCTATGACAATGGCTGCTGTGGCTATGCCTATGGCTGCTATGTCTATGGCTATGGCTGCTATGGCTATGGCTATGGCTATGGCTGATATGGCTATGGCTATGCCTGCGATGGCTACGGATATGGCTCCAATGGATACACCTATGGCTGCTATGGTTATGTCTATGGCTGCTATGGCTATGGCTATGTCTGCGTTAGCTGTGGCTACAGCTGCTATAGCTACGACTATGGCTGCTGTGTCTATGGATGCTGTGGCTGCTGTGGCTATCGCTATGGCTGCAATGGCTATGGCTATGGCTGCGGCTGCTATGGCTATGGCTATGTCTGCTATGGCTGTGGCTATGGCCATGACTGCTATAGCTATGGCTATGGCTATGGCTGCTATGGCTATGGCTATGGCGGCTATGGCTATGGCTATGGCTGCTATGGCTATTGCTATGGCTATGGCTATTGCTGCTATGGCTGTGGCTATGGCTACTTTGGCTATGGCTATGGCTATGCCAGCGATGGCTATGTCTATGGTTACTGTAGCTATTGCGTCTATCTGCTATGGCTATGGCTACGGCTGCTATGGCTGTCGCTATGCGTGCTATGGCTATGGCTATGGCTGCTATGGCTATTGCTATTGCTACTATGGCGATGGCTATGGCTATGGCTATGCCTGCGATGGCTACGGATATGGCTCCAATGGATACAGCTATGGCTGCTATGGTTATGTCTATGGCTGCTATGGCTATGGCTATGTCTGCGTTAGCTATGGCTACAGCTGCTATAGCTACGACTATGGCTGCTGTGGCTATGGATGCTGTTACTGCTGTGGCTATCGCTATGGCTGCAATGGCTATGGCTATGGCTGCGGCTGCTATGGCTATGGCTATGTCTGCTATGGCTGTGGCTATGGCCATGGCTGCTTTAGCTATGGCTATGGCTATGGCTGCTATGGCTATGGCTATGGCGGCTATGGCTATGGCTACGGCTGCTATGGCTATCGTTATGGCTGCAATGGCTATGGCTATGGCTGCTATGGCTATGACTATGGCTATGGCTGCTATGGCTATGGCTATGGCTGCTTTGGATATGGTTATAGCTGCCATGGCTGTGGATCTGGCTGCTATGGCTATGGCTAAGGCTGCTATGGCTACGGCAGCTTTGGCTATGGCTATAGCTGCTATGGCTATGGCTCTGGCTGCTATGGCTATGGCTATGGCTGCTATGTCTATGGCTGGTACAGCTATGGCTATGGCTGCGACGGATATGGCTACAGCTGCTATGGCTATGGCATTGGCTGCTGTGGCTATGGCTATGTCTATGGCTGCTATGGCTATGGCTATGGCTGCTATGGATATATCTATGGCTGCTATGGCTATGGCTACGGCTGGTATGGCAATCGCTATGGCTGCTCTGGCTATGGCTATGGCTGCTGTGGCTATGGCTATGACTACGGCTATGGCTGCTACTGCCGCTATGTCTGTGGCTGGTATAGCTATGCCTATGGCTGCTACGGCTATGGCTACAACTGCTATGGCTATAGCATTGGCTGCTGTGGCTATGGCTATGGCTCTAGCTGCTATGGCTATGGCTATGGCTGCCATGGCTATGGCTATGGCTGCTATGGCTATGACTATGGCTGCTGTAGCTTTGGCTGTGGATGCTATGGCTATAACTGCTCTCGCTGCTATGGCTATGGCTATTGTTGCTACGGCTATGGCTATGGCTATAGCTATGACTGCTATGGCTATGGCTATGGCTGCTATGGCTATGGCTATGGCTGCTATGGCTATGGCTATAGCTGCTATGGCTATGGCTCCGGCTGCTATGGCTATGGCTATTGCTATGCCTTGGTATGGATATAGCTGCTATGGTTATGGCTCTGGCTGCTGTGGCTATGGCTATGGCTATGGCTGCTATGGCTGTGGCTATGCCTGCTATTGCTATCGCTAATGCTGCAATGGCAATGGCTATGCCTACGGCTATGGCTATGGCTGCTATGGCTATGGCTATGGCTGCTCTGGCTATGGCTCTGGCCATGGCTGCTATGGCCATGGCTATGGCTGCTATGGCTTTCGCTATGCGTGCTATGGCTATGGCTATGGCTGCTATGGCTATGTCTAAGGCTGCTTTGGGTATGGCTATAGCTGCTATGGCTATGGCTCTGGGTGTTATGGCTATAGCTATGGCTGCTATGGCTATGGCTTTGGCCATGTCTATGGCTGCTATGGCTATGGCTCTGGCTGCTGTGGCTATGGCTATGGCTGCTGTGGCTATGGCTCTGGCTGCTATGGCTATGGCCATCGCTGCTATGGCTATGGCTGCTATGGCAATGGCTGAGTTGGCTATGGCCATGGCTACTGCTGCTATGGCTATGGCTATGGCTGCTATGGCTGTGGCTATGGCTATGGCTATGTCTGCTATGGCTGCTATGGCTATGGATACGGCTGCTATAGCTTTGGCTGTGACTACATTGGCTATGGCTCTAGTTGCGATGGCTATGGCTATGGCTATGGCTGCTATGGCTGCTATGGCTATGACTATGGCTGCTATAGCTTTGGCTGTGGCTGCTATGGCTATGGCTATGGTTGCTATGGCTATGGCTACGGCTGCTATGGCTATGGCTGCGGTTGCTATGGCTATCGCTATGCGTGCTATTGCTATGGCTATGGCTGCTATGGCTATGACTATGACTGCTATGGCTGCTATGGCTATGCCTATTGCTGCTATGGGTACTGCTATGGCTGTGGCTATGACTGCTATGGCTATGGCTATGGCTGCTAGGGCTGCTATGGCTATGACTATGACTGATATGGCTATGGCTATGGCTGCTGTGGATAAGGCTATGCCTGGTATGGTTGTGGCTATGGCTGCTATGTCTATGGTTGTGGCTATGGTTGCTATGGCTATGGCTATGGCTGCTATGGCTATGTCTATGGCTGTTATGGCTATGACTATGGCTGCTAATGCTATGGCTATGGCTATGGCTCCTATGGATATAGCTATGGCTGCTATTGCCGTGGCGATGGCTGCTGTGACTATGGCTATGGCTGCTATGGCTATGGCTACGGCTGCTATGGCTATCGCTATGCGCGCTATGGCTATGGCTATGGCTGCAATGGCTATGGCTATGGCTGCAATGGCTGCTATGGCTATGGCTATTGCTGCTAAGGCTATGGCTATGGCTATGGCTATGGCTTCTATGGCTATGGCTATATTTGCTGTGGCTATGGCTATGACTGCTATGACTATGGCTATGGCTATGGCTGCTATGGCTATGGCTATGGCTATGGCTGCTATGGCTATGGCTATGGCTGTTATGGCTATGACTATGGCTGCTAATGCTATGGCTATGGCTATGGCTCCTATGGATATAGCTATGGCTGCTATTGCCGTGGCGATGGCTGCTGTGACTATGGCTATGGCTGCTATGGCTATGGCTGCTGTGGCTATAGCTATGGCTGCTATGGCTACGGCTATGGCTATGGATGCTCTGGCTATGGCTGCGGCTGCTATGGCTATCGCTATGCGCGCTATTGCTATGGCTATGGCTGCTATGGCTATGGCTATGGCTGCTATGGCTATGGCTATGGCTGTGTTTGGCTATGGCTGCTATAGCTATGGCTATGGCTGATATGGCTATGGCTATAGCTGCTATGGCTATGGGTATGGATGCTTTGTCTATGGCTATGGCTGAAATGGCTATGGCTATGGCTGCAATGGCTATGGCTACGGCAGCTATGGCTGTCGCTATGCGTGCTATGGCTATGGCTATGGCTGCTATGGCTATGGCTATGGATTCTTTGGCTATGGCTAAAGCTGCTATGGCTATGACTATAGCTGCTATAGCTATGGCTATGGCTGCTATGGCTATGGCTGCTGTGGCGATAGCTATGGCTGCTATGGCTATGGCTATGGCTGCTATGGCTATTGCTATGGTTGCTTTGGATTTGGCTATAGCTGCTATGGCTGTGGATCTGGCTGCTATGGCTATGTCTGCTTTGGCTATGGCTATAGCTGCTATGGCTATGGCTCCGGCTGCTGTGGCTGTGGCTATGGCTGCTACGTCTATGGCTAGTATAGCTATGGCTATGGCTGTTACGGCTATGGCTACAGCTGCGATGGCTATGGCATTGGCTGTTGTGGCTATGGCTATGTCTATAGCTGCCATGGCTGTGGCTATGGCTGCTATGGTTATATCTATGGCGGCTATGGCTATGGCTACGTCTGCTATGGCAATCGCTATGGGTACTGCTATGGCTGTGGCTATGACTGCTATGGCTATGGCTATGGCTGCTAGGGCTGCTATGGCTATGACTATTGCTGCTGTGGCTATGGCTATGACTATGGCTGATATGGCTATGGCTATGGCTGCTGTGGATAAGGCTATGCCTGGTATGGTTGTGGCTATGGCTGCTATGTCTATGGTTGTGGGTATGGTTGCTATGGCTATGGCTATGGCTGCTATGGCTATGGCTATGGCTGTTATGGCTATGACTATGGCTGCTAATGCTATGGCTATGACTATGGCTCCTATGGATGTGGCTATGGCTGCTATTGCCGTGGCGATGGCTGCTGTGACTATGGCTATGGCTGCTATGGCTATGGCTGCTATGGCTATAGCTATGGCTGCTATGGCTATGGCTATGGCTATGGATGCTCTGGCTATGTCTGCGGCTGCTATGGCTATCGCTATGCGTGCTATTGCTATTGCTATGGCTGCTATGGCTATGGCTATGGCTGCTTTGGCTATGGCTATGGCTGCTATGGCTATTGCATTGGCTGCTGTGGCTGTGGCTATGTCTATGGCTGCTATGGCTATGTCTATGGCCTTGGCTGCTATGGCTATGGCTATGGCTGCTATGGCTATGGCTATGGCTATGGCTGCTATAGCTATGGCTATGGCTGCTAGTGCTATGACTATGGCTGCTATGGCTATGACTATGGCTCCTATAACTATGGCTATGGATGCTTTGGCTATGGCTAAAGCTGCTATGGCTGTGACTATGGCTGCTATTGCTATGACTATGGCTGCTATGGCTATGGCTATGGCTGCTATGGCTATGGCTGCTATAGCTATGGCTATGGCTGCTAATGCTATGACTATGGCTGCTATGGCTATGCCTATGGCTCCTATGACTATGGCTATGGATGCTTTGGCTATGGCTAAAGCTGCTATGGCTATGACTATGGCTGCTATTGCTTTGACTATGGCTGCTATGGCTATGGCTATGTCTACTATGGCTGTGGCAACGGCTATGGCTGCTATAGCTATGGCTATGGCTATGGCTGCTATGGCTATCGCTATGGCTGCTATGGCTATGGCTATGGCTGCTATGGCTATGTCTGCTATAGCTATGGCTATGGCTGCTAATGCTATGACTATGGCTGCTTTAGCTATGGCTATGGCTGTTAATGCTATGACTATGGCTTCTATGGCTATGGCTATGGCTCCTATGACTATGGCTATGGATGCTTTGGCTATGGCTAAAGCTGCTATGGCTATGACTATGGCTGCTATTGCTATGACTATGGCTGCTTTGGATATGGCTATAGCTGCTATGGCTGTGGATCTGGCTGTTATGGCTATGGCTAAGGCTGCTATGGCTATGGCAGCTTTGGCTATGGCTATAGATGCTACGGCTATGGCTCTGGCTGCTATGGCTATGGCTATGGCTGCTATGTCTATGGCTGGTATAGCTATGGCTATGGCTGCTACGGATATGGCTACAGCTGCTATGGCTATGGCATTGGCTGCTGTGGCTATGGCTATGTCTATGTCTGCTATGGGTATGGCTATGGCAGCTATGGATATATCTATGGCTGCTATGACTATGGCTACGGCTGGTATGGCAATCGCTAGGCCTGCAATGGCTATGGCTATGGCTATGGCTGCTATGGCTATGGCTAAGGCTGCTTTGGGTATGGCTACTGCTGCTATGGCTATGGCTATGGCTGCTATGGCTGTGGCTATGGCTATGGCTGCTGTGGCTAATGCTATGGCTGCTATGGCTATGGCTATGGCTACTATGGCTATGACTCTGGCTGCTATGGCTATGGCTATGTCTGCTATGGCTATGGGTATGGCTGCTATGAATATGGCTATTGCTGCTATGGCTATGGCTATGGCTGCTCTGGATATGGTTATGGCTGCTATGGCTGTAGCTATGCGTGCTACGGCTATGGCTATGTCTGCTATGGTTATTGCTATAGCTACTACGGCTATGGCTACGGCTGCTAAGACTATGGCTATGGCTACCGCTGCTGTGGCTATGGCTATGGATGCCATGGCTACGGCTATGGCTACGGCTATGGCTGATATGGCTATGTCTATCGCTGCTATGGCTATGGCTACGGCTGCTATGGCTATCGCTATGCGTGCTATGGCTATGGCTATGGCTGCAATGGCTATGGCTATGGCTGCAATGGCTGCTATGGCTATGGCTATTGCTGCTAAGGCTATGGCTATGGCTATGGCTATGGCTATGGCTTCTATGGCTATGGCTATGGCTGCTATGGCTATGGCTATGGCTGCTATGGCTATGGCTATGGATTCTTTGGCTATGGCTAAAGCTGCTATGGCTATGACTATAGCTGCTATAGCTATGGCTATGGCTGCTATGGCTATGGCTGCTGTGGCGATAGCTATGGCTGCTATGGCTATGGCTATGGCTGCTATGGCTATTGCTATGGTTGCTTTGGATTTGGCTATAGCTGCTATGGCTGTGGATCTGGCTGCTATGGCTATGTCTGCTTTGGCTATGGCTATAGCTGCTATGGCTATGGCTCCGGCTGCTGTGGCTGTGGCTATGGCTGCTACGTCTATGGCTAGTATAGCTATGGCTATGGCTGTTACGGCTATGGCTACAGCTGCGATGGCTATGGCATTGGCTGTTGTGGCTATGGCTATGTCTATAGCTGCCATGGCTGTGGCTATGGCTGCTATGGTTATATCTATGGCGGCTATGGCTATGGCTACGTCTGCTATGGCAATCGCTATGGGTACTGCTATGGCTGTGGCTATGACTGCTATGGCTATGGCTATGGCTGCTAGGGCTGCTATGGCTATGACTATTGCTGCTGTGGCTATGGCTATGACTATGGCTGATATGGCTATGGCTATGGCTGCTGTGGATAAGGCTATGCCTGGTATGGTTGTGGCTATGGCTGCTATGTCTATGGTTGTGGCTATGGTTGCTATGGCTATGGCTATGGCTGCTATGGCTATGGCTATGGCTGTTATGGCTATGACTATGGCTGCTAATGCTATGGCTATGACTATGGCTCCTATGGATGTGGCTATGGCTGCTATTGCCGTGGCGATGGCTGCTGTGACTATGGCTATGGCTGCTATGGCTATGGCTGCTATGGCTATAGCTATGGCTGCTATGGCTATGGCTATGGCTATGGATGCTCTGGCTATGTCTGCGGCTGCTATGGCTATCGCTATGCGTGCTATTGCTATGGCTATGGCTGCTATGGCTATGGCTATGGCTGCTATGGCTATGGCTATGGCTGTGTTTGGCTGTGGCTGCTATAGCTATGGCTATGGCTGATATGGCTATGGCTATAGCTGCTATGGCTATGGGTATGGATGCTTTGGCTATGGCTATGGCTGATATGGCTATGCCTATAGCTGCTATGGCTATGGCTACGGCAGCTATGGCTGTCGCTATGCGTGCTATGGCTATGGCTATGGCTGCTATGGCTATGCCTATGGATTCTTTGGCTATGGCTAAAGCTGCTATGGCTATGGCTATAGCTGCTATAGCTATGGCTATGCCTGCTATGGCTATGACTGCTGTGGCGATAGCTATGGCTGCTATGGCTATGGCTATGGCTATGGCTGCTATGGCTATGGTTATGGCTGCTATGGCTATTGCTATGGCTGCTATGGCAATCGCTATGTCTGCTAAGGCTATGGTTATGGCAGCTGTTGCTATGGCTATGGCTGCTATGGCTATGGCTATGGCTGCTAAGGCTATGGCTATGGCTATGGCTCCTATGTATATGGCTATGGCTGCTACGGCCATGGCTACGGCTGCTATGGCTATGCCTATGTCTGCTTTGGCCATGGCTACAGCTGCTATAGCAACGGCTCTGGCTGCTATGGCTATGCCTGCTATGGCTGTGGCTATGGCTGCTGTGGCTATGGCTGCTACAGCTATGGCAATGGCTGCTAATGCTATAACTATGGCTGCTATGGCTATGGCTATTGTTGCTATGGCAATGGCTATGGCTATGGCTGTGGCTGTTATGGCTATTGCCACGGTTGCTATGGCTGTCGCTATGCGTGCTATGGCTATGGCTATGGCTGCTATGGCTATGGCTATGGCTGCTATGGCTCTGGCTATGGATGCTAAGGCTATGGCTATGGCTGCTATGGTTGTGACTATGGCTGCTATGGCTGTGGCTGCTATAGCTATGGCTATGGCTGCTATGGCTATGGCTGCTATAGCTATGGCTATGGCTGCTATAGCTATGGCTATGGCTGCTATGGCTATGGCTGCTATAGCTATGGCTATGGCTGCTAATGCTATGACTATGGCTGCTATGGCTATGCCTATGGCTCCTATGACTATGGCTATGGATGCTTTGGCTATGGCTAAAGCTGCTATGGCTATGACTATGGCTGCTATTGCTTTGACTATAGCTGCTATGGCTATGGCTATGTCTGCTATGGCTGTGGCAACGGCTATGGCTGCTATAGCTATGGCTATGGCTATGGCTGCTATGGCTATCGCTATGGCTGCTATGGCTATGGCTATGGCTGCTATGGCTATGTCTGCTATAGCTATGGCTATGGCTGCTAATGCTATGACTATGGCTGCTATAGCTATGCCTATGGCTGCTAATGCTATGACTATGGCTTCTATGGCTATGGCTATGGCTCCTATGACTATGGCTATGGCAATGGCTGCTATGGCTATGGATATGGCTATGTCTGCAATGGCTGCTATGGCTATGAATATCGCTGCTATAGCTTTGGCTGTGACTACTTTGGCTATGGCTCTAGTTGCTATGGCTATGGCTTCTATGGCTATGGCTATATCTGCTATGGCTATGGCTATGACTGCTATGACTATGGCTATGGCAATGGCTGCTATGGCTATGGCTATGGTCATGTCTATGGCCGCTATGGCTATGGCTAAGGCTGCTTTGGGTATGGCTATAGCTGCTATGGCTATGGTACTGGCTTCTATGGCTATGGCTATGTCTGCTATGGCTGCTATGGCTATGGCTTTGGCCACGTCTACGGCTGCTATGGCTATGGCTGAGGCTGCTGTGGCTATGGTTATGGCTGCTGCGGCTATCGCTATGCGTGCTATGGCTATGGCTATGGCTGCTATGGCTATGGCTATGGCTGCTATGGCTGCTATGGCTATTGCTATTGCTACTATGGCGATGGCTATGGCTATGGCTATGCCTGCGATGGCTACGGATATGGCTCCAATGGATACAGCTATGGCTGCTATGGTTATGTCTATGGCTGCTATGGCTATGGCTATGTCTGCGTTAGCTATGGCTACAGCTGCTATAGCTACGACTATGGCTGCTGTGGCTATGGATGCTGTTACTGCTGTGGCTATCGCTATGGCTGCAATGGCTATGGCTATGGCTGCTATGTATATGGCTGATATAGCTATGCCTATGGCTGCTACGGCTATGGCTATAACTGCTATGGCTATGGCATTGGCTGCTCTGGCTATGGCTATGGCTATGACAATGGCTGCTATGCCTATGGCTATGGCTGCTATATCTACGGCTGGTATAGCTATGGCTATGGCTGCTAATGCTATGACTATGGCTGCTATGGCTATGGCTATGGCTCCTATGACTATGGCTATGGATGCTTTGGCTATGGCTAAAGCTGCTATGGCTATGACTATGGCTGTTATTTCTATGACTATGGCTGCTATGGCTATGGCGCTGTCCGCTATGGCTGTGGCAACGGCTATGGCTGCTATAGCTATGGCTATGGCTATGGCTGCTATGGCTATCGCTATGGCTGCTATGGCTATGGCTATGGCTGCTATGGCTATTGTATTGGCCGCTGTGGCTGTGGCTATGTCTATGGATGCTATAGCTATGGCTATGGCTGCTATGGCTGTGGATCTGGCTGCTATGGCTATGGCTATGGCTGCTATGGATATATCTGTGGCTGCTATGGCTATGGCTACGGCTGGTATGGCAATCGCTATGGCTGCTCTGGCTATGGCTATGGCTGCTGTGGCTATGGCTATGACTACGGCTATGGCTGCTACTGCAGCTATGTCTGTGGCTGGTATAGCTATGCCTATGGCTGCTACGGCTATGGCTACAACTGCTATGGCTATAGCATTGGCTGCTGTGGCTATGGCTATGGCTCTAGCTGCTATGGCTATGGCTATGGCTGCCATGGCTATGGCTATGGCTGCTATGGCTATGACTATGGCTGCTGTAGCTTTGGCTGTGGATGCTATGGCTATGGCTGCTATGGCTATGGCTATGGTCATGTCTATGGCCGCTATGGCTATGGGTAAGGCTGCTGTGGGTATGGCTATAGCTGCTATGGCTATGGCTCTGGCTGCTATGGCTTTGGCTATGGCTGCTGTGGCTATGGCTATGGCTACTATGGCTATGGCTATAACTGCTCTCGCTGCTATGGCTATGGCTCCGGCTGCTATGGCTATGGCTATTGCTATGCCTTGGTATGGATATAGCTGCTATGGTTATGGCTCTGGCTGCTATGGCTATGGCTATGGCTATGGCTGCTATGGCTGTGGCTATGCCTGCTATTGCTATCGCTAATGCTGCAATGGCAATGGCTATGCCTACGGCTATGGCTATGGCTGCTATGGCTATGGCTATGGCTGCTCTGGCTATGGCTCTGGCCATGGCTGCTATGGCCATGGCTATGGCTGCTATGGCTTTCGCTATGCGTGCTATGGCTATGGCTATGGCTGCTATGGCTATGTCTAAGGCTGCTTTGGGTATGGCTATAGCTGCTATGGCTATGGCTCTGGGTGTTATGGCTATAGCTATGGCTGCTATGGCTATGGCTTTGGCCATGTCTATGGCTGCTATGGCTATGGCTCTGGCTGCTGTGGCTATGGCTATGGCTGCTGTGGCTATGGCTCTGCCTGCTATGGCTATGGCCATGGCTGCTATGGCTATGGCTGCTATGGCTATGGCTGAGTTGGCTATGGCCATGGCTACTGCTGCTATGGCTATGGCTATGGCTGCTATGGCTGTGGCTATGGCTATGGCTGCTGTGGCTAATGCTATGGCTGCTATGGCTATGGCTATGGCTACTATGGCTATGACTATGCCTGCTATGGCTATGGCTATGCATGCTATGGCTATGGGTATGGCTGCTATGAATATGGCTATTGCTGCTATGGCTATGGCTATGGCTGCTCTGGATATGGTTATGGCTGCTATGGCTATAGCTATGCGTGCTACGGCTATGGCTATGTCTGCTATGGTTATTGCTATAGCTACTACGGCTATGGCTACGGCTGCTAAGACTATGGCTATGGCTACCGCTGCTGTGGCTATGGCTATGGATGCCATGGCTACGGCTATGGCTACGGCTATGGCTGATATGGCTATGTCTATCGCTGCTATGGCTATGGCTACGGCTGCTATGGCTATCGCTATGCGTGCTATGGCTATGGCTATGGCTGCAATGGCTATGGCTATGGCTGCAATGGCTGCTATGGCTATGGCTATTGCTGCTAAGGCTATGGCTATGACTGCTATGACTATGGCTATGGCTATGGCTGCTATGGCTATGGCTATGGCTATGTCTGCTATGGCTGCTATGGCTATGGATATGGCTGCTATAGCTTTGGCTGTGACTACTTTGGCTATGGCTCTAGTTGCTATGGCTATGGCTATGGCTATGGCTGCTATGGCTGCTATGGCTATGACTATGGCTCCTATAGCTTTGGCTGTGGCTGCTATGGCTATGGCTATGGCTGCTATGGCTATGGCTACGGCTGCTATGGCTATGGCTGCGGTTGCTATGGCTATCGCTATGCGTGCTATTGCTATGGCTATGGCTGCTATGGCTATGACTATGACTGCTATGGCTGCTATGGCTATGCCTATTGCTGCTATGGGTACTGCTATGGCTGTCGCTATGACTGCTATGGCTATGGCTATGGCTGCTAGGGCTGCTATGGCTATGACTATGGCTGATATGGCTATGGCTATGGCTGCTGTGGATAAGGCTATGCCTGGTATGGTTGTGGCTATGGCTGCTATGGCTATGGCTATGGCTGCTATGGCTATGGCTATGGCTGTTATGGCTATGACTATGGCTGCTAATGCTATGGCTATGGCTATGGCTCCTATGGATATAGCTATGGCTGCTATTGCCGTGGCGATGGCTGCTGTGACTATGGCTATGGCTGCTATGGCTATGGCTGCTGTGGCTATAGCTATGGGTGCTATGGCTACGGCTATGGCTATGGATGCTCTGGCTATGGCTGCGGCTGCTATGGCTGTCGCTATGCGTGCTATGGCTATGGCTATGGCTGCTATGGCTATGCCTATGGATTCTTTGGCTATGGCTAAAGCTGCTATGGCTATGGCTATAGCTGCTATAGCTATGGCTATGGCTGCTGTGGCTATGACTGCTGTGGCGATAGCTATGGCTGCTATGGCTATGGCTATGGCTATGGCTGCTATGGCTATGGCTATGGCTGCTATGGCTATTGCTATGGCTGCTTTGGATTTGGCTATAGCTGCTATGGCTGTGTATCTGGCTGCTATGGCTATGTCTGCTTTGGCTATGGCTATAGCTGCTATGGCTATGGCTATGGCTGCTGTGGCTATGGCTATGGCTGCTATGGCTGCTATGGCTATGGTTATTGCTGCTATGGCTACTGCTACGGGTATGGCTATGGCTGCTATGGCTATGACTATGGCTGCTAGGGCTGCTATGGCTATGACTATTGCTGCTATGGCTATGGTTACGGCTATGACTAGGGCTGCTATGGCTATGTATATGGCTGCTATGGCTGTGGCTGATATAGCTATGCCTATGGCCGCTACGGCTATGGCTATAACTGCTATGGCTATGGCTGATATAGCTATGCCTATGGCCGCTACGGCTATGGCTATAACTGCTCTGGCTATGGCATTGGCTGCTGTGGCTATGGCTATGGCTATGACAATGGCTGCTGTGGCTATGCCTATGGCTGCTATGTCTATGGCTATGGCTGCTATGGCTATGGCTATGGCTATGGCTGATATGGCTATGGCTATGCCTGCGATGGCTACGGATATGGCTCCAATGGATACACCTATGGCTGCTATGGTTATGTCTATGGCTGCTATGGCTATGGCTATGTCTGCGTTAGCTGTGGCTACAGCTGCTATAGCTACGACTATGGCTGCTGTGTCTATGGATGCTGTGGCTGCTGTGGCTATCGCTATGGCTGCAATGGCTATGGCTATGGCTGCGGCTGCTATGGCTATGGCTATGTCTGCTATGGCTGTGGCTATGGCCATGGCTGCTATAGCTATGGCTATGGCTATGGCTGCTATGGCTATGGCTATGGCGGCTATGGCTATGGCTATGGCTGCTATTGCTATTGCTATGGCTATGGCTATTGCTGCTATGGCTGTGGCTATGGCTACTTTGGCTATGGCTATGGCTATGCCAGCGATGGCTATGTCTATGGTTACTGTAGCTATTGCGTCTATCTGCTATGGCTATGGCTACGGCTGCTATGGCTGTCGCTATGCGTGCTATGGCTATGGCTATGGCTGCTATGGCTATTGCTATTGCTACTATGGCGATGGCTATGGCTATGGCTATGCCTGCGATGGCTACGGATATGGCTCCAATGGATACAGCTATGGCTGCTATGGTTATGTCTATGGCTGCTATGGCTATGGCTATGTCTGCGTTAGCTATGGCTACAGCTGCTATAGCTACGACTATGGCTGCTGTGGCTATGGATGCTGTTACTGCTGTGGCTATCGCTATGGCTGCAATGGCTATGGCTATGGCTGCGGCTGCTATGGCTATGGCTATGTCTGCTATGGCTGTGGCTATGGCCATGGCTGCTTTAGCTATGGCTATGGCTATGGCTGCTATGGCTATGGCTATGGCGGCTATGGCTATGGCTACGGCTGCTATGGCTATCGTTATGGCTGCAATGGCTATGGCTATGGCTGCTATGGCTATGACTATGGCTATGGCTGCTATGGCTATGGCTATGGCTGCTTTGGATATGGTTATAGCTGCCATGGCTGTGGATCTGGCTGCTATGGCTATGGCTAAGGCTGCTATGGCTACGGCAGCTTTGGCTATGGCTATAGCTGCTATGGCTATGGCTCTGGCTGCTATGGCTATGGCTATGGCTGCTATGTCTATGGCTGGTACAGCTATGGCTATGGCTGCGACGGATATGGCTACAGCTGCAATGGCTATGGCATTGGCTGCTGTGGCTATGGCTATGTCTATGGCTGCTATGGCTATGGCTATGGCTGCTGTGGCTATGGCTATGACTACGGCTATGGCTGCTACTGCCGCTATGTCTGTGGCTGGTATAGCTATGCCTATGGCTGCTACGGCTATGGCTACAACTGCTATGGCTATAGCATTGGCTGCTGTGGCTATGGCTATGGCTCTAGCTGCTATGGCTATGGCTATGGCTGCCATGGCTATGGCTATGGCTGCTATGGCTATGACTATGGCTGCTGTAGCTTTGGCTGTGGATGCTATGGCTATGGCTATGGGTGCTATGGCTATGGCTATGGTCATGTCTATGGCCGCTATGGCTATGGGTAAGGCTGCTGTGGGTATGGCTATAGCTGCTATGGCTATGGCTCTGACTGCTATGGCTTTGGCTATGGCTGCTGTGGCTATGGCTATGGCTACTATGGCTATGGCTATAACTGCTCTCGCTGCTATGGCTATGGCTATTGTTGCTACGGCTATGGCTATGGCTATAGCTATGACTGCTATGGCTATGGCTATGGCTGCTATGGCTATGGCTATGGCTGCTATGGCTATGGCTATAGCTGCTATGGCTATGGCTCCGGCTGCTATGGCTATGGCTATTGCTATGCCTTGGTATGGATATAGCTGCTATGGTTATGGCTCTGGCTGCTGTGGCTATGGCTATGGCTATGGCTGCTATGGCTGTGGCTATGCCTGCTATTGCTATCGCTAATGCTGCAATGGCAATGGCTATGCCTACGGCTATGGCTATGGCTGCTATGGCTATGGCTATGGCTGCTCTGGCTATGGCTCTGGCCATGGCTGCTATGGCCATGGCTATGGCTGCTATGGCTTTCGCTATGCGTGCTATGGCTATGGCTATGGCTGCTATGGCTATGTCTAAGGCTGCTTTGGGTATGGCTATAGCTGCTATGGCTATGGCTCTGGGTGTTATGGCTATAGCTATGGCTGCTATGGCTAGGGCTTTGGCCATGTCTATGGCTGCTATGGCTATGGCTCTGGCTGCTGTGGCTATGGCTATGGCTGCTGTGGCTATGGCTCTGGCTGCTATGGCTATGGCCATCGCTGCTATGGCTATGGCTGCTATGGCTATGGCTGAGTTGGCTATGGCCATGGCTACTGCTGCTATGGCTATGGCTATGGCTGCTATGGCTGTGGCTATGGCTATGGCTATGTCTGCTATGGCTGCTATGGCTATGGATACGGCTGCTATAGCTTTGGCTGTGACTACATTGGCTATGGCTCTAGTTGCGATGGCTATGGCTATGGCTATGGCTGCTATGGCTGCTATGGCTATGACTATGGCTGCTATAGCTTTGGCTGTGGCTACTATGGCTATGGCTATGGTTGCTATGGCTATGGCTACGGCTGCTATGGCTATGGCTGCGGTTGCTATGGCTATCGCTATGCGTGCTATTGCTATGGCTATGGCTGCTATGGCTATGACTATGACTGCTATGGCTGCTATGGCTATGCCTATTGCTGCTATGGGTACTGCTATGGCTGTGGCTATGACTGCTATGGCTATGGCTATGGCTGCTAGGGCTGCTATGGCTATGACTATGACTGATATGGCTATGGCTATGGCTGCTGTGGATAAGGCTATGCCTGGTATGGTTGTGGCTATGGCTGCTATGTCTATGGTTGTGGCTATGGTTGCTATGGCTATGGCTATGGCTGCTATGGCTTTGGCTATGGCTGTTATGGCTATGACTATGGCTGCTAATGCTATGGCTATGACTATGGCTCCTATGGATATAGCTATGGCTGCTATTGCCGTGGCGATGGCTGCTGTGACTATGGCTATGGCTGCAATGGCTATGGCTACGGCTGCTATGGCTATCGCTATGCGTGCTATGGCTATGGCTATGGCTGCAATGGCTATGGCTATGGCTGCAATGGCTGCTATGGCTATGGCTATTGCTGCTAAGGCTATGGCTATGGCTATGGCTATGGCTTCTATGGCTATGGCTATATTTGCTGTGGCTATGGCTATGACTGCTATGACTATGGCTATGGCTATGGCTGCTATGGCTATGGCTATGGCTATGGCTGCTATGGCTATGGCTATGGCTGTTATGGCTACGACTATGGCTGCTAATGCTATGGCTATGGCTATGGCTCCTATGGATATAGCTATGGCTGCTATTGCCGTGGCGATGGCTGCTGTGACTATGGCTATGGCTGCTATGGCTATGGCTGCTGTGGCTATAGCTATGGCTGCTATGGCTACGGCTATGGCTATGGATGCTCTGGCTATGGCTGCGGCTGCTATGGCTATCGCTATGCGCGCTATTGCTATGGCTATGGCTGCTATGGCTATGGCTATGGCTGCTATGGCTATGGCTATGGCTGTGTTTGGCTATGGCTGCTATAGCTATGGCTATGGCTGATATGGCTATGGCTAAGGCTGCTATGGCTATGGGTATGGATGCTTTGTCTATGGCTATGGCTGAAATGGCTATGGCTATGGCTGCAATGGCTATGGCTACGGCAGCTATGGCTGTCGCTATGCGTGCTATGGCTATGGCTATGGCTGCTATGGCTATGGCTATGGATTCTTTGGCTATGGCTAAAGCTGCTATGGCTATGACTATAGCTGCTATAGCTATGGCTATGGCTGCTATGGCTATGGCTGCTGTGGCGATAGCTATGGCTGCTATGGCTATGGCTATGGCTGCTATGGCTATTGCTATGGTTGCTTTGGATTTGGCTATAGCTGCTATGGCTGTGGATCTGGCTGCTATGGCTATGTCTGCTTTGGCTATGGCTATAGCTGCTATGGCTATGGCTACGTCTGCTATGGCAATCGCTATGGGTACTGCTATGGCTGTGGCTATGACTGCTATGGCTATGGCTATGGCTGCTAGGGCTGCTATGGCTATGACTATTGCTGCTGTGGCTATGGCTATGACTATGGCTGATATGGCTATGGCTATGGCTGCTGTGGATAAGGCTATGCCTGGTATGGTTGTGGCTATGGCTGCTATGTCTATGGTTGTGGCTATGGTTGCTATGGCTATGGCTATGGCTGCTATGGCTATGGCTATGGCTGTTATGGCTATGACTATGGCTGCTAATGCTATGGCTATGACTATGGCTCCTATGGATGTGGCTATGGCTGCTATTGCCGTGGCGATGGCTGCTGTGACTATGGCTATGGCTGCTATGGCTATGGCTGCTATGGCTATAGCTATGGCTGCTATGGCTATGGCTATGGCTATGGATGCTCTGGCTATGTCTGCGGCTGCTATGGCTATCGCTATGCGTGCTATTGCTATTGCTATGGCTGCTATGGCTATGGCTATGGCTGCTATGGCTATGGCTATGACTGTGTTTGGCTGTGGCTGCTATAGCTATGGCTATGGCTGATATGGCTATGGCTATAGCTGCTATGGCTATGGGTATGGATGCTTTGGCTATGGCTATGGCTGATATGGCTATGCCTATAGCTGCTATGGCTATGGCTACGGCAGCTATGGCTGTCGCTATGCGTGCTATGGCTATGGCTATGGCTGCTATGGCTATGCCTATGGATTCTTTGGCTATGGCTAAAGCTGCTATGGCTATGGCTATAGCTGCTATAGCTATGGCTATGGCTGCTATGGCTATGACTGCTGTGGCGATAGCTATGGCTGCTATGGCTATGGCTATGGCTATGGCTGCTATGGCTATGGTTATGGCTGCTATGGCTATTGCTATGGCTGCTATGGCAATCGCTATGGCTGCTATGGCTATGGTTATGGCAGCTGTTGCTATGGCTATGGCTGCTATGGCTATGGCTATGGCTGCTAAGGCTATGGCTATGGCTATGGCTCCTATGTATATGGCTATGGCTGCTACGGCCATGGCAACGGCTGCTATGGCTATGCCTATGTCTGCTTTGGCCATGGCTACAGCTGCTATAGCAACGGCTCTGGCTGCTATGGCTATGCCTGCTATGGCTGTGGCTATGGCTGCTGTGGCTATGGCTGCTACAGCTATGGCAATGGCAGCTAATGCTATAACTATGGCTGCTATGGCTATGGCTATTGTTGCTATGGCAATGGCTATGGCTATGGCTGTGGCTGTTATGGCTATTGCCACGGTTGCTATGGCTGTCGCTATGCGTGCTATGGCTATGGCTATGGCTGCTATGTCTATGGCTATGGCTGCTATGGCTCTGGCTATGGATGCTAAGGCTATGGCTATGGCTGCTATGGTTGTAACTACGGCTGCTATGGCTGTGGCTGCTATAGCTATGGCTATGGCTGCTATGGCTATGGCTGCTATAGCTATGGCTATGGCTGCTATAGCTATGGCTATGGCTGCTATGGCTATGGCTGCTATAGCTATGGCTATGGCTGCTAATGCTATGACTATGGCTGCTATGGCTATGCCTATGGCTCCTATGACTATGGCTATGGATGCTTTGGCTATGGCTAAAGCTGCTATGGCTATGACTATGGCTGCTATTGCTTTGACTATAGCTGCTATGGCTGTGGCAACGGCTATGGCTGCTATAGCTATGGCTATGGCTATGGCTGCTATGGCTATGGCTATGGCTGCTATGGCTACTGAATTGGCTGCTGTGGCTGTGGCTATGTCTATGGAAGCTATTGCTATGGCTATGGCTATGGCTGCTATGGATAAAGCTATGGCTGCTATGGCTATGACTACTTCTGCTATGGCTATGGCTATGGCTATGGCTGCTACGGATATAGCTATGGCTGCTATGGCTATGGCAATGGCTACGGCTGCTATGGTTATCGCTATGGCTGCTATGGCTATTGCTATGGCTGTTATGGCTATGGCTATGGCTGCTATGACTGTGACTATGGCTGCTATGGCTATACCTGCTATGGCTGTGGCTATGGGTGCTGTGGCTATGGCTGCTACAGCTATGGCTATGGCTGCTACAGCTATGGCTATGGCTGCTAATGCTATGACTATGGCGGCTATGGCTATGGCTATTGCTGCTATGGCAATGGCTATGGCTACGGCTGATATGGCTATGGCTATGTCTGCTATGGATATATCTATGGCTGCTATGGCTATGAATATGGCTACGTCTGGTATGGCCATCGCTATGGCTGCTATGGCTATGGCTATGGCTGCTATGGCTATGGCTATGGCTGCTATGGCTATTGCATTGGCTGCTGTGGCTGTGGCTATGTCTATGGCTGCTATGGCTATGGCTATGGCTATGGCTGCTGTGGCTATGGCTATAGTAGCTTTGGCTATGGCTACATCTGCTATAGCTACGGCTCTGGCTGCTATCGCTATGGCTGCTATTGCTATGGCTATGGCTGCTATGTCTATGCCTGGTATAGCTGTGCCTATGGCTGCTACGGCTATGGCTATAACTGCTATGGCTATGGCTATGGCTGCTATGGCTATGGCTATGGCTGCTATGACTGTGACTATGGCTGCAATGGCTATACCTGCTATGGCTGTGGCTATGGCTGCTGTGGCTATGGCTGCTACAGCTATGGCTATGGCTGCTACAGCTATGGCTATGGCTGCTAATGCTATGACTATGGCTGCTATTGCTATGGCTATGGCTGCTATGTCTATGCCTGGTATAGCTGTGCCTATGGCTGCTACGGCTATGGCTATAACTACTATGGCTATGGCATTGCCTACTGTAGCTATGGCTATGTTTATGGCTGCTATGGCTATGGCTATGGCTATGGCTGCTATGGATATAGCTATGGCTGCTATGGCTATGGCTATGGCTATGGCTGCTATGGCAGTGGCTATGGCTGCTATGGCTATGGCAATGGATGCTATGGCAATGGCTATGGATGCTTTGGCTATGGCTATGGCTGATATGGCTATGGCTATGGCTGCTATGCCTATGGCTATGGCTGCTATGAATGCTATGGCTATTGCTATTGCTGCTATGGCTATGGCTATGGCTATTGCTGTGGCTATGTCTATGGCTATGGCTGCTGTGGCTGCTATGGCTATTGCTATTGCTGCTATGGCGATGGCTATGTGTATGGCTATGCCTGCGATGGCTACGGATATGTCTCCTATGGATATAGCTATGGCTGCTATGGTTATGGTTATGGCCGCTATGGCTATGGCTATGTCTGCGTTTGCTATGACCATAGCTGCTATAGCTACGACTAACGCTATTGTGGCTATGGATGCTGCGGCTTTTGTGGCTATCGCTATGGCTGCTATGGCTATGGCACCTATACATATGGCTATGGCTCCTATGGTTATGGCTATGGATGCTATGGCAATGGCTATGGATGCTTTGGCTATGGCTAAATCTGCTATGGCTATGACTATTACTGCTACAGCTATGGCAATGGCTGCTATGGCTATGGCTGCTATGGCTATCGCTATGGCTGCTATGGCTATGGCAATGGCTACGACTGCTATGGCTATCGCTACGGCGGCTATGGCTATGGCTATGGCTGCTATGGCTATGGCTGCGGCTGCTATGGCTATCGCTATGCGTGCTATTGCTATGGCTATGTCTGCTATGGCTATGGCCATGGCTGCTATGGCTGCTATGGCTATGGCTACTGCTGCTATGGCTACTGCTATGGGTGTCATCTCAATCCTCAATGTTCAATACTCAATCCTCAATCCTGAATCCTCAATGTTCAATCCTCAATCCTCAATCCTGAATCCTCTATCCTCAACCCTCGGTCCACAATCTTCAATACCCAATCCTCAATCCTCAATCCTCAAGCCTCAACTCTCAATCCTCACTCCTCAATCCTCAATCCTCAATCCTCAATCCTCAATTCTCTATCCTCAACAGAATATCATCAACTCTCGGTTTTCAATACTTAATCCACAATCTTCAACATTCAGGTCTCAATCCTCAAATATCAATTCTCAACACCCAATCCTCAACCCTCACTCGACAACCCTCAATCCCCAATCCTCAGTCCTCAATACTCAATCCTCAATCCTCAAACTTCAACCTGAATTCTCAATCTGGAAACATCAATACACAATTCTCAATCTTCAATCCTCATACATCAATCCTCAATCCTCTATCCTCAACGCTCATTCCACAATCCCCAATCCTCAATCTTCAATCCTCAATCCGCAATCCTCAATCCTCAACCCTTAATCCTCAATTCTCAATCCTCAACAGAATATCATCAATTCTCAGTTTTCAATACGCTATCCACAACCTTCAACGTTCAGATCTCAATCCTCAAACATCAATTCACAACACACTATCCTCATCCCTCGGTCCACAGTCTTCAATACCCAATCCTCAATCGTCAATACTCAATCCTCAATCCTCAATCATCAATAATTTATCCTCAATACACAATACTCAATCCTCAATTCTCAATACAATATTCTCAATTCGCAGTCTCGAATCCTCGATCCTCAACCATCAAATCCCAATCCTCAAACCTCAGTCCTCAATCCTCAATCCGCAATCCTCAATCCTCAGTCCTCAAACTTCAATCCTCAATATTCAATGCTCAATCCTCAATTCACAACACTCAATCCTCAACTATCAGTACTCAATCCTCAATCCTCAATCCTGAATCCTCAATTATCTATCCTCAACACTCAACAATCAATCCTCAATCCTCAATCCTCAATACTCAATCCTCAACCCTCAGTCCTCAACCCTCAATCCTCGATGCTCAGTCCTCAATAATCAATCCTCAACCCTAAATACTCAATCCTCAATTCTCAATTCAATATTCCTAATTCGCAGTCTCGAATCCTCAATCCTCAATCTTCAAATCCCAATCCTCAAACCTCAGTCCTCAAGCCTCAATCCGCAATCCTCAATCCTCAGTCCTCAAACTTCAATCCTCAATATTCAATGATCAATCCTCAATTCACGACACTCAATCCTCAACTCTCAGTCCTCAGTCCTCAATCCTCAATCCTGAATCCTGAATCTTCAATCCTCAATTCTCAACCATCAATCCTCAACACTCAGTCATCAACACTTAATCCTCGATCCTCAATCCTCAATCTTCGATCGTCGATCCGCAATCCTCAATCCTCAATCCTCAATCCTCAATTCGCAATCCTCAACAGAATATCGTTAATTCTCTGTTTTCAATATCCAATCCATAATCTTCAACCTTCAATCATCAATCCTCAATGCTCAATCTTCAATCATCAATCCTCAATCCTCAGTCCTCAATCCTCGACCCTCAATCCTCATTTCTTAAACATCAATCCTCAGTATTCAATCCTCAATCCTCCATCCTCAGTCCCCAAACTTCAATCCTCAATATTCAATGCACAACACGCAATTCACAACGCTCAATCCTCAATTATCGGTACTCAATCCTCAATCCTCAATCCTGAATTCTAAATCTTCAATCCCCAATACGCAATCATCAATCCTCAATCCTCAATCATCAGTACACCACAGTAAATCCTGTTTAATGTTAGAGGACTGAAGTTTGAGGACTGTGTGCTGAGGATTGAGGATTGATAGCTGAGGATGCAGGATTGAGGATTGACGATTGAGGATTGAGGTTGAAGGTTGTGGATTGAGGACTTAGGATTGAGGATTGAAGACTGAGGATTAAGGAAATTGCATTGGGGTTTAAGGCTTGAGTATTGAGTATTCAGGATTGAGTATGGAACATTGAGGATTGACAATTGAGGACAGATGTATGACGATTGAGGATTGAGGGTTGAGGATTGAAGACTGAGAATTGAGGATATTGCATAGAGTCCTGGGTATTGAAGATTGAGGATTGACCATTGAGCGTTGAGGATTAAGGATTGATGATTGCGGAATGAGGATTGAGGATTGAGAATTGAGAATTGAGGATTGAGGATTGAGGATTGAGGGCTGAGGATTGAGGCTTGATGAATGATGGTTGAGAATTGTGTATTGATGTTTCCAGATTGAGAAATCAGGTTGAAGTTTGAGGATTGAGGATCGATAATTGTGGATTGAGGATTGAGGATTGAAGGTTGAGGATTCAGGATTGAGGATTGAGGATTGAGTACTGACAGCTGAGGATTGAGTGTTGTGAATTGAGGATTGAGCATTGAATATTGAGGATTGAACTTTGAGGACTGAGGATTGGGGATTGAGGATTGAGGATTAAATATTGAGGATTAAGGATTGAGGATTGAGGATTGAGTATTGAGGATTGAGGATTGAATATTGAGGATCGAGGATTGGGTATTGAAGATTGTGGAACGCGGTTTGAGGATTGTGTGTTGAGAATTGATGTTTGAGAGTTGAGATCTGAACGTTGAAGATTGTGGATTTAGTTTTGAAAACTGAGAATTGATGATATTCTCTGGAGGATTGAGAATTGAGGATTAAGGATTGAGGATTGCGCATTGCGGGTTGAGGATTGAAGATTGAGGATTGAGGATTGTGGAATGAGCGTTGAGGATTGAGGATTGAGGATTGAGGTTTGAGGATTGAAGATTGGGAATTGTGTATTCATGTTTCCAGATTGAGAAGTCAGGTTGAAGTATGAGGATTGAGGATTGGGGATTGAAGATTGAGGATTGACCATTGAGCGTTGAGGATTAAGGATTGATGATTGCGGAATGAGGATTGAGGATTGAGGATTGAGGATTGAGGACTGAGTGTTGAGAATTGAGTATTGTGCACTGAATATTAAGGATTGGTGTTTGTCGACTGAGGTTTGACAATTGAGGATAGAGGATTGAGGACTGAAGGTTGAGGATTGAGTATTGAGGATTGACGATTCAAGATTGGGGACTGAGGATTGATGTTTGAAGGTTGATGTTTCAAAATTGAGGATTGAGGTTTGACGATTGAATATTGAGCTTTGTGTATTGATGTTTCAAGATTGAGAATTGAGGTTGAAGTTTGTGGATTGAGGATTGATACTTGAGGATTGAGGGTTGAGGGTTGAAGATTGAGGATTGCGGACTGAGGTTTGAGGACTGAAGGTTGAGGAATGGGGATTGAGGATTGAGGGTTGATGGTTGAGGATTGAGGGTTGACGATTGACGATGAAGGATTGATGGTTGCGGATTGAGGACTGAATATTGAGGATTCAGGATTGAGGATTGAGGATTGAGGACTGAGGTTTGAGGATTGCGGATTGTGGATTGAGGACTGTGGTTTGAGGATTGAAGTTTGAGGACTGAGAGTTGAGGATTGAGGATTGAGTATTGACGATTGAGGATTGATGATTGAGGATAGATGGTTGAGGATTGAAGATTGAGGATTGAGGATTGAGGATCGAAGATTGAGGACTGAGTGTTGAGCACTGAGTGTTAAGAATTGTTGTTTGTGGATTGAGATTTGAAGATTGAGGATTGAGAATAGAAAACTGGGAATTGAGGCTATTTTATTGAGGATTGACGATTTAGAATTGATGACTGAGGATTGAGGATTGCGGATTGAGGTTTGAGGATAGAGGATTGAGGATTGAGGATTGCGGATTGAGGATTGAGGATTGTGTATTGAGGATTGAGTATTGAGGATTGAATATTGAGGTTTGATGGTTGCGGACTGAGGATTGAGCGTTGAGTGTTGAGGATTGAGGGTAGTAGTTGAGGATGGAGTGTTGAGGACTGAGGATTGAGGATTGAGGTTTGAGGATTGAGGATTGAGGTTTGGGGATTGATATTTGAAGATTCAAAATTGAGGATTGAGTATGGAAAGCTGAGAATTGACGATATTCTATTGGATATTGACGATTGAGTATGGAGGATTGAGGATAGAGGATTGATGGTTGATGATTGAGGATTGAGGATTGAGGACTGAGGTTTGAGGATTGAGGTTTGAGAATTGAGGATTGAGGTTTGAGTATTGAGGTTTGAGGATTGGGATTTGAAGATTGAGGATTGAGGTTTGAGGATTGGGATTTGAGTATTGAGGATTGAGGATTGAGAATTGAAGACTGAGGATTGGGAATATTGTATTGAGACTTGAGGATTGAGTATTGAGGATTGAGGATTGAGTATTGAGGATTGAGGATAGAGGATTGAAGATTGAATATTGAGAATTGTGGACTTAGCTTCGAGTATTGAGGGTTGAGGATTGAGGCTTGATGATTGATGGTTGAGAATTGTGTATTGATGTTTCCAGATTGAGAATTCGGGTTGAAGTTTGAGGATTGAGGATTGATAATTGAGGATTGAGGATTGAGGATTGCAGGTTGAGGATTCAGGATTGAGGATTGAGGATTGAGTACTGACAGCTGAGGATTGAGTGTTGTGAATTGAGGATTGAGCATTGAATATTGAGGATTGAACTTTGAGGATTGAGGATTGGGGATTGAGGATTGAGGATTAAATATTGAGGATTAAGGATTGAGGATTGAGGATTGAGTATTGAGGATTGAGGATTGAATATTGAGGATCGAGGATTGGGTATTGAAGATTGTGGAAAGCGGTTTGAGGATTGTGTGTTGAGAATTGATGTTTGAGAGTTGAGATCTGAACGTTGAAGATTGTGGATTTAGTATTGAAAACTGAGAATTGATGATATTCTCTGGAGGATTGAGAATTGAGGATTAAGGATTGAGGATTGCGCATTGCGGGTTGAGGATTGAAGATTGAGGATTGAGGATTGTGGAATTAGCGTTGATGATTGAGGATTGAGGATTGAGGACTCAGGGTAGAGGATTGAAGACTGAGATTTGAGGTTACTGTATTGAGGTTTGAGTATTGAGGATTGTGGACTGAGGATTGAGTATCGAGGATTGAGGATTGAGGATTGACGATTGAGGATTGAGTATCGAGGATTGAGGATTGTTGATTGAGGGTTGAGGATTGAGGGTTGAGGTTTGAGTATAGAATATGGAGGTTTGAGGTTCGAGGGTTGAGGATTGAGGATTGAGGATTGAGGATTGAGGATTGAGGATTGAGGATTGAGTATTGAGGATTGACGATGGAGGATCTAGGATTGAGGATTGAACATTGAGGACTGAGGATTGAGGATTGAGTATTCAGGGTAGTGGATTGATGCCTGAGATTTGAGGTTACTGTATTGAGGATTGAGGATTGTGGATTGTGGACTTAGGATTGAGGATTGAGTATTGAGGATTGAGGATTGAGGATTGAGGATTGAGGATTGAGTGTTGAGGATTGAAGATTGAGGATTGAGGATTGAGGATCGAGTATTGAGGATTGAGGATTGAGGATTGAGTATTCAGAATTCAGGATTGATGTTTGAGACTGAGAATTGAGGATTGTGGATTGGGTTTGAGGATTGGGACTTAGGATTGAGGATTGAGGATTGTGGATTGAGGATTGAGGACTGAGGATTGAGGATTGAGGATTGCGGATTGAGGATTGGGGATTGAGAATTCGGGATTGATGTTTGAGACTGGGTATTGTGGATTGTGGATTGGGGTTGAGGATTGGCGATTGGTGATTTAGTATTGAGGATTGAGGATTGACGGTGGAGGATTGAGGATTGGGTTTGAGAATTGAGGATTGAGCGTTGAGGTTTGGGGTTGATGATAGAGGGTTGAGGATTGATGATTGAGGATTGAGGATTGAGGACTGAGGACTGAGGATTGAGGGTTGAGTGTTGAGTATTGAGGATAGAGGATCGAGGATTGAGGACTGAGGATTGAGGATTGTGGACTGAGGATTGAGGATTGAGAATTGAGGATTGACGATTGAGGATTGAGGATTGTGTTTGAGAATTGAGGATTCAGGATTGAGGGTTCGGGTTGAGGATTGAGGGTTGAGGATTGAGGATTGAGGATTGAGGATTAAGGATTGAGGACTGAGTATTGACGATTGAGAATTGAGTATTGAGGATTGAGGACTGAGGACCGTGTATCGAGGATAGAGGATTGGCGATTGAGGATTGATGATTGAGTATTGAGGACTGAGTATCGAGGATTGAGGATTGAGGAGTGAGGATTGAGGATTGATGATAGAGGGTTGAGGATTGATGATAGAGGATTGAGGATTGAGGACTGAGGACTGAGGACTGAGGATTGAGGGTTGAGTGTTGAGTATTGAGGATAGAGGATCGAGGATTGAGGATTGAGGATTGAGGATTGTGGACTGAGGATTGAGGATTGAGAATTGAGGATTGACGATTGAGGATTGAGGATTGTGTTTGAGAATTGAGGATTCAGGATTGAGGGTTCGGGTTGAGGATTGAGGGTTGAGGATTGAGGATTGAGGATTGAGGATTGAGGATTAAGGATTGAGGACTGAGTATTGACGATTGAGAATTGAGTATTGAGGATTGAGGACTGAGGACCGTGTATCGAGGATTGAGGATTGGCGATTGAGGATTGATGATTGAGTATTGAGGACTGAGTATCGAGGATTCAGGATTGAGGATTGAGGATTGAGGATTGAGGATTGGGTATTGAGGATTGAGGTTTGAGGATTGATGATTGAGGTTGGATGTTCGAGGTTAAAAGATAGAGACTGGAGGATTCAGGATTGAGGATTGGGTATTGTGGTTTGAGGATTGAGGTTAGACGATGGAGAATGGACGATTCACGATTGAGGATTGAGGATTCAGGATTGTGGAATGAGGTCTAAGCGTTGAAAATTGAAGATTGAGGATTGAGGGTTGATGATTGAGGATTAAGTATTAAAGATTGAGAATTGAGGATCGATTATTCAGGACTGAGGATTGAGGATTGAGCATCGAGGACTGAGGTTTCAGGATTGAGGATTGAGTATTGCGTGTTGAATGTTGAGAATTGAGGATTGAGGATTGAGGATTGAGGATTGGGGATTGGGGATAGAGGATTGAGGATTGAGGATTGGGGATTAAGGATTGAGGATTGAGGATTAACGATTGAGGATAGATGACTGATGTATTGCGGATTGAGGATTTACGTGGATTGAGGAATGAGGGTTGATGATTGTGGATTGTGTATTAAAGATTGAGGATTGTGGGTTAAGTACTAAAGATTAAGGTATTGATTATTAAGTACTAAAGATTAAGGTACTGATGATTGATTACTGATATCTTTAGAAGCTCGAGGCCTCGTCGAATCCCGGACACTGCTTTTAAAAGGAATGGCTCACTGTAACGTCGGTATTTTAGAATACATATAATCGCGTATAACTAACAAACTAATCGATACCGAGTATATTGCAAATTAAATTTTCGGTTTATTTTCTTGTCTTCTACCTACATCTCCGAGATTTCCCACGAATTTCGAAACACCCTGTATATGTATAATAGGAAAATTATAACAAATGACGAACAAAAATATGAATTTACACGATCTTCCTGAGTCCTTTTCTTCCTACTTAGTGGTATAAGCAATAAAAGAAAGCTGTGTCTCGATAATATCGCGGACATACGACACGCACCTCGCGATTGTACGTCGAAAAGTGTCGCGGCATTACCCTTTCGGAAAGATCCACGACCAATCATTCCGATTATGGAGGGGTTACTCCGTCGCTTCATTCGCTAATGAAAGCATGTTTTTAGCGCTACCAAGTCCCCGATTGGTCAAGCTCTATGTTTAAGGAAGTCTGAGTAATGTGTAATTGTGAACATTCCAATTCTCCCAATTCTCACGCGAAGCACCACCCGACTCACGGCAATCTAAAATATACAACCGGTGTATCGCTTTACAATAGCTAATTAGCCGGAAGAGCATTAAATATCGCCCGCAGAGATCCTAGGAAGCTGACCCTCAGTGTTATACTAGGTGTTCTTAAATTTTGAATTTAAATATTAATTTGGGAAGGTTTCCGACAACGCTTATGCATTGCCAAATTATCAGTAACCAAAACTATAAAAGTATGAACTTAACTGAGAGTGTCAGAATTCCGAATCCCATTTATAGTAGTAGTTCTTTTATCTTGGTAGGATGTTTTCCGAGAGGTTTTCCTGCGTCGAGTTGCCATGAGCTCGAGGCAGGACAGCCTGACAACTTCGCGGTACCCGCCCTGCAAGTCGCTCGACAGAATGGACAGACGTCAAGATGGGCGCCATGCACTTTCGGGCCAATTATAACGAAAAACCAACAGCGATACGAGACACTTGCAGTTCAGGTGCGGCGGCAAACGTCGACTAGCTCGGCGGGAGAGGAAAGGTCGTGGATCGACGCGCAGAGGAATCAAGGCTTATACGCATTTTCTCGGGATCGTGGAGACATCCGCAGGACTTCCTCTGGCTCCTGTCGCCTGGACAACGATCTCCGGACTCTCCTCCACACTCGCCCTCCGCTTGAGCCGTTGTAGAAGGGCTGAACTACGGACCCATCCCTTAGCTTGATGTAGGCAGACTTTCCGTCGGGTCCCTGGCCCTCCGCTGAAGCGGCAAGTCTCTGGACACCGTGGGTGGAGGGCCCCTGTACCCTCCGGTGTAGATACGACGCCTGAATCCGGAAACTGCACGGCCAGGGGACGGGGACGGCCTCAGGGTCCCTCAGGTTTCCTCTATGGCCCTGAAACGTCGTGCGCGCTCGGAACGACGGCACCCGGAATTAGCGGTGATTGCAAATTCATGATATTTCTCCCCAGGAGGTGTCTCTCGGCATGTGTTTCGCAAGAGGGTCGTACGGTCCTTCTTTTCACTACTTTCGCTTACTTTGGCAAAACGGGGACGGCGCTATGCGCAACATCACAATAGAAACTTAACAAATTGTTCGATTTCATCCTACGCATTTGTGAGATAACGCGTTGGTGATACTGTACGCTTCGCAATGGGACCACGTTGATTTCAAGAAAGGAATGTGTTATATTAACAAGTCGATCGCGTTGCCGAAAGGGATATTTAATTTCATAAACTCAAAGGCCAGGATTACGTTCGATTAGGGAAATTCTCCAAATTGCATTATTGCATTGCATTATCGAGAGGCAAATCAACCGAGTTGTATGTATAAAAAGAAATTTAATTTTTTATATTTTCGATACGTAACACCAACAAGCGATTTATTGCACTCCAAGCACATAATGCGATTGATTTAATAACAAAACCCTCTTCTGCCTCTGCTGTTTTTTCTTCCTTAGTAAAACCTCCAATAATAACACACCTTCTTTAACTACATTTATATTACACCAATTAACATATGTTCAAAAAAATCAAACTGCAAAACCACATTTTACACTAACTTTTATTATTAACTTAATTCTGTTGAAAATAACTGTGTTGGAATCGCTTAAAATAAGGGATCCAACGGAGGTCCGGATGAGGTGAGATGAAGGGAATTCGAAAGAAACGAAAAAACAAGTTTTATATTTTGTCGGCCCTGAAAAGGGCTTTTAAGCGACGCTTATTTTAAACTTTTTGGGGGCTTGGTGCTGGCTCCGGTCCTCGTTGGTGGATCGGATGGCCCTGGCTGTGGTGACGCCGGCGCTCCTCTTAGCGACGTTGGCGTCTGAAAAAGAGATAGCGGCGGAACCGCGGCGGTAAGCAAGAGTGTAAGTCTGGCTATACCAAAGATTCCCAACTCCAGGCTGCGCTCGCGAGCCTATTTGGATGGGATAGCAAAACCTTGCCAGTAACGCAAAGGTAATGCAGTGGACTGTATTATCGACTCTTCTTCTGGCGCGAAGAAGAAGTCGATGAACGAGTGGCTTGAGAGGAGGAGGGACCTCTTCTCTTCGCCTTGCACCTTTTGGAAAGGTTCGTTCCGTACGAATCCAAGTAATTTAGGGATTCGTGAGCGGAGGGACACGCTATAACCAGCGAATTGCTGGTCCTGGAGGCTGAGGACGGCCAGAGGCTCCGCGACTCCGTTCACCTTACCGTGTGCTTCTATTCGTCACACGGGGGTTGCTACTAAACGGGGTGGCAGAGCACGAGTAACGCAGAGGTGATAGGCACGTACGTTATCTCTCTCTGTTGTAACCCGTCTCTCAGGGATCCAACAGGCAGCGGCCTTTGTTGCTCCGAGACGAAACGAGACTCAGAGAATCAGGGCAGGCCCCGATTCCAAGAGTGCAAATCTCGATCAATTGTCTCCTAAGACAAACCAGGTGCTCTTTCGTACGTAGTATACGTACGAATCGAGCAGAGTTTCCTAGTCTGTCGGCGACAGAGGTTCAGCTTTTTAGAGCTAGTGAGATTTCAAGTGTCTGGTAACCAAACTACTTGAAATCTGGAAACTGGCGAGCTGAGATTCGCTTGACGAACGGTCGCACTGACTGCGTCAAGCTTGATTGTCGTAAGACGACTGGGGCGAGAGCCGCGCGTGTCTCCGCGAAGCGGAAGACGTGCCAAATTTTACCACTACGCGGCGCTCACAAATTATCTTTTGTCTCGTGCTAATGTAGTACGATGTACTCTCTCTCTCCTTCAGGCTCCGATGTCCCCACTCGACATCGAGCCTGGAGTTCAAAACCGTTGCTCGACAACGCTTACTTTGTTTGAACTTTAATTTTGACGACAAAAACAAGTCATACGACAGCTGATCGTGTTTTGCTGCTAGGACAACGTATGCTCCGACCGAAGGCCACCTTCGGTCGGTCACGTATACCAACAAATTACGAATCTCGCGGACGAGCCAAATGCCCGTTATATAACCGCTTTTTAAACACACTCCCTTACTGCACTTGAAATCTACAGCCTTATTAAATACATTTTCTGCTTCTATATTTTCTATGAGGTCACATGATTTTTCATCAATCCAGAAACTGAATACATAGTCATCCTTCTCTACAAAACGCAACAATTCAGCTCTTGCAAGTTTGTCGTTGGCAGCCAACTACTGAATCTCCTTACTCGCGCCTTTATGACATAAATCAAGCTTAAAAGATTCCAACATCTTGTTGAATAGTTGCCTAATTTCACTCTTCACACATTTAATGCATGCTATTTCATAGATAGCAAAAGAATCCAGTATATCTAACCTGGCCAACTCTTTCACCAATCTAGCAGGATTTAATTCTATACCTGACCAACAAGATTCATCACGAAACGCATTACATAAGAGGTCCGATTGCTCAATTGTTAGACCCTCTACTGTTACAGGGTGACCCTTGACCCATTGCTCAATAGCTGAAGTCCTATCACCTTCAACAACATCCTTCAGCTTAGTTATTACTTTGCTAGAGATAATCTCTTTATTTTTTTAGGATCAGAACTCAGACGAGACCTTTTGCTTGGGCCTGCATTATCCTTCAAATCTTCTGCTACACGTTTAGTTTTACTTTTTGGCATCCTATTACCTCAAAATCAAATATTCAATGAAGGCATTATACAGGGTGTTTCTAAATTCGTGGGAAAACTCGGAGATGTAGGTAGAAGACAAGAAAATAAACCGAAAACTATATATGCAATATTCGCGGAATCGCTTAGTTTGTTAGTTATACGCGATTTTATATATTCTAAAATACCGATGTAACAGTGACACATCCCCTTTAAGGTCAATATCCGGACTTCGACGAGGCATCGAGCTTTTAAAGATCAAAGCATTTCTGGGACTAAGTGAGCTTCTGGCGACTCGCAACGTGTGTCGAGAGATACCTCATCAAATGGGAAAGCATACTTTCTAATTGAAAATACTATTGATATTTATCTACGATTAAGGGGTTGCTTTGGCATTTCTAAAAAGTCAAAAATGTTGCTTTCTCATAAAGGGATAGGTTGAATCTTTTTAAATAACGTGGAAAAGATTTCATACTAAAGTATTAAGAATGAAAATTTATTCGGTGGTACAAATAATTATGAAGAAGCATAATCCATGCTGTTTCTCATACGTATATAACCTGTGTAGCATTGGTGATCTATTCCTCGACATAGGATACTCTTGTATAATTGTACAAAAGCCGCACAAATTCTGGATACCATTGTATCTTACTAAACTGTATTATTGTATTATAGATGCATAAAAAGCAGTATTCTTCTAAAATACGTTACAAAATACAACATTACGCAATAGAAAAACAAACCAAATAGGAATATGGGAATAGAAAGTTTCTGTTATTTAGCTTGTTATTATTAAAACTGTTTATATTTAATATAATTATCAAACGTTTCCCTTATTTTCGCACTAATCAGATGAAATGATGTAGGCATTGAATAAACGTTTTGAGGGAAGTATAGTTTAATAGCTTAGAAAGCACTTATAAATACAATATAAACTGTTAAGTGCCGTACGCGTGGGTAGGTTTCACTCTCGCAGTTGATTCTTGAAAATATAATTGATTGTGGCAGTTCGGACAGATTCTATAATTGGAAAAGGTGCGCGCAGAAACTTGCAATATTAAAATAGACATAAGAATTACAGTAATATGGCAGTTATTTCAATATTGAACTTTTACATTAATCAGATTCGGTGTGGATGAATTATACTTCATAATGATGAAATTCTTGGAAGAACTGTTTAAACCACAGAAATTGGTTACACCACGCACATCGTATGATGGCATGATTGCCGCATATGGAACAACGAGGTGGATATCTTAAATCTTATTTCTATCTGTGTGTTATGTACTATTTTTTAATACATGTTAGAGGAACATGGCTGGCCCCGCAGCTTACATCTGATACATGGCGTTGTTAGATGTTCTGCGATAGTCGAGAAACAGAGTTTATCAATACAGCACAGGTTATATACGTATGAAAAAACGTGGTTCATGCTTTCTTATAATTATTTGTAAAACCGATTAAGTTTTCTCGTGAAAAACGAATTTCATTAAAAGATATCAACATTTTTGTTTATAACTTTATTCTAATTGTTTAAACAATTGATCAATGTTTTACCATTTGGTAGATATAAACGAAAGAGGTAACTATTGTCTGAAAAGCTTTTTCCTATCTCGCATAGTTCACGAGTTATAAAATAAAATCGAAAAATAGCTAAATTTTCGAAAGGTAATTCCAACCCCTTAGAGTGAATTTTGGCAGCAAAAAAAAATGGCATAATGGCATAATACGTACCTACATATGCTTTACATATACCCGAAGTTGCATAATTTTTTGAATTTCCGGGTTCGGGGTGTTTCCTTGTTAGTAGTATACTATACTATACTATATCCAAATATCTAAGTTTACATCTTCAGAATTTTGAAATAATTTTCTTTCGCATTCTGTTTACCACTATTTCAAGCTCAAAATTGTTGGTCAGGTACAAGATTAAATATTGTTTACAACAGTTGACTGTTGTATATTAGTTCTATTGCTATCAGGAGTCCCGGTAGAGACTCGCGCCAAGTACATACGCACCACGAGTGGTGGGAATAACTGGCGAGAGATCGCCGAGACTACCTATACACGGAGGTCTGGAGAGCAGATGTTGGATCTGTTGATCTTTTTAAAAGTATGTTAGAAGATGTTTCCTTCATGGAAGTTAAACTATTATAATTATATTAACCTTCATCTACGTATTAATGCAAATGTTAATGAAATTAGTGTTTGCATTATCGAAAAAATAGCATATTCAGCGGCTGGTGCGCCGGAAAATGGGTGGTAATATTCTACGAATATTTCTGTAAGAACTATATCACTGGCTCTGTTAGAGCAAGAAAGATAGACTTATGTAAATTTGCGCGAACGAGAAAGATGCCAAATGCGATTCTCCTAGTCCTAAATCAATTTAAAAGTGTGTCGACATTGTTCGACTGAAGTGATTTTCAGTTATTTAGGCATAAGCATTATTTATGCGTTTATCAATTTTTATATTTATAGATAGTTCAAGTAGAAATTTTTGTAAATCAAGCACCTATTAAAAATCAAATTAGATGCATTTTGTGCTCAAAATTATGTAAGTTATATACAGTTACTAATTACTGCAATTCTTTTAATGAAGTAGAAATATCGTATACACAGTCCGAATTAGAATAACAGCTTCAACTATAACGGTTATAATAGTCATAATAAGTGCAAAGGACACGACAGGAAGATCATGAGTACACATATTTTATTAGAAAATATAGTATCATAAAAGGGACAAAAACGAAAACACAAAAAGTACCTCATTAATAAATTTATTAATTATAGAAAGTAATTATTACTTTTTGCAGCTACAATTACAGCAGCCACAACTGTCTGGGTTGCAACAACCACAACTACGAGGGTTACAACGGCCACAACAATTAGGGTTACAACAGCCGTAAATAGTTACAGGAAAAGAAAATCGTAAGTAAACATGTATATTGTTAATTACCATATATAGTTATAAGCTACAGTTATAGTTATAAGCATAGGAAGCTTCTAATTTGATTTTTATTTTACTTTTGTACGACTATAATTTATAAATCACATGTTTACTCACGACTTTTCATTTTATGATTTATTTCTGTCTTTCGTGATTTTGACTCTAATGGTTGCGGCTGTGGTTGTTGTTCCTTCTTTTTCTCTCAAGATCATAACACGGCAGAATATACGGGATTGCTTTCTTAATTATTATTCCTTTAGCATCTGCAGAACTGTTCAGCGGCGTTTCTCCTTCCGCAACCAACAATTTGTGCTCGTTGCATGCGGGGTAGTTTTGTATAATTGTAAAATGTCAATCCATTCCGCCTTAACAAAGTTCATAAAAGAGTTGTGCATTGTAAAGTCTTCCCAAGACTTATATCATCCTCCGCAACACATCCATAAGTATCTTCCATACATTCTTCTGTTACACATTCATAACCGTCTTTGTCTCCTATAACGTATAATATAAGTTACAGATACAAAAAGCAACAAAAAAAAAAAGTGGAATAATATTCAAAGTTTACGAACTTGTTTGAAAGCTTCTCAACAGCCACAACAAGTGGACGCAAAGAAAGATAATCGTTGGCAACCATGTAGGTTAGAACTATGAGTTACAGTTAGAAAAAAAAAATTTAGATAAATAATCAAATTGTAAGCTTTTCGTGCTTATTATAGCTACAACTTGTAACCATATAAATGGTGGTTATGAAAAAATAAAATAATGATCGATATTTTCTACGCAAACCACCTTACTAAAATCATTTTAACTAGCGATATAGAAATACCGCCAATTGAACAACTACGGTCACACTACAGCAGTCACAGCTCAAAATGACGATGGCGATATTCATACAGACACTGGGACTCGCCTGCATTACAAGGGGATCTTCTGGCTAGGAGACTCAAAGCAGTGTTGCTATGAAATCATCGCAGCAGGACTTTACTGTGACGTAGCAGGCTCACGAGGATCCTTACGAGCTTTCCTATTGCAGTGTCTTTGTGTCGACACTGCTTCCAACCTTGCAATGAGATGTATAAGCTGTGCATAAGTACAGTTATAATCATGTAGCAGCTACATATAAGTTACAGTTTGAAAAAAATAAAATGAAGAATCGAATTATATGCTTCCCGTGCTTATTATAACTACGACTTATAACTTGTAACTTGCAACGATATAAACGGTGATTAGAAAAAAGGAAAATAATAATTGATATTTTCTACGCAAACCACCTTATTATAACTTTTCTTACTAGCGATATAGAAATCCCAACAAAAACACTGTCAGCGTAAAAACATGCACCAAGTACATTCGCAAAAATCGTGATTACGCCGATCCCAGCAAAAATATTGTCAATGTATCCCCACAAGGACACTATCAGTGTAGCCCGGCAAAAACAATGTCGGTGTAAAAATGTAACACTCAGTACATTTGCAGAAATCGTGATTATTCTGATATTGCAAAGTATCGAAATCAAATAATAAAGCCAAGTACATTAGCTTTTTATAGTTTATGTGAATGAATACTTCAATGTGCGCTTCAAAAAATTTGCCACATAAGTGTCGCCACAGGAATCATACACAATGTGCGCTCTAAAAAATTTGCAAGACAAACATCGCTTTAGGAGTCACGCAGTGAAAGATGAGCTGGATAGTCCACAAGGCTTGGCGTTGAAAAGAATTCTAGAAACGTTAATTACGACACCTACAAGGGCAGCAGAAATAGTAGCCGGTATGGAGCCATTGGACATCAAAGTTAAATCAATAGCCATGAAGACGGCACACAGACTGGTGACGTGGAATGTCTGTAAGCAAAGGAACGTTGGACATAGTTCGATATTGAGAACAGAAGGAAACGCGAACATTAGAGATCTCGTATGCATGAGGCAGGACAATCAGACGCTGAAATTCATGTTCCAAATGAATTTTCAAATACAAATCAGCAGTAAAATAAAATGGGAGGATAAGGGGAAAAACTTGAAGGAATATCATCAAGTCTGGTTCACGGATGGATCCAGGAAGGATGGCATCACGGAAGCAGCATGGACGAACGAGGAGAGATCAGATAGAGGCGTGATCCAATTGGGAAAGCTGGCAACAGTCTTTCAAGCAGAAGTATTGACTATACAAGCATGCGCGGGGGCACTTATAGAAAGAGATACCACGAATAAAAGAAAAGCTATATGCACGGACAGTCAGGCAGCATTGAAGGCGCTCTGTAAACAGGCACATAAATCATCTCGGTTATGGAATGTAAGATGAAATTAAATGAATGAGCGGGAAAGGAGAATAGAATAACTTTGATCTGGGTACCAGGTCATGAAGGAATAAGAGGAAATGAGATGGCTGACAAATTAGCTAACCAGGGGATCGGATGAGAATCCAATAGGAACGGAGCCTTATCTACCAGTGTCGGAGTTAACGGTGAAAATACTGAACAAAGAATGGGCCATGGAGCAAAGGAAGACGAAGTCGACTGAGACGGAGGGATGTAGAGAGGCGAAAGAAATGTTAGGGGAAGAACCCAGGAATAAGTTTGCAAAGAACTTAATAGCAATGGAAAGAGGGAGATGTAGGCTAATTCCAGGTGTATTGACGGGACACGCGCAGTTGGAACTCCATCTGACTAGGATGAAGCAGGTGGAGGACAGAATATGTGGTTTCCGCGAGGAAGAAGAGGAGAGCAGTGCACACATAATTTGTAAGTGCCCTAGACTGATGGGTAAAAGACGAAGATACTTAGAAAGCATTTTCTAGAAGCAAGTGAGTAAAAGAATTAAAATTGGACAAATCCGTGGGAGCATCCGGATTAATTTCCGAAAGTAAGGGTAAACAACGGAGGGTCCAGAGAGGTGAGGACCTGTGACAAGACACAAGTCTTCACTGACATAAGGTCATCCTCTAGGGGTGATAGGGATCAAAACTGATCCTGGAGGGACTCACGGATGCGGGCGAGGTCGGGGCCCTCATCACAATACGCAAAGAAATATGATTAATCTGATGCGTTGGTATGTTTTGAATAACAGGAAATGCAGGAAGGAAGATCAGGGAGAAGACAGAACAGGAAGAAACAAAAAAGATATAGTAAAGGAGGAGAAGAGTGGAGGGAAATGTCAGAAGGCATTGAAGAGAAAGAGAAAAAATGCGAGGATATAAGGCTAAGGAGTCAGGAAAATTATTGCTGCAGGAGTTACGGGGCAGACGACGACAAAAGGATGCAGGGAAATTAAGGAAGCAAGAATTAAGATATACTAGGAAAATAGTATGAATGAAAGGAAAGGAAAGGCAGGGATGTAGTAGCAATGGGGCACTAACAAGATTAGGAAAAGTAGTCTGTTCACAGGGGAAAAAGATGAAGGGAAAGAAAGGAAATAACAATGGGAAAGAGAGAAGAGGGACAGAAGAAAAGGAGAAAAGGAAAAGGGATGCGGAATAGAAGGTGGAAACGAGGCAGGAAATAGGAGGTGAAGAAAGAAGGGAGGTGAGGAGGAAAGAGAAGAGGGCAAGAAGAGTGATACTAAATGAAGGAATATTTGTAAATAAACCGGATAATGCAGAAAGGTTTGCTAATTTGCGAAGGAAATTTTAGAAAATTCTATCGAAATAATAAAGAATGGGGAGGTGAAGGGGAGAATAGTGTAAAATAAATATAATATAATATAACTAGTGGATAATTGTAGTAACAGTAGAATGTAAGTTCACAGAATCGGGAGAACGGTCAGGAATTTATGAATTAAAGGATAATGGGCACTAACAGGAAGGACAAAGAGTTTGATTTCAGGTCGAAGGGTGAGGTTGGAGATACAGGACACATGAAGAGTGGGGACGAAAGAAGGAACTGGGATGGAACAGGGCAGGACTGGAAACAGGGACTAATCTGTAGAGTTAACCAGATTAGTCTCTCAGGTAAGAATTCTTTCGGAGAGTATAACTAGGTGCTTGCTTTCGAATATCGAAAGCCTTCACTATGTTCAGATCATCCTTCGGGATGATAGGGTCAGGTGACCCTGGGGGGAATCACGGATGGGGGCGAGGTCGGGACCCCCGTCGCAATATAAAAAGGAAAGACAAGAAATAGAGTTTGAAGGAAATATAGAAGGAGTTGGATAAGAAGGAGAATAAATACGGATAGGCAAGGACATGTATATTTTGTGTCATTCATGAATGTTATTTCAATGTTGCAGCACCAGAAAAGGAAAGGACGAAGGAACGAAGCAGAAAAGGAGCCATTAGATGAAAAGGAAATACGGGTAGAATCAGGGGAAGGTGGAAGTAATATCTTCCTCCTTATATTATCTATATAAGTAGATAAGAGATGACAAATAATGATTAAGGCTAGAACTGTAAGGGAGGGAGGGGGGGGGGGGGGGGGGGGGGAATAAATTTTAAGTAAATTTTAAGTAAAGTTTAAGCAAATTTTAAGTAAATTTTAAGTAAACTTTATGTAAATTTAGGTCTGGGTTAGGCCCCTCCACTAAAAAAAGTAACCGAGGTAGTTTATTACTATATTGTATCAATTTTGGTATATTTATTCACCTATTCCCGTTTTTTATTAGTTCTTGCTTTCAATGTCTCTGTTACATAAC